>NC_081563.1:90077654-90143424 GCF_022355385.1 Mustela nigripes | reverse complement strand
TGGAAGTTCTGTGTGGGATGTGGTGGGGTGTGTGGGTATGTGAGAGAGTGTGTGAGTATGGGTGTAGATATGTCTGAGTGTATGAATATGTGTGGGAAGAGAGTGTGTATGTAATTGTGTTTGTCTTAATGTGTGGTAGGTGCTTGTTGACTCTTAGCTTCCCCTGTAGGTAATTAGACACCAACCTAATGCCCTGGCCAGGGCGTCTCACAACTTTTTCTGAGGTGGTCACTTTCTATCTGATGCCTTAGTCCTGCCCTCTGATATGATTGATGTCTCCAGTTCTGGAGCATTTATGGGTCAATTTCTTCAGAGAAAGAGCCCCAGCTTCTGGAAGGCAGGGAGTGGAGTGGTCCTGTCGTGGAAAGGGATAGCTTCTTGGAAGACTACTTCTTCCAACAGACTTCCCCTGCTGTTATCCCCAGGACTCATCCTGCCCACCCTGATACTTAGGTCTCCAATTCTGGAAACTTTCTGTGTCTCTGTGGCACACAATTCCCACATTTTATTGGTGTTCCTACACAGGCCATCAGGCCTTTCCAGCTCTTTCCCTGGAGCACCCGTCCCCCATTTACTGTATATCTTTGACTTTTTATTGACCTTACTGTCTACTCTTATCTCCTACCCCATTTGTGTTTGTAGGTTTATATATCTTCCCTCCTTTACTTTCATTTGGCAGAAATTGGGGAAGCAATGAAGACAAAAGCTGCTGCTCAACTTACTATTGGTAACCAAGTGTCATAATTCCTGTGTTAATGGTCACATCATAGCCAATCAAATGAATTTATTATTATTTACTTATTTGCCTTAAAGGGATATTTTAAGCTGTTCTCAGTTTTTTGTTATTTAACAAATGCTTAAATGGACATCCATGTAAATAGAGTCTTATATATTTGTTAAAAAAATTTTCACTTAAAAAAAACAGATATAACTAACATATAATAACATTATAGGCATCTGAGGTGTTCAGTGTGTTGGTGTGATATATTTATATATAGCAAGATGATTATTAAAGTAGTGTTAGTTAATACCTTTGTCATGTGACATAATTATTCTTTTGTCTTGAGAACAGTTAAGATCTAGCTTCCTACCAACTTTGAGTTTATAACATAGTATCGTTGACTATAATTACTATGATGTGCATTAGATCTTCAGAACTTACGTATTTATGAGTTGCAAATTTGTATTTATCTATGAGTTGCAAGTTTGTACAATACCTCCTCTGTTCCCCCAACCATTCTATTCTCTTTTCACAAGTTTAGTTTTTTCCAGATTGAAAATATAAGTGAGATTATATAGTATTTGTCTTTCTCTGACTCATCTCACTTAGCATAATGCCCTCCAATTCTAGTCACATAATTGTCACAAATGGCAGGATTCCCCTTTTTCTCTTGACTGAAAAATATTCCATGTATTTGTATGACATGTCTTCTTCATCCAAGCTTATACTGAATGACATTTAGATTGTTTCCACATCTTGGCTTTTGTGAATAATGCTGCAATGAACATGGGAGTGCAGGTATCTCTTTGAGATCCTGATTTCAATTCCTTTGGTTGTATACCGAGGAATGGCATTGTTGGATCACATGGTAGTTCAATTTTTAATGTTTTGAGGAACTACCTTTTTGTTTTCCATAATGACTGCATCAATTTATGTGCAATCTACAATGTATAAGGGTTCCTTCCCTTTCCTCTATATTCTCACCAACATTTATTATCTCTTGTCTTTTTTGACAGAAGCCATCCTAACAGGTGTGATGTGATATCTCATTGTGGTTTTGATTTCCTTGACAGTTAGTGATGTTGAGCATCTTTTCTTCTGTTAAATTATCTCCTCAGGATAAATTTCCAGGATGGGACTACTTGCCATCCTCATAAACTTTTGTGTCTACTGCTTTCCTTACTGGTAGCTGCTCCTATCAGAGGATGTGTCCACACTGTTTTTATTTTCAGTTGGCAGCAATGGTACTGTTAGTCCCAAAGTGTCCTCTGTGCCCACTTGGGGACAAGAAGGAACATGTGTGTTCACCTGGAGTAGGCTGCAACTTTCAGGGAAATGTGGGTTTTTTGGCAAGTGGTAGCATTAGCTTCATGAAGAAAAGAGCAAGTTGTAGGTGAGGGGGGAGTAAGGGAGCCTCACAGAGGAGGAGGTCTCTCTGCAATGACATTTAATCACTGGACATTAACAGGGGACATCTGTCATGCTTTCAACAGGGAGGGCAGGTTTGCAGCCTTGGTATGACAATATGTTCTGGGCCTCATAATCACTTGAAAAATACCACTTTTGCTGAGGGTTCTTCCAGCATTTGTTGCAAATCCTTCTATTTTATTACAGAAATCCCAGGCAAATCCTTCACTGAGGGGGACTTTCTATTAACACGCAGCTGTCAAGTGAAAATAAACAAGAGCTAAACCAAACCAGACCCTGAATAATCACATGCTGACCCTGTGAACACAGCACTGTCAGGCAGAGCAAAGCCTTTAAAGCTTTGAGCAGTGCTCTTTTGAAAGGCAGAATAGGAAACACAACCCCAATTTTTTAAAATTTAATTTTATTTAAATTCAATTTATTAACATATAGTGTATTATTAGTTTCAGAGGTAGACTTAAGTAATTCATCAGTTGATTATTACACCCAGTTCTCATTACATCACGTGCCCTCCTTAATGTCCATCACCCAGTTACCCCATCCACCCACCCACCTTCCCTCCAGCAACCCTGGTTTGTTTCCCTCTCTGATTTTGTCTTGTTTTGTTTTTCCCTCTCTGTCCCTGTGATCCTCTGTTTTATTTCTTAAATTCCATCTACAAGTGAAATCACATGATAATTGTTGTTCTTTGATTGACTTATTTTACTTAGCATAATACCCTCTAATTCCATCCATGTCATTGCAAATGGTAAGACTTCATTTTTTAATCTTTTAAAATATTTATTTATTTATTTATTTGACAGAAAGAAAGAGAGATCACAAGTAGGCAAAGAGGCAGGCAGAGGGAGAGGGGGAAGCAGGCTCCCCACTGAGCAGAGAGGTTGGAGGGCTTGATCACAGGACCCTGAGATCATGACCTGAGCTGAAGGCAGAGGCTTAACCCACTGAGCCACCCAGGTGCCCCAAGACTTTGTTGTTGTTGTCGTTTTTTGATGGCTGAGTAATATTCCTTTGTGGGGTGTGTGTGTGTGTGTGTGTGTATACCACATATATACCACATCATCTTTATTCATTGATCTGTGCAGCTCCTACTATGTCACAGATTACCACAGGCACCTAGAAGACCTCTGTCAATGGGGAATGTGGCTCTGAGTCCAGTGTTTCCTTCCTCTCTCTTCCTTTCCATCTTTTGCTTCTTCCTTTTCTCCCAAGAGGAACATTTTTGTTGTTGTTATTAGTAGCCATTCCAAGTGTGACATTTATTTTATTTTGAGTATAGTTGACACGCACTGTGACATGTTTCAGGTGTACAACTTAGTGATTTGACAGGTTTGTACATTATGTTTGCTCACCACAAATATAGCCACATCTGTCCCATTACATTGTTATTACAATATCATTGACCATGTTATCTATGCTCTAATTTTTATTCCTCCTTATCTCTTTCCCACAAGAGAGTATTTAATCACATACTGACCCATCTGTCAGCACCTAGGACACCATGGAATGACCTAGCACTTAGCTCAGTCTTCTTCCTGTGAGATGCTGCACAGAAGGCCCAGAGAATATTTTAAATGAAGGAAAGCAATCCTTTGTCATGCTTCCCCTCTTGCTTTCCTGAAGTTTTCCCTTGGTTAGCATATTATAAACAGATATCTTTCATTTTTGCAATAGTAATTATTTTTCCATGAAAAGTCATCTTTTTTTATTTTAAATTTTTATTTTTTAAAGAAAATTTGTTTACTTGACAGAGAGAGACACAGCGAGAGAGGGAACACAAGTGGGTGGGTGGGAGAGGGAGAAGCAGACTTCCTGCTGAGTAGGGAGCCTGATGCAGGGCTCCATCCCAGGACCCTGGGATCATGATCTGAGCTGAAGGCAGATGCTTAATGACTGAGCCACCCAGGTGCTCCCATCTTTTTCTTTTTTTAAAGGCAGGTTTTAATAAAATTGAAAAGCAGTGAGATCCATCCTGTTTTATTTTACCTTTTTTTTAAAATTTAAATTTTAGTTCGTTAACGTACCATGTAATATTAGTTTCTGGAGTAGAATTCAGTGATTCATCACTTACGTACAATATTCAATACTCTTCAGAACAAGTGCCCCCCTTTAATATCCATCACTCACCTAGGCCATCCACCTCCTTCCATCAACCCTCAGTTTGTTCTTTATTGTTAAGAGTCCTTAGGGTTTGTTTCCCTCTCTCCTTTTTTTTTTCTTTCCCTCCTTCCTATATGTTTATCTGTTTTCTTACTTAAATTCCACATATCAGTGAGATCATATAATTACTTTCTCTAATTGACTTATTTCATTTAGCATGATATGCTCTAGCTCCATCCACACCATTGCAAATGGCAAGATTTCATTCTTTTTGATAGCCAAATAATATTCCATTGTCTATTATACCATATCTTCCCCTTATTATTATTATTAGTAGTATCAGGGATAGAATTTAGTGATTCATCAGTTACATATAACACCCAATGTTCATTACATCAAGTATCCTCCTTTTTTTTTTTTTTTTTTTAAAGATTTTATTTATTTATTTGACAGAGAGAAATCACAAGTAGGCAGAGAGGCAGGCAGAGAGAGAGAGAGGAGGAAGCAGGCTCCCTGCTGAGCAGAAAGCCCGATGTGGGACTCGATCCCAGGACCCTGAGATCATGACCTGAGCCGAAGGCAGCGGCTTAACCACTGAGCCACCCAGGCGCCCCTCAAGTATCCTCCTTAATGGCTAATTATCCCATCCCCCCCATGCACCTCCCTTCTAGCAACCCGTAGTTAATTTCCTCTAGTTAAGAGTCTCTTATGGCTTGTCTCCTTCTCTGTTTTTATATTATTTTATTTTTTTTTTCACTTCCCCTATCTTCACCTGTTTTGTTTCTTAAATTCCACATATAAGTGAAATCGTATGTATACCATTTCTTCTTTATCCATTTATCTGTCAATGGACATTTGGCCTCTTTGCATACTTTGGCTATTGTTGATAATGCTTCTATAAACATTGGGGTGCATGTACCCCTTCAAATATGTATTTTTTATCTTATGGGTAAATACCTAGTAGTGCAATTGCTAGGTCACAAGGAAGTTTTATTTTTAACATTTGGAGGAACCTCCAAACTGCTCTTCAGAGTGGCTGCAACAGTTTGCATTCTCACTAACAATGCAAGAGGTTTCCCCTTTCTCCTCACCCTTACCAACACCTGTTGTTTCTCCTGTGGTTAATTTTAGTCACTCTGACAAGTGTGAGGTGGTATCTCATTGTGGTTTTGATTTGTATTTTCCTGATGGGTGATGATGATGATGATGTGTTTTATAAGCTATCTGGATATCTTCTTTGGAAAGTGTCTATTCCTGTATTCTACCCATTTCTTAACTGGATTCTTTGTTTTGGAGTGTTTCATTTTGTAAGTTCTTTATGGATTTTGAATACTAGTCCTTTATCAGACATGTCATTTGCAAATAATTTCTCCAGTTCCTAGGCTGCCTTTCATTTTCACCTTTCCTTTTGACTGATTAACATATTGTGTTGTTGGGGCCAATTCCACATTAAAACCTGTTAAACCCCTAGGACCTGCTTGGGCCTACTTAGCCATAGTGACGCCATGTTGCCTTGGTAGCCATTTTGTTATTTAATAAATGCCTCAGCAGTTACTGATACTGGCTCCAGGTAACCAGTTGCTAAAACACACAGGTAGGAGACATCCAATCAGCCAAAGCCACATATGTAAAGGTCTGCAGTTAGGCCCTATAAAACTAACCTCTAAGACCAAGGAGGGGTCTCTCTCTTCTGAGGCAGCCCTGGCTGGTCAGTCTGATTTCTAATACTCAGCAGAGGATAAAGCTTTACATAACTTTCACTTTGTCTCAGTCTCCTTCCCCTAGTTGGTCAGTCTAACTTCTAATGCTTGGCATAGAATAAGGCTTTGCATAACTTTCACTTTGTCTCAATCTTGTTCCTTTGATAATGGACCCAACAATATTTGCATATAAAAACATTTTGTTGATTGTTTACTTTGCTATGCAGAAGCTTTTTATCTTGATGAAGTCCCAATAGTTCATTTTTGCTTTTGTTTCCCTTGCCTCTGGCAACATGTTGCTATAGCTGAGATTAAAGGGATTTCTGCCTGCATTCTCCTCTAGGATTTTGATAGTTTCCTGTCTCAAATTCAGGTCTTTCATCCACTTTGAATTTATTGTTTTGTATGGTGTAAGAAAGTGATCCAATTTCATTCTTCCGCATGTTGCTGTCCAATTTTCCCAAAACAAATTTTTGAAGGGACTGTCTTTTTGCCATTGGATATTCTTTCCTGCTTTGTCAAATATTAGTTTACCATATGGTTGTGGGTCAATTTCTGGGTTCTCTATTCTGTTCCATGAGATCCAATTTTATTTAATGTATGAGTTACACTCATGTACTCACCACAGTCTGGAGGCCCATCCTTCTGTAGCCACTTGGCACATAGGTAGGTTTTATGGAATCAGAGTGTGAGATGGGATTTTTGCCTGTGGTTTGTTGAGGGAGAGCTCTTTGGGAGTGAGGAGGTAGGACAGGTTAGGAGAAGGAGCTAAGCAAGGACCCAGAGCACCAGTCGAACCACAGTGAATCCATAGTGAACGGGGCTATGCCTGAGGATCTGTTCAGTCAGCCAGTGGCTGTTCCTGAGAGGAGGTTCATCCTCAGACATTTGGTGGCAAGGTGGCTCTGCCGGGCTCAGGAAGATTCCCAGGGAAGGATGCCCCAGTGAGCCCATACCCATTTACTCCCACAGCAGTGGGGGGTTGGTGGCACCAGATCAGCAAAAACATCTGGGTGTTACTGATCTTCCTACTACACTTCCTTAGAATCAGAATATTTAACATTTACAAAAACTATCTTGGAAAATACCAGTGTGCTGGAAGCATGTCAGTTCTGCACTCCAGCCTTCTAAGTTATGGGTAAAGCTTGCAGAGGCTATGGCCTTTGTCTCTGCTATCCATTTTTTTTTCTGCTATACATTTTAATGCCAAAGCAAAGGAGGTGAAAATATTCACCTTTCCTTTTGACAGATCAATATATTCTATTTGCATATAAAAATGTGTTAGAAAAAAGTTCCTAATTTATATATTTTAGAAAATTCATCTAAATTTGTAGGAAAAATACCTTACTTTTGCCAAAAAATTGTTGGATATTGGAAATCCATAAAATAGAAAATAAAAATAAAAACACATTTTATATTGCCACAAGTCTCCTGCTCTCAGTCATGCGCCATTTCTCTTCTGTTTCAGTGATGGGGGAGTGCACTGTGGCATGCTCTGTAAACAACACACTTAGAAGCAGTCATTTATGCCCCTGCTGTAAGCCTGGATTATAATGCTCTCCTACCAGCAGAACATACACTGCATGTATGTGCAGGATAAACATCTTCCTACAACATAATCTAGGAATCAATTCACTGAATTTGAGAAAACCAGCTTCATTTGGGTAGGATTAATTCCTCCCTCTCAGATATGGCAAGGCTACACTAAATCTGTCAGAAACATTATTGTAAAGTCAATTCCTATGTCTGTGTATTATACATATATCTGTCTCTCTTTCTATCAAGCATTTTATTTTTAAGCACTGTAAGATAACACATAAAGTGAAAATTGACTGAAAATACTGTTCTGTTGGAATATTTTTAAAATGCACATTTTCCAATCTTACCTCAATTTCACAGTTTTGTTCCTTAAAAACTACCTAACAGATCTTACTGAATGGTAATAATTGAGGTACCTGTAAGTAAGAGAATAAAAGTTACAATTGACAATCATTTGATAGGCCTAAGTAAAGGTTTTTGGTTATGCTTTTTTGAAAATGAATAAGTAAAAATTCCAATGACTAGGTAAGAAATAACTTCATCAGTTTGTTTCTTATTCTTTGTTTTAACAAACTGAAAGATTACCTTATTAGGTTGTCAGTTAATAGATAATAGATTATCAATGAGATTTGGGGCATGGAATCAGAAATGGGTTCAAAAAATTAAGTGATGTTGCTCTGAGGAAATTGCTTCTAGCACCATCCACTTCTTTATGTAAACAGGTGATCTCAATACTCCATACATAAAAAGTGAGAAATAAGTTGAAATAGATGATGCAAGCTCTCCCAGGCTAACATCAGGCAGTATTCACCCATGCATACATGAAGTAATTGAGAAAAGTTTCAATAAAAGATATATTTCCAATAAAACTGAAGTTTCAATATTCAATGGTTCTTTATTTTTTATTTTTTTTCCAATGGTTCATTAAAACTAAAGTATATTTATAGTGTACTATTCATTTGTGCGTTAATAATAATTGTTACAGTTCAACTCAGGTGAATTTTTTTAGTTTTTGTTTAAATTCCAGTTAGTTAACATACAGTTATATTAGTTTCAGGTGTACAAAATACACTTCCATACATCACCCGTTGCTCATCACAACCAATGCACTCCTTAATCTCCATCACCTGTTTCACCCATCCCCTGCCTACCTCCCTTCTGATAACCATCAGCTTGTTCTCTATAGTTAAGAGTCTGTTTCTTGATTTCAATATCTCTCACTTTTCCCTTTCCTTTTTGTTTTTGTTTTTTAAATTCCACATATGACTGAAATCATATGGTATTTGTCTTTCTCTGACTGACTTTTTTCACTTAGCATTATAGTCTCCAGCCCCAACCATTTCATTGCAAATGGCAAGATTTCATTCTTTATTCATTCATTTTATATTATTTTTTCTTTATTATGAACAAATAATTATAATTATTATATTATATTATAATATATTATATATAAATATATATGATATTATGACCAAATAATAATTATATATATATATGTATGTATGTATGTATATCACATCTTCTTCATTATCCACTCATCTATTGATGGACACTTGCGTGGCTTCCACATGTTAGCTATTGTAAATAATGTTGCTGTAAACATAGGGATGCATGAATCTGTTTTAATTAGCATTCTTGTATTCTTGGGTAAATACCCAGTAGTGTGATTACTGGATCATAGGTTACTGCTATTTTTAGCTTTTTGAGGAAACATACCATTTTCCACAGTGCCTGCACCAGTTTGCTTCCCACCAAGGGTGTAAGAGGGTTTCCCTTTCTCCTCATCCTTGCCAACTTTTTTTGTTTTATGTGCTGTTGATTTTAGCTATTGTGATATTTCATTGTGGTCTTGATTTGCACTTGCCTGAATATAACTAGGATGAGCATTTTTTTATGTGTCTCTTGGCCATATGTATGTCTTCTTTGGAGAAATCTTTACTCATGTCTTCTACCAAGTTCTTTCATTCATTCTTTTTTTTTTTTTTTTGTATTTCTTTTCAGTGTAACAGTACTCATTGTTTTTGCACCACACCCAGTGCTCCATGCAATCCGTGCCCTCTCTAATACCCACCACCTGGTTCCCCCAACCTCCTACCCCCACCCCTTTAAACCCCTCAGATTGTTTTTCAGAGTCCATAGTCTCTCATGGTTCACCTCCCCTTCCAATTTCCCTCAACTCCCTTCTCCTCTCCATCACCCCATGCCCTCCATGCTATTTGTTATGCTCCACAAATTAGTGAAACCATATGATAGTTGACTCTCTCTGCTTGACTTATTTCACTCAGCATAATCTCTTCTAGTCCCGTCCATGTTGCTACAAAAGTTGGGTATTCATCCTTTCTGATGGAGGCATAATACTCCATAGTGTATAGGGACCACATCTTCCTTATCCATTCGTCCATTGAAGGGCATCTTGGTTCTTTCCACAGTTTGGCGACCGTGGCCATTGCTGCTATAAACATTGGGGTACAGATGGCCCTTCTTTTCACTACATCTGTATTTTTGGGGTAAATACCCAGGAGTGCAATGGCAGGGTCATAGGGAAGTTCTATTTTTAATTTCTTGAGGAATCTCCACACTATTCTCCAAAGAGGCTGCACCAACTTGCATTCCCACCAACAGTGGAAGAGGGTTCCCCTTTCTTCACATCCTCTTCAACACATGTTGTTTCCTGTCTTGCTAATTTTGGCTATTCTAACTGGTGTAAGGTGATATCTCAATGTGGTTTTAATTTGAAACTTCCTGGTAGCTAGTGATGATGAACATTTTTTCATGTGTCTGATAGCCATTTGTATGTCTTTTGGAGAAGTGTCTCTTCATATCTTCTGCCCATTTTTTGATATGATTGTCTGTTTTGTGTGTGTTGAGTTTCAGGAGTTCATTATAGATCCTGGATATCAACCTTTTGTCTGTACTGTCATTTGCAAATATCTTCTCCCATTCCGTGGGTTGCCTCTTTGTTTTCTTGACTCTTTCCTTTGCTGTGCAGAAGCTTTTGATTTTGATGAAGTCCCAAAAGTTCATCTTCGCTTTTGTTTCCTTTGTCTTTGGAGACATATCTTGAAAGAAGTTGCTGTGGCTGATATCGAAGAGGTTACTGCCTATGTTCACCTCTAGGATTCTGATGGATTCCTGTCTCACGTTGAGGTCTTTGATCCATTTTGAGTTTGCGTACGTAAGAGAATGGTCGAGTTTCATTCTTCAACATATAGCTGCCCAGTTTTCCCAGCACCATTTATTGAAGAGACTGTCTTTTATCCATTGTATATTTTTTCCCGTTTTGTTGAAGATTATTTGCCCATAGAGCTGAGGGTCCATATCTGGGCTCTCTACTCTGTTCCACTGGTCTATGTGTCTGTTTTTATGCCAGTATCATGTTGTCTTGGTGATCACAGCTTTGTAGTAAAGCTTGAAATCAGGTAACATGACACCAAGGAAGTAGAAACAATAATCAGAAGTTATTATCAACAGTTATATGCCAATAAGCTAAGCAGCCTAGATGAAATGGATGCATTCTTGGATAACTGTAAACTCCCAAAATTGAACCAGGAAGAAATTGACAACCTGAATAGACCGATATCTAGTAACAAGATTGAAGCAGTGATCAAAAACCTCCCAAAAAACAAGAGCCCAGGACCTGATGGATTCCCTGGGGAATTCTGCCAAACTTTCAAAGAAGAAATAACACTTATTCTTCTGAAGCTGTTTCAAAAAAATTGAAGCAGAAGGGAAACTTCCAGACCCTATGAAGCCAGCATTACCCTGACCCCCAAACCAGGCAAAGACCCTACCAAAAAGGAGAATTTCAGACTAATATCACTGATGAATATGGATGCTAATATTCTCAACAAGATCCTAGCAAACAGGATCCAACAGCACATTAAAAAGATTATCCACCATGACCAGGTGGGATTCATCCCTGGGCTACAAGAATGGTTCAACATTCGCAAATCAATGTGATACAACAAATTAAGAGAAGAGAGAACCACATGGTCCTCTCAATCAACGCAGAAAAAGCATTTGACAAAATCCAGCATCCGTTCCTGATTAAAATGCTTCAAAGTATAGAGATAGCGGGAACATTCCTGAACTTCACAAAATCTACCTATGAAAGACCAACAGCAAATATCATCCTCAATGGGAAAAAGCTTGCAGCCTTCCCGTTGAGATCAGGAACATGACAACGATGCCCACTCTCACCACTCTTGTTCAGCATAGTATTAGAAGTCCTAGCAACAGCAATCAGACAACAAAGAGAAATGAAAGGTATCCAAATTCCCAGTGAAGAAGTCAAACTCTCTCTCTTCGCAAATGCCACGATTCTTTATATGGAAAACCCAAAAAGACTCCACCCCCAAACTACTAGAACTCATACAGCAATTCAGCAATGTGGCAGGATACAAAGTCAAAGTACAGAAATCAGTGGCTTTCTTTTCCACTAACAATGAAAACAGAAAGGGAAATTAGAGAATCGATTCCATTTACTACAGCACCAAGAACCATAAGATACCTGTGAATAAACCTAATGAAAGAGGTAAAGTAACTCTACTCAAGGAACTACAGAACACTCATGAAAGAAACTGAAGAAGACACAAAAAGATGGAAGACCATTCCATATTCTTGGATTGGAAGAATAAATATTGTTAAAATATCTATACTGCCTAGAGCAATCTATACCTTTAATGCCATTCCGATCAAAGTTCCACCGGTATTTTTCAAAGAGCTGGAGCAAATAATCCAAAAATTTGTATGGAATCACAAGAGACCCCAACTCACTAAGGAAATGTTGAAAACAAAAATAAACTGGGGGCATCATGTTACCTGATTTCAAGCTTTACTACCAATAATGTATTTTTATTTTTGTTTCCCTTGCCTCAGGAACATATCTAGAAAGAAGTCGCTACTGCCAATGTCAAAGAGGTTGCTGTGATGATACTGCCAATGTCAAAGAGTTCTAGATTTTTATTGTCTTAGATCTCATATTTAGGTTTTTAATCCATTTTGAGTTTATGATTATGTATGTGTAAGAAATTGGTCCAGTTCACTCTTTTGCATGTTGCTGTCCAGTTTTTCCAATTCTGTTAGTTGAAGAGGTTATCTTTCCCAATTGGATATTCTTTCCTGCTTTGTCAAAGTTTAACTGGCCACACAGTCTGGGTTCATTTCTGGGTTTTCTATTTTGTTCCATAGATCTGTGTGTCTGTTTTTGTACCAGTACCACAGTTTTGATCACTACAGCTTTGTAATATACCCTGAAATCTGGAAATGTGATGCCTCCAGCTTTGGTTTTTCTTTTTCAAGATTGCTCTGGCTTTTCAAGATTTCTCATGGTTCTATACAAATTTAAGGATTGTTTATTATAGTCTTTGAAAGATGCTGTTGGCATTTTGATAAGAAATTCATTAAGTGTGAAGTTTGCTTTGAACAGTATAGACATTTTAACAATATTTGTCCTCCAGTCCATGAGCATGGAATGTCTTTCCATTTCTTTGTGTCATCTTCAATTTCTTTCATCAGTGTTTTATAGTTTTCAGAGTGCAGGTCTGTCACTTCTTTGGTCAAGTTTATTACTAAGTATCTTATAGTTTTGGGTGCAATTGTAAATGGGATTGATTCCTTAATTTTTCTTTCTGCTGCTTCATTATTGGTGTATAGAAATGTAACAGATTTCTGCATGTTGATTTTGTATCCTGTGCTTTACTGAAATTATTTATCAGTTCTAGTGGTTTTTTGGTGGAGTCTTTTGGTTTTCAAAATAAAATATTATGTCATCTGCAAATAGTGAAAATTTTACATCTTCCTTGCTGACTTGGATGTCTTCTCTTTCTTTCTGTTGTTTGATTGCTGAGATTGGGATATATAGTACCATGTTATACAGCAGTGGTGAGAATGGACATCCCTGTTTTGTTCCTGACCATAGAAAAAAAGCTCTCAGTTTTCCCCTGTTGAAGATGGTATTAACTGTTGGTTTTTCATATATGGCCTTGATTATATTGATTTTTTTTATTATATTGATTTTTTAAATCATGAATAGATTTTTTATTTTGTCAAGTGCTTTTTCTGCATCTATTGAAAGGATCATATGGTTCTTATCCTCTTTTTTTAATTAATGAGGTGTATCAAATTGGTAGATGTGCAAATATTGAATCACTTTTGCAATGCAAGAATAAATCCTACTTGATCATGGTGAATAATATTATTACTGTATCATTGGATTTGGCTTCCTAGTATTTTATTGAGAATTTTTGCATACATGTTCATCACGGATATTGGCCAGTAGTTCTCTTTTTTAATGGAGTTTTTATCTTGTTTTGGTATCAGGGTAATTATTCCGGGCTTTCTAGAATGAATTTGGAAGTTTTATTTCCATTTCTATTTTTTTGGAATTGTTTGAGAAGATGAGGTATTAACTCTTTAAATGTTTGATAGAATTTGCCTGTGAAGCTATCCAGCCCTGGACTTTTGTTTGGAGATTTTTGATTACTGATTCACCTTCTTTGCTTGTTATTGGTCTGTTCAAGTTTTCCATTTCTTCCATTTTCAGTTTTGGTAGTTTATGTTTCCAGGAATTTATCTACTTCTTCCAGGTTGTCCAATTTGTCAGTCTATAGTTTTTCATGATATTCTCTTATATTATCTGTGTTTCTATGGTATTCATTGTTATTTCTCCTGTCTCATTTATGGTTTTATTCATTTGGATCCTTTCTCTTTTCTTTTTGGCTGGCTAGAGGTTTATCAATTTTATTGATTTTTTTCAAAGAGTCAGCTCCTGGTTTCATTGATATATCCTTTTTTCTCAACTTTCTGTATCATTTATTTGTGCCCCAATCTTTATTATTTCCTTCCTTCTGCTGATTTTAGGTTTTGTTTGTTTGACTTTCTTTTTTTAATTCCTTTAGGTGCAAGGTTAGGTTGTTCATTTGAGACTTTTCTTTCTTCTTGAGATAGGCCTGTATTTCTAGACACATCCATTTTATAATCTCTTTTACTGTACCCAAAAGTTTTAGACAGTTGTGTTCTCATTTTCACTTGTTTCCATATAATTTTAAATTTCTTCTTTTATGTCCCAGTTGACCTATTCATTCTTTAGCAGTATCTTATTTAATTAATGTCCATGTATTTATGCTCTTTCTAGATATTTTCTCATGGTTGATTTCTAGCTTCATAAGTTTGTGGTAAGAAAAGATGTATGGTCTGACTTCAGTCTTCTTGAATTTGTTGAGGCTGGTTTTGTGAGTTAATATGTTATCTATTCTGGAAAAATTCTCATATACACTTTCAAAGAAGGTGTATTCTGTTGCTTTAGAGTGGAATGTTCTGAATATATCTGTTAAGTCAATTATTCCAGTGTGTCATTCAATGCCAATATTTCCTTGGTTATTTTCTATTTAGATGATCTGCCCCTACTATTATTGTGTTATTATCAATTAGATCCTTTATGTTTGTTATTGAATTTTTTATGTATTTGGGTGGTCCTACATTGGGTGCATGATTATATATAATTGTTAGATATTCTTGTTAGATCGTCCACTTTATGATTTCATTTTTATTAATTTTTTTTAAAGATTTTATTTACTTATTTGAGACACACAAAGAGAAATCACAAGTAGGCAGAGAGAGAGGGAGAGGCAGGTTCTCCGCTTAGCAAAGAACCCAATGCGGGACTTGGTCCCAGGACCCTGAGATCATGACTTGAGCTGAAGGCAGAGGCTTAACCCACTGAGCCACTGAGGTGCCCCACTTTATGATTTTATAGTTTCCTTCTTTGTCTCTTGTTACAGTTTTTCTTTTATTTTATTTTATTTTATTTTTTTTTTTTTAATTTTTTATTTTTATAAACATATATTTTTATCCCCAGGGGTACAGGTCTGTGAATCACCAGGTTTACACACTTCACAGCACTCACCAAATCACATACCCTCCCCAATGTCCATAATCCCACCCCCTTCTCCCAAACCCCCTCCCCCCGGCAACCCTCAGTTTGTTTTGTGAGATTAAGAGTCACTTATGGTTTGTCTCCCTCCCAATCCCATCTTGTTTCATTTATTCTTCTACCCACTTAAGCCTCCATGTTGCATCACCACTTCCTCATATCAGGGAGATCATATGATAGTTGTCTTTCTCTGCTTGACTTATTTCGCTAAGCATGATACGCTCTAGTTCCATCCATGTTGTTGCAAATGGCAAGATTTCATTTCTTTTGATGGCTGCATAGTATTCCATTAAGTCTATTTTGTCCAAAATAAGCATTACTAACCACTCTTTCGATCTTTTTTTTTTTCAGTTATTTTTTTTATAAACATAATGTATTATACCATTCTTTCTTTTGAATTCATTTGTATTATAGATGTTTCTCCATCCCCTCACTTTCAATCTGCAGGTGACTTTAGGTCTGAAATGGGTCTCTTGCAGGCACCATATAGATAGGTCTTTTTTTTTTTTTTTTAATCCATTCTGTCACCCTATGTCATTTGTTTGGAGTTTTTAGTCCATTGATATTTACAGTATTTATTGATAGACATGTATTTCTTGTCATTTTATTACATGTTTTATGATTGCTTCTGACATTTTTCTCTGATCCTTTCATGTCTTCCTCTCTTTCATTGTTTGCTGGGGTTTTTTAGTAATATATTTGGATTTCTTTTCCTGTTTTCTTTAAATTATTTGTTATTTTTGATATGTGATTACCATTAGGTAAATAGAATCTTTAAGATCTTTTGCATATAGCAATCTATATTAAGTTGATGATCATTTAAGTTTGAAACCCTTTTTTTTCTCCTCTCCTCCCTCACATTTTAGGTATATCTCATTAATTTTCTATCTTTTTTTCTTGAGCTCTTTTACTTATTTTTTACAGAAATATTCATTTTCACTGCTTTGTGTTTCCTACCTTTATTCTGTTACTTTTGGTCTCACCTTTCCACTCAAAGTGTCCCTTTAATATTTCTTGCAGGGCTGATTTAGTAGTCATGAAGTCCTTTAGTTTTTCTTTGGGAAACTCTTTATTTCTCCTTCTGTTCTGCCTTGCAGGATAGAATGTTGTGGGCTGCAGATTTTCTCCCATCCAGTGCTTCAAATATATCATGCCACTCCCTTCTTGCTTGCAAAGTTCTGCTGAAAAATCTCCTGCTAACCTTGTGGGTTTTCCCTCGTAAGTTAATGACTTCTTTTATTTTATCAGTTTTAAGATTTTTTTCTTTATCGCTATATTTTGCAAGTTTAATTACAATATGTCTTGGTGTTGCTCTGCTTTTAAAAATTTTGTTGGTAGCTCTCTGTGCCTCCTGGATCTTGCTATGTTTCCTTTCCCAGAGTAGGGAAGTTATCAGCTATTATTTCCTCAAATAAATTTTCTGTCCTCTTTTATTTCTCTTCTTCTGAGGCTCAAATAATATGAATGTTATAATGTTTGATGGACATACTGAATTCTCTAAGTCTATTTTCATTTTGTGTAATTCTTTTTTCTCCTTTTTGTTCATCTGGATTACTCTCCATTACTCTATCTTCTAGGTCACCAATTCATTCCTCTGCTTCTTCCATCCTGCTTTTCATTTCATCAATTGTGTTTCTCATTTTGCTTACTGAGTCCTTTATCTCTGCTCTATTATCCCTTATCTCTGTGTTAAGGGACTTACCCATGTCTTCCACTTTTTTCTCAAATTCAGTGAGTATCCTTATGATCATTGCTTTAAATTTTCCTTCAGGTATATGATTTACATCTGTTTCACTTAAATCTCTGGCTGTGTCTTTGTTTTTTTATTTGGGATAAATTTCTCTGTCTCCTCATTTTGTCTGCTTCTCTGTGTCTGTTTTTCCATGTTAAGACAGTCAACTATGTCTTTGGGTCTTGAAAGTAGTGACTTTATGAAGAAGAGGTTCTAGGGTGACTTGCAGTGTTAGTGTACCCTATTCATCAGAACCTGGCACTTCAGGAAAGTATCCTCTGTATTACATATGCCCTGCTGTTGTGTCTGAGTTACTTTTCTTTTCAGTGCAGTCTTCTTCACTGACTTTCTACCTGGTGTGAGCTGTGTTTGCCCTCTGTAGTTTTAGCCTTGTGGGGAACTCTGTGGGGAATGCCCAGCAGGAAACTTGGGAATGGGGTGGTGGTATTAGAAAAATTTAGTCTGGACCACTAATCCTATGCCAGATCCTCTGAAGCACTCTGTGTGGCTTGGGGCTGCATACTAGCTCTGCTGGAGGTGTGGAGGGGGACATGTGGCTGGGACTGCACAGTGGATGTGTGCAGTGCACTGTGGCAGGTGTTGACCCAGTGGCTGGTCAGGGTGCATGCACAGCTTTAACAATATTTTCCCTGGCCCCAGAGCTGAGACCAGCAGGTGTGGAGTAGGCTAGTCCTCAGAAGACCTCATGAGTGTGGTGTACTGCCAGCAGGTCAGGCAGCAAGTGTCTGTGCACCCCACCACTTGCAGTCTGCTCTGTATTTATGCTGGAGGGCAGGGGAGGAAAATGGCACCTGCTAGTTCCCCTGTTTTCAGAGAAGTCTCCCAATGTGCTTCAAAATCAGTATGAAGAGATCAGTCTCCCATTTGTCTCATGCACTGCAAAACTGCTGTTTTTGTTGTTGCCTGGCTATTTAGGCTGCTTTCTTTTTAAAGGTTGCAACACAGCTATCACTTGTCGTCCTGGCCTGCCCAATATTGAGTCAGCAGGCTTTTAAATCTCCATGTCCACTGGTTTTATAATTCAGCCCCTCTGGTTTTTAAAGTTATAAGTTATGGGGATTAGTCTTCCCTGTGTGTGTCCCTGGTGCAAGGGCCTATTTCTCTGCCTCTCTGTACACACAAATCCTTCCTGCCTTTCTGACCTTCATAAGCTTTGAGCTGCAGTTTCTTCTCTATATTTAGTCATGGAATTTGCTTTTCCAGTCTTTGGAATGCTCTCCAGTTTGTTTATTTGGATGTGGATGGTATCTAGTTAAAAATGTGTGACATTATGAGCTCAGGGTCCTCCTACTCTGCCATCTTCCTAATCTCTGGGTTCAAGTTATTTTTGACACTTGCAACCAGAAGGGCCTTGAAAATTTTTCTGAAGGAAAGTATTTGATTTCCATTTTCAGCCATAAATGTAAACTGATTAAGCTAATAACCTTCCCTAGAAATACTGAATAATATATCATAAATATCCCTTTAGAGTCAAAGCTTATCTCTTAAATGGGGAATTTCCAGGGACCAAAAATGAGGATGAAAACCAGGGATGTGAAGTACTGAGAGCAAACTCTCCTTTGTGGGCTTTGCCAACATCAGTGATAAGACTTCATTTTCAAAATTATTTTTAAAATTTGAGCAGAAAGGGGTGCCTGGGTGGCTCAGTGGAATAAGCCTCTGCATTCAGCTCAGGTCATGATCTCAGCATCCTGGGATCGAGCCCTGCATCAGGCTCTCTGCTAAGTGGGGAGCCTGCTTCTCTCTCTCTCTGCCTGCCTCTCTGCCAACTTGTGATCTCTCTGTCAAATAAATAAATAAAATCTTAAAAAAAAATTGAGCAGAAAGTACAGAGGATTCCCACATACAAAATCTGCCAAAACTGATACAAGAAGAAATAGACAATCTGAATAGATCTGTAACTATTAAAGAAATCCAATTAAAAATTAATAAGTTTTTAAGTCAAAAAGCACCAGACCCAGATGCATTCACTTGGGAATTCTACCAAACACTTAAGGAAGAAATTATACCAATTCTCTACAATTTCTTTTTTTTGTGAGGCTGCTTTAGTGACAAACTCCTTTAGCTTTTGCTTATCAGGAAAACTATTTTTCCTTCAATTCTTAATGACAATCTTCATGGGTAGAGAATTCTTGGTTGACAGTTTTTCCTTTGGGCACCTTGCCACTTACTTCTGGTTTATAAAGTTTCTGCTTAAAAACCTGCTGATATGGTGATTTCCTTGTATATAATATGTTGCTTTTCTCTTGCTGCTTTAAGATTCTCTCTTTGCCCTTAACTTTTACCATTCTTTTTTTTTTTTAGCATTTTTCAATTTTTAAAAAAATTTTTTATAAACATATAATATATTTTTATCCCCAAGGGTACAGGTCTGTGAATCACCAGGTAACTTTTACCATTCTAATGATAATATTTCTTGGGGGCATTTCTTTTTGTGTTTATCTTATTTGAAATTCTCTGGGGTTCATGGACCTGTATGTGTGTTTCCTTCCCAGATTAGGGAAGTTTTCAGCCCTTATTTCTTCAAATAATTTTTTCTGCCCTGTTCACTTTTTCTTCTCCTGCTTGGACTCCTATAATGTGAACATTATTCCATTTGGTGGTGTGTCTGATGTCCCTTAAGGTATCCCTAATACTTTTAAATTTTTATTTATTTATTTATTTTCAGTATTCCAGAATTCATTGTTTATGTACCATACCCAGTGCTCCATACAATATGTGTCCTCCATAACACCCACCACCAGGCTCACCCAACCTCCCACCCCCCTCTCTCCAAAACCCTCAGTTTGTTTCTCAGAGTCCACAGTCTCTCATGGTTCATCTCTCCCTCCAATTTCCCCCAGCTCACTTCTCCTCTTCATCTCCCCATGTCCTCTGTGTTATTCCTTATGCTCCACAAATAAGTGAGCCATATGTTAATTGACTCTCTCTGCTTGACTTTTTTTTTTTTGACTGGTTGGTCTGAATGTTTTACACTGCTTTGTCTTCCAGCTCACTGATTTGTGCTTTTAATTTACCCACTCTCTGTTGGACTCTTCTAGTTATTTTCCCTTCACTATAACTTCTGTTTCATATTTTCTTACACTTTCTGTCTCTTTATTGAAGTTCTCCCTGTTGTCATTCATTCTTCTCTTGACATCAGTGAGAATCTTTATGACCATTACTTTTAACTCTTTAAAAGGTAGGTTGTTTATTTCCATTTCCTTAAGGCAATGGGATTTTCCTTGTTCTATGGCTTGAAATAAATTTGGCTTGAAATAATACTCCTCTGTCTCTTCATTTTGCCTGTCTGTTTGTCTATATGTAGTAGACAAACCAACTACTTCATTCAGTCCTGAAGGAATGGTCTTACATAGGAGCTGCTCCGTGTGTCCCAGAAGTGCTGTTTCCCTGGCTGCCAAGCCAGATTTTCTGTGGGTATCTCTGTGTGGGTTGCATATGACTGCCAGCTGTGACAGGGCTATGGTTACTCCACAAGGAATGTGGAGTTTGGGGCTCTTCCTCAGCCTGGTTGTGGCTTAGTCACTATATGAGGACAGTAAGGTTTAAGTTGCTTGCCTACAGGGATTGCATTGTTGCAGCTTGGTCTTTGTGTGGGATGGCTAATTCTCTGACATGCCCATCAGGCAGCCCATTTGTGATCCATTGTGACTCATTAGCGATTTGGGGAGGATATGGTTTGGGGAACTTGCTAGCTTGACTGAGGCTCATTCTCTGTGTTATGTTGTCAGGGCTCAGGATAACATCATACTTAATGGTGAGATAGTAGAAGCTTTTCCACTAAGATCAGGAATAAGCTAAGGATATCCCCACTCACCATACCTTTTCAACATTATACTAAAAATCCCTGCTAAAACATTAAGAAAAGAAAAAGAAATAAAAGAAAGAAAGAAAACCACTTTTGTTCCCAGATGACATGATTATCTATGTAGGAAACCAAGGAATCAGAAAAAAAATTTCCTGGAACTAATAAGTAATTATAGCAAGGTTGCATAATACAGGGTTAAGATTCACCAGTCAATTTTTTTTTTATGGACCAGCGATGAACAATTAGAATTTGAAATTAAAAACATAGTATCATTTACATTAGCATCCCCCAAATGAAATACTTAGGTATAAATTTAATAAAATATGTATAAGATTTATATGAGGATAAAAAGAAAACTCTGATAAATGAAATTAAAGAAGAATTAAATAAATGGAGAGATATTTCATATTCATGAATTGGAAGACTTAATTGGTGGTGTGTCTGATGTCCCTTAAGGTATCCCTAATACTTTTAAATTTTTATTTATTTATTTATTTTCAGTATTCCAGAATTCATTGTTTATGTACCATACCCAGTGCTCCATACAATATGTGTCCTCCATAACACATTTCTCTATTGATTCATTATAGTCACAATCAAAATACCAGCATTATTTTGTGAATATCAACAAAATGGCTCTAATGTTTACATGGAGAGGCAAAAGACCAAGAACCAGCATTATTTTGTGAATACTGACAAAATGGTTCTAATGTTTACATGGAGAGGCAAAAGACCAAAAATAGCCAACTTAATAATGATGCAGAAGAACAAAGTTGGAGGATTGGAGCTCCTCAGCTTCAAGTCTCACTATAAAGGTTACAGTAATCAAGACAATTCAGTATTGTCAAAACAATAGACAAATAGACTAATTGTCATGAAATAAAGTCCAGAAATAGATCCTCATAGATATAGTTAACTGATCACTGACAAAAAAGTGAAGGGAATACAATGGAGCAAATATAATCTCTTTAACAAATGGTGTTGGAATAACTGAATATCAATATGCAAAAAATCTGTCTAGGCACTGACCTTACACCTTTCACAAAAAGTAACTCAAAATGGATCATAGAGCTAAATGTAAAATACAAAACTATAAAACTTTTGGAAGTTAACATAGAGGAAACCTCGATGACCTTTGGTGTGGTGATGACTTTTTGAATACAAATGTATTATCCATGAAAGAAATAATTGATAATCTGGACATCATTAGAATTAGAAACTTCTCTGTGAAATACAATGTCAGGAGAATGAGAAGGCAAACCACAAACAGTGATAAAATATTTGCAAAACAAACATCTGATACAAGACTGTTTTTCAAAATGTACAAAGAATTCTTAAATCTCACAATAAGAAAATAATCTGATTAGGAAAAAGGCCAAAGACATATACCTTACCAAAGAAGATATATAGATGGAAAATAAGCATGTGAAAAGTTCATATGACATCGTATGTCATCAAGGCAATACAGATTAAATTAACAGTGAGATATCACTACATAGCTGTTAAAATGGTCAAAATCCAGTACTATGACAACACCAAATACTGGGGAGGATGTGGAGCCATAGGACCTGCCATTCATTGTTACCGGGACAGTAAAATGGTTCAATCACTTTGGATGACTGTTTGGTGGTCTCTTAGAAAAATAAAAATACTTTTATCGTAAGATCCAGCAATTGCGCTTGTTAATATTTATGCAAGGGGTTGAAAAGTTATGTCTATATAAAAACCTGCACAGATGTTTATAGCAGCTTTATTCATAATTGCTAAAACTTGGATGCAACTAAGATATCATTTAGGAAGTGAATGGTACCTCCATAGGTAAACTATGGTACCTCCAGACAATGGAATATTATTCAGCACAAAAAAGAAATGAACTATCAAACCATGAAAAGACATGCAAGAAATTTAAGTGCATATTACTAAGTGAATGAAGCCAATTTAAAGGGGCTACATAGCATACAATTCCAACTATATGATATTCTGGAAAAGGAAAAACTATGGAAAGAGTAAAATCAGTGGTTGCCAGGATTTAAAGGGAGGGAGGGATGAACAGGTGGAGCCCAGAGGATTCTTAGGGCAGTGAAAAATACTCTATATGACACTTTAATGGTGGATACATGTCATTATACATTTGTCCAAACCCATAGTACATACAACATGAAGAGTGAACCAACTGTAAACTATGAACTTTGGATGATAATGATTTGTTGATGTAGGCTCATTGAATGGGGAGGTGTTGATAGTTGGGGAGGCTGTACATGTATGGGGGCAGGAGGTATATGGGAAATCTGTGTATTTCTGCTCAATTTCTCTGTGAATCTAAAAGTGCTTTTAAAAAGAAACCCAAAGTCTTGATAAAAATAAGCAAAACTATTTTAAACATTAGCAGAAAGAACAAATGACAGAATTTGACCTTTAAGTGCTTCAGATACCAAGCACTGATGGCAACTCTAAAATGAATGGGTTTAAATCAGACAGAAATGAAAAAATACAGTCTTAAATTTAAAACACAATGGACTGTTTATAAAGCAGTTAGGCACAATCGAAGAGAGATTAGGGAATATCAAGTTAGAGCTGTAGCAAAATGATTGGAGGACAGAAAATATGAAAGAGAGGCTTAAGAGTCATGGAAGAAAGAGTGAGAAAGCTCAGCCAAAAAATAACTGGAATTCATAAAGGACAGCCTAGAAGGAATGGAGGAGTGGCAATATTTAAAAAGATAAAATCTGTTAATATCCAGAACAAATGAAATACATGGGGTGCCTGGGTGTCTCGGTCGTTAAGTGTCTGCTGCCTTCAGCTCAGGTCATGATCCGAGGGTCCTGGGATTGAGCTCCTCATCTGCTTTCCCTTTCCCACTCCCTCTGCTTTTGTTCCTACACTCTCTGCCTTTCTCTCATCAAATAAGTATATAAAATCTGAAAAAAAAAAAAAAAGAAAGAAATACAGGAGACCCCAGTCTGGGGAATCATCAGTGAGCTCCCAGTGTGTGAGGAGCATGCAATGAAAGTCCCTCCAAGCATGAGAGGACCAAGAGCACAAACCACCTCCAAATACTTTCCCCCTTTGCAGACGAAAGCCTTGGCTATAATGTGGTATGAAGAATAAAATGTCTCAGTGTTTACAACTTTCTCTCTCTCTGGGGAGCTGCACATTGAATAGAGGCATCTTTGTTGTGTTCAGTAAAGGCTGATTTAAAACATATTGGCAGCCCTAGTCTGCAGGGTGGGGGTAGGTTTTCACTGTCATACCTTCTCCTGTTTTTGCTTTCTCCTCCCCTCTTTAATGAGGTTTTCTCTAGTTGACTTGAGGATGTCTGGTTTAATTAGCGTGTTTGGGGGGAGTGAGCTAGAACAAGTAAGATACAACAATCAGACAGACATGTTGCCATCTTTTGTCCAGGCTGACAGAGCACAGATGGCTTGCTCCAACCCCATCCTGCACCAGGCCTGGGTCACCACAAGTCCCTGACACACCCCAGCCTCTAATGCCACTTCCTTTGGCCTCACAGGCAAAAACCTAGCACAGATGAAAATACAGCTGCAGAGTGTCTGGGCAGCTTGGTGCCACACATTTCTAAACGTTGGTCTCCAGCAGTGAACACAACAGGTCTGTGGGAAGAGGCAGGATGACTAGTCCCAGGACTAGGCTATGAGTTCCAAGGTTAGGCTCCTTTCTGTCTTAAGTGCCAAGGTTGCCACAGAGGTATGCTTTTAGCCCATCTTCCTTGGACCAGGCCTTAAGCATTTGGGGGAGGGGATTCTTGAGAAAGAGTGCTGAGTAGATGGTGAGGAGCTGGTTTTGGCAGCAGATGCATGGTTCATATGTATCACAGCCATGGAATCTTCCACTCTGCAGACCTTCTGGAAGCAGTCACTCTGTGCCAGCCATGTGCTAGGCGCCCAGCACACAGTCCTGTCGGCCTGCCCAACTCTGCTTTTGTGGAGCTCTCCACTATTCAGATTTAGGTCCCCAGAGTGGACCCTGATACAGGGACTGGATGAAATGGTTCATCTGGAAGGTAAAATAAGTCATCTATGGTAGAGGAGAGGGGGAGGACACAGAGAAGCCTGATAATGAGTGGAGTTTGCCAGGCTCAATCCTGATGTGGCCTTTGGAGTGACTGTGAAAAAAGCTCCAGTTTTGTTGCCCCATTTGACAAGGATGCTTTTGTATTACACACCAATTCCCAGTCACCCTTAGAGGGTTGTTGCTGGGGCCATTGCCTCCCTGGATCCCAGGCCTGGCCACTGTACTCCTGGGGCCTGAGAACATCATCAGGCAGAGTTGCAGGTGCTGAGGTTAAGATGCTGTTGGTGTGTTTGGGAACTGTCCACAGATGCTGCAGGTGACCTGGGGGGGTTGGTGGGCCGCCCTCAGACAGTGCCAGCTATAGTATCTGGTAAGGGTATAGGAAAAGTGCAGTAAAGGACATGAGTAATTACAAATGTGGCAGGTAACTCTAAGAGAGCTGGCAGAGCTAAGCACTTGTGGTAGGAGGGAAGACTTCCTTCCAATGAGAAGTGTCTGTGTCCTAGGAGAGGCCCCATCAAGCTGGTGGAAACTGCAGTCACCCCTCCCTGGCAGAACTGTTTTTACCTTCCCCCAGAGCATCAGTCTAGGTTGTGGCGGGGATGGTGACCACATATTCACCTCTATTACAAATCCGTTACAAGCACATTGTCATTTGCTGCCAGATAGCTTTCTCCACCAGTAGATGACCCAATGCTTGTTTAATGCTGGAAATGACGCTCATCAACAGCTCCTGCCTGCCCTTAGTGTCCCCTTCCCATGATATTTTTGTTGACGTGATCTGTGCCATTAATTTCTCACTCCATTCCTCGCCCATGCCAGTGTCTCTTCCTTCCATGCTCACCTTCTGTCATGTCTTCTCTCTTCCCTGGGGATCCCAACTCAGAGTCTTGCAGTTCATTTGGCTTCATTTGAAATTAAGGAAGGTGGCTGTGAGCCTTTTGATGAGCTAAATTGAGGGAAGGGCTAAGCAAGAGAGGGGTAGGGAAGAGGAAGGAGGAGAGAGACAGACACAGGGTCCCAGAAAGAGGAAAGGAAGCACATTCCTTGGGGCCAGAGTGTTAACCCAGAGTGCATTCCTACTGGGGATTTCCCTACTATCCCAGAACCTAAGGAGAAAAGAACAACCATGGCACAGGAACTTCTCACAGAAATCTGCCTCAAGCCCACAGTACCATCAATTGATGGCAATAGGATATGTGCAAGATTAAATCTTTTACAGGCCTCAAGTCCATAGAAATCAAAATCCAAAACAATCCCTAACCACAGACAAGTTTGAGGAACATTGTCATTCTCCCCATCATGACTTTGTTCCTTCAAGGATGACAGTAGATCCTCACTGCCTGCCAGAATAGTTACAGCTCTGTGTCTTGGTTTTCTCATTCACAAAATGGGGATAATACGAAGAATTCCCTCATTAGGGTTTTTGCATGTATTAAATGAATTGATACACGTAAAACACTTAGCACAGCACCCAGCACACAGCCAGTCCTCCACCAATGGAAGCTATTAGTTTTACTAACATTTTTTAAAAGATTTTATTTATTTATTTATTTGTCAGAGAGAGAGAGCACAAGAGCACAAGAGCACAAGAGCACAAGCAGGCAGAGTGGCAGGTAGAGGCAGAAAGAGAAGCAGGCTCCCTGCCGAGCAAGGAGCCTGATGTGGGACTATCCCAGGACCCTGGGATCATGACCTGAGCCAAAGGCAGTGGCTTAACCTACTGAGCCACCCAGGCATCCCATAACATGTTTTTTTTTAAATACACATGTGTTTTAAATAAAAGTTTTTCTCTTCCTTTTTTGGTGCCCCTGATTTACTGGTTCCCATAGTTCACATCTGGCTGTTAACTGTTATCCTACCCTTAAATTTGAGCATTCCCCATAGCTCCTCAGAGCATGGGGAGAGGTTTGTATGCCCAGACCACATTTGTTAAACAAAGAAGGACACATGGGTCATGAAATATTGCTAGGAGACCCTGATCCTCAAACTTGAAGGGGCAGTGGAATCACCTGGAGAGCTTGTGAACACAGATATCTGGGTCCCACCCCTAATTTCCATTCAGTAAGTCTGGGTGGGGTTCAGAGCTTGTCTTTCTAGCTAGTTCCCAGGTGATGCTGGTCCTGCTTGTCTGGGGATCACATTTTGGGAACCACTGGTCCAATGTTAGGAGATCAATCCAGAAGAATTGTTCCTCTGGAGGCAAAGGGTAGCATTGTATCAAGTCTAATATAAGTCAGTTAAACATTCCGGATGTGGGGATGGGGGTGTTGTAGATTAAAGGCTTTTGTCAGCAGGGGTAAATTCTCATTATGGGCAATGTAGTTAGTAGCCTACATTCATAGCAGCTGGAGGGAGGTGCCAGAGCCCAAGAATGGGAGCCTGGGCACCTACAGCACCTAGGAAGAAAGCAATTTGGATATGATAATTAACCAGTAACTGGGGCACACCCTGCTGGAGACCTCTGGGAAGCAGAATAGAATGTATGCCTGAGCTATTCCACCCTAGACCTGGCACAGGTGGTCTGGGACTTCTCAGGGCATTTTAATCCTTGGCATCTCTGGTTAGTGGGCAAAGTAGCCTCTGGAGACCAGAGAAAGTCCCCAGGCTAAGACGTGGGTGGTTTGGCACCTGAGGTTGGGCAGGTCTGCAAGGCAGAATGGTCAGGGCTTGAAATGGTGGAGAGGGCAGAACAGTGTCTAGGCAGCCTTTGAGGGGTGAGGGTGAGGGGCCACAAAACAACCAAGAAGGAGTAGTCAGAGAGGCAGGAAGAAAATCAGAAGAGGAACAGTCATAGGGCTTGTTTGTGCATTCACATGGAGATCCATCCCATTCCTATTATTTTAATGCTGCCAGCCTGGCCAGGCGCGGCTCCTATACGCCTCAGACGCAACTCAGTTGAGCCACTCACACCCGGTTCCGTCAGCCTGGAGCTGGGCAGAGCAGGAACGCATGGGAGGTCAGGTTAAGTGGAGCACACATTCGTGGTTGGCCACAGAGAGGGGATGGAAACCTTTCTTGGAAAATAATGAGCGGAGAAACGTTTACTGATTAATTCAATCCCGGATAATCCTGGTTGATGAAGACAGATCCGGACCCCTTAACGGATTTAGGGCTCCAAAACGACTCCGGGGGTGAACCAGGTCGGGGATGCTCCAGAGGGCTCGTCCCCTGGCCGCAGATTTGTTTGTGGAGGGAGAGGGCTAGGAGGACACTACTCTCCACCCAGCCAGGGCGCGGAAAATTTCCTCAAATTCTTGCGCCCATCCATAGACTCCGCACCTGCCCCAGCGCCAGGGGACTCGCGAAATGTGGGTGGGCTCAGGATGGCACCAGGTCACACTCTCCTTCCGCATTTTCCTAAACGAGTGGAAACGCTCTCCGCACCAGAAGTAGAAGTAGAGCTAGGGGCTTCGTAAGTCTCTTGTGGCTGCGTTCGCGTTCTCTGAGCGACCCGGCAGAGTTGCTGTAGCAAACTGACTGTCTGCAGCAGTGGGGAGGTGGGTTAGAGCTGCAAGGGGTTAGGGAAGGTGCTTCTCCCTGGGGAGGAGACACTGTAGACGTCCTCAGGTTCTGCGCTCCCATGGCAGCCACTCTGCAAAAAGGAAGACACCCCAGCTTCATCTAGCTCCCCAACTTGGTCCAGAGGGCCTCTTCCTGCAGTTGGAGCGGAAGGAGGCTTTTGGGACGCTCCTGTGCAGGAATCGCAAAGAGCCTTTAGAGCTGCAATCTCTGCTCCTTCTTCCACTTTTTTTCAGCTTTGCTTTCTCGGATTTTCTATCCGTGTCTATGTACTGGATTAATAAGCCTCAGTTTTTCTCATCTGCAAAAGAGGCCTTCCGAAGGGGTTGCTAACCAGTGTGCTCTTGGCTCTGTGAGGAGGTCACTGTGTGGGGTGACCGAAGTTGGGCTCCTCCCGCCCGCCTTTTAGTACCTCTGTGTTCCAGGCCATCCACTTGAGGCCTGTCCTTTGAGTAATCATCTACCTCCCAGGGCAGAGATTTGGGAAGGGAGACTTCAAGACCCTAGCAGAGGCAAAGGGACATTATTAGCTCTCCAGGCTGCAGGCGTGGTGCGAGCGTCAGAGAGAGTTTCTGTACCAAACGGGGAGCCACCTCTTACACCCTCCCCTTGAGAGTGACCCCAGTTGAGCCACCTTGGGGCGGATGGTCCCTCCTGTCTACCCCGGACTCAGTCTCAAAAACGTGTGGATCTTTAGGTGTCTTCCTAAACTGCAGCCTCAATTTATTAATTACAAATGACTATTCTGCGGAGCAAAGAGCTAGAGCATGTTGACGTGGTCCTGAACCAACAACAGCTTCCTTTAAATTCCTGGCAGGGCTGAAATTGATGCTGGGGTCCAAAGCCGCCCCTGACCCCCAGCGATTCAAAAGACAATTATCCTAAAGGAAAGTTATTGTTTTGCTAATACCAGGAACAGCTTGCGGGGGAGGAGGGGGAGGAAGAGGAGGAGGGGAGGAGATTTGGGTCTTCCTTTAATAATGGAAAGTTAATGCTCAGCCTGTTGTAATTATCTTTATCGGAAGCTCCTTCTTTAATCTGCATGTTTAACAGAGGACCCACTCGAAGGTGCAGCAAGCCAGAGACCCACTTTTCAGGGCTTGAGCTCCTCTCTCTGGGGCAGGGAACCACTCCGGTGGGACCCAGAGTTTTTAACCTCTCTCACTAGGTGATCTCAGACTGCCCGGCCCTGGGGGTGGGGTGGGTGCGTGGGTGCTGTGTGGAGACAATGAAAAGATTCTGTTTCCAGGATTCTGTTTAGAAAGGGTGGGCTCAAGGTTTTGAACAATTTGAGTTTGGAGGACTCAAATTTTCTGTGTGTGAGCCCAGAGTGGTTTACTCATGTAATTTGGCGCCAACTTTAACAAATCAGGGAGCTCCACAGGAAAATCAGGTTTTCTTTGAATGATGGTAAAATCTGAGTGTAATTTATTTGCCTCCTTGAATAGGGGTGCCTCTCACAGGTCTTATGTTCCAATTTATCTCCCACCCAATTAAGAGTTCCCAGATAAAATACTGGTACATTCTTACACTAAAAAAATATTCACTGGTTATCTAAATTCAAATTTCACTGGACCTCCAGTACTTTTGTTTACTAAACTGAGCACTCTTCCCTGGTTCACTTTACATCTGTCACTCTCTACTACTTCCCCTAGCTCCTGTGAGTTTAACACAGGCTAAAGCCATTTATCGAGCAGGGAGTAACTTCGGCTGGAGATGGAGTGGGAGTGGATTAAAGAAATGTTTCCCACTCCCTTCCCTTGAAGATTTTTGGGGAAGGTCCTTGCGGTGGAGTTGGAAGGCTGGCGTGTGTCATATTGGTGGTAGTATGGCTGGGAATGAGGTCTTAGGTCTTTTTAAAAAATATTTTTAAAAGTTTTACTTATTTAAAAGTAATCTCTACACACCAGGTGAGAACTCAAACTCATAACCCGAGAGTCAGAGTCTCATGTTCCTCTGAGTCAGCCAGGTGCCCAGAGGACCTAGGTCTTGGGAGGAGGCTTTGGGGGCAGCTGTGAGCAGGACCTCCATCTAGAGAATCTGGAAGGAAAAGGAAGACCACACCGGGGCCTGGAATATGTGGCTTTTAGAGGAACCGGCAGATCCCTAGGGGGGTCGTCCCTTTCTTACTTTCCTCTCCCTGAGAATGGGGGCGGGGAGAGGGTTGGCTGGGGAATGGGCAGGAGGACAGCTGGAGAGGAGAGAGAAGGAGGTGATTGAGGGGATTGCAGCTGGGAGGGCGGCGACCGAGGGGAGGGAAACTTGTGGCGTCCCCATATCGCGGGGTCCGGGGCGATGACGTGTCCGCGACCCACTGATTGGACCCTCCTGGCCTTCCGCGCCCGACGGGGTGTCCAGCAGTATAAAGCGTCCTCTGAGCTGTGCCCACTCAGCAAACGGGACCTAGCGAAGGTCAAGTCTCGCCCACTGAGAAGCAATGATCTACCAGGACGCACTTTCCGACGGGCGCTCCAGGAGCAGGGCGCTGGTGCCTGGCGGCTCACCTAGTGTTCCGCGCCCCCGCAGCTTCGCCATCACAGACCTGCTGGGCCTGGAGGCTGAGGTGCCCGCGCCTTCCGACCCCGGGCCAGGATCTGGTTGCGAGACCTCCCCGGCCGCATCCTGCACGGGTCCGGGTGCAGGGAGCTCCTGCCTGGCGCGCGGGGCCCTCCCACTGGGGCTCGGCCTTCTCTGTGGTTTCGGCGCTCAGCCTCCTGTGGCTGCTCGGGCGCCCTGCCTGCTCCTAGCCGACGTGCCGTTTCTTCCACCAGGAGCGCCTGAGTCCGCTGTCCAGCAAGCCCCAGGTGGTCCGGCTCCCCACTTCAGCAGCCAGAAGAGCAGCGAGAGCGTCTCGACGTCCGGTAATCAGGCCAGCCCATCCGGGTCTTGCCCCTCTTTCCTCCGGCTTGGGGCAGTGCAGGGGTAATTCACCATAACCTCACTGAGCCCCTATTCCCAGCATTCCGGATTTAAGGGAAGTCGGGACCCCAGGCAGTGGTCCCGTCGGAGGAGGCGTATTCTCTCAGCCTCGATCCCTGACCCTTGCCTCTCCCTAAATCCCTGCCTCTTCTCCGGGATCTAGTTCCGCAGCACAGCGGATATCACCAACACCCGGTTCTCGACCTACCCTGGGGGTCTCGGCAACCAAGCAGCGGTCTCCTGAGGGTTTTTCCTCAGCGCCCGACGCGAGTCTCGGCCTCTACGAACGGCATAGGTCAGTGAGGCCCGGGCGTGCTTGTTCATCACTTGCACAGAACCCAGTACCCTGCGTGCACTCAAAGGTTTGCTGGATTAAAGATTGAATAGCGCGCGGCCTGCAGGCCTGGAACTGTCCGCCTTCTGGGGTGCTGAAAAGGGAATCTAGGTACCGCCTTTTTCACTTTGCGCTGCCTTCCCTCCTTCCCACACGTGAGAAAGGACTAAACTCGCCAATTTCGTTGCGCTATGCTCAGCAATTTGTTCCGAGCCCAGTTATTTCCTCAAAGAAGTTGAGGCGGAATATGGGGAAAGAGAAGGAGGCAAAAAGAAAAAAATTGAGAGGTCTGGGTGTGAGTGGAAGAAAACAGAGAATTATATTAGAAAACGTGGACTGAGAGAAACTGTGTAGAGCCTAGAGCTGAGCATCCAGGCAGCCAAGGCAAAAGAGTACATTGAGTCTCCACTGATAATAAAAGTAACAAAATAATAAAACTAAGCATGACAGATCAGCAGGCAAGCAAACTTTCATTCTGCTTTAAAAAAAAAAAAACTGTATTAATAGGTCTTTCTATAAAATAAAACAAACCATTATATTAGTAATTTCACTAAAAAATTCAGAAACCACCTTCATAGGATGAGTTTTTTTCTTTCTGAGCACTGGTAAAATGAAAGACAAAATATGACTAGATTTTGTCAAGAAAGAGTTTCCTGGATCTCACTTCCAGAGATTCGAAATTGGTACAGCAAGGCAGGGAGTGAGTGCAGTTCTGACAAGGCTTCTAATGTCAAACCTCGGCCCCCACCCCTGGTTAGAGAAATGTTGATGTATTGGTTAAAAGGAGGGGTTGGAGGTGGAAAGAAGTGAATGAATTTGGGAGTTGGGAGCTAAGTGGTGATAGAGAGTGCCATTAACAGCCAAGTAGCTTCACACAGTCTTCATACAATACTTCACCATGTACAATGTACAACCTTTGTGATCTTGGTTAAGTTACTTCATCTCTCTGCACCTCAGCTTCTTCATCTGTAAAAAAAGGACAATACTAGCAGCTCCCCTGAAGTTCTTTTATTTTATGAAGAATAACTGTGATAATGCATGCTAATACGTGCTAAGGAGAGTGCCTGGAATATAGTAAGTGCTAACAATGCTAGTGGGTATTAATAAATGTTAACATTCCTCAGCAGAATCATAACTTCAATCTTCATATTAGAATCCAGAGAAAGTGAAAAATATGCTCACTTTTTTCTGGGGCACCTGGGTGGCTCAGTGGGTTAAGCCTCTGCCTTCGGCTCAGGTCATGATCCCAGGGTACTGGGATCGAGCCCCACATCAGGCTTACGGCTCAGCAGGGAGCCTGCTTCCCCCCTCTCTCTCTGCCTGCCTTTCTGCCTACTTGTGACCTCTGTCTGTCAAATAAGTAAACAACATTTTTTAAATTAAAAAAAAAGAAAAATATGCTCACTTTTTAAAAAAAGATTTATTTGTTTATTTGAGAGATTGCATGCATAAGTGGGAGATGGAGAGGGAGAGAGAATCTCAAGCGGATTCCATGCTGAGCATGGAGCCTAACTTGAGGCTCAGTTTCATAACCCTGAGATCATTACCTGAGCTGAAGCCAAGAGTGGGAGACTTGACTGACTGTGCCACCGAAGTGCTCTGAAAAATAGGCTCACCTTTAAAAACAGGTTTTTTTTTTTTTTTTCAATAAAAGGTAATGTGCTCACCTTTAAAATCTTCTCTTTCTCCTGTGCTAACAGATGAGGATAGCCCATCTGAAGACAGGTGTGGCCTGAAACTGTCCCCTACTCCTGGCAAGAGGAAGAAGAGGCGGCACAGGTATATAACCAGGCTGTCTTCCCTGGCCCTTTACTTAGGACACAGAATCTGGGAATCTATGGTGCTGCATTATGACAGGCCCTGTGGCCTCTTGATTGACACATAATAGCCATTTGGGAACATAATTCTGCTATTCAAGGAGGCTGCAGGATAATCTTTGTAGCATTTTAAAGACAATTTTGTGGCCCTTTAAAATAGATCTTAGAATGAGTTGATAGAATTCATCGAGGAGGAAAAAATATGTTAAAGAACTTCTGGACTTTCCAGAGGCCAATCATTTAGAGGTGGGATATCCAGTTATCATGAGGTGGCCTTTTAAGGTGTGGAAAGGCAGGCCTGGGTCTTGTACATTTGGGAAGCCTGGCAGCCTCCTGTGGACATGCACTTACACATGTGCTTTGGGTCTCCTTACAGGACTGTTTTCACTGCCCACCAGCTGGAAGAACTGGAGAAGGCATTCAGTGAGGCCCACTACCCTGATGTGTATGCCCGGGAAATGCTGGCCGTGAAAACTGAGCTTCCAGAAGACCGAATACAGGTGTCTGGGGTCCCCTTTCTCTTTCCCAAAGACATCACAGAGAACATGCTTTTTTCACATACACACAGGCACCTCTACAACCCCACACGTTTCCCTTGACACACAAACCGAAGCTCACTTAGCTGCAGGTACCACAATGCTAGAGCCATTCTGTATGTTTATTCCAAAAAGACAGCACCTATAACCCAAATGTCTTTTTTCTTTTATTAATTTATTCCTTAAAATTACACAATAATGTATGCTGCAACTAAAAACTACATATACAGTTATATCTATCTATAACTCTATTTATCTATCATCTCTTTGACTATCATTCCCTGAGAGAAACCAACATAAATAGCCCATTGCAACCTTTTGGCACACCATCTCTGTCATATATATTTGGCCCTGAATATGTTTACATGTGTATACCTATAGATATATGTATATTTACACACATGGAATTTTTTTCTTTGTTTATACAAAAAGGCATTGTTATACTTCTTAGCCTCTTTGCTTGACAACACATTTTGGACACTTCCCAGGTCAGAAGATATGTCACTAACTCTCTTTTTTTTTTTTAACAGCTAATCAATATTCCTTATTGTTTCTTTATTAAGATAATATTTTCCAGGACAAATTTCACCAACAAACCAACAACCTGACATTAAAAGGGACCATTGCTACTGTGAACTCTTTCCAACCAATGAGAAAAATCAGGAAACATAATAGTCCACTTTTTTACACGACAAGGGAAATAATACTTTGATTTTATTTTTGTCATTCCTGGCTCTCTGGAAAACCTTAGTGGAAACTGATTGCATATTATCCACACAATGATGAATCCCTGTGAGTTTTGAGTGAATAGTAGGCACAGCTCCTTAAGGTCTGGGATTTGAACCACTAGTTGGCTGTTTTTAGGACTCCCTGGTAAGGGACACTTAAGAGAATCCTCTTTACTGTGTCTCCTCCTGTATGCTCTTCTGCTTCCTGTCTTGCCTCACATCAGGTCTGGTTTCAAAATCGGAGGGCCAAGTGGCGGAAGCGGGAGAAGCGTTGGGGTGGTAGCAGCGTGATGGCTGAGTACGGCCTTTATGGGGCCATGGTGCGACACTGCATCCCACTGCCAGACTCCGTCCTCAATTCCACCGAGGGTGGCCTGGTTGGTTCCTGTGCACCCTGGCTCTTGGGTAAGGAAGAGGGCCCTGCAGCCAGCAAGAAGACCAGAAATGCTGGGGGAGGGGCCAGGGTTCCCTGAAGGGCAGCCATTTGCCAAGCCAGTCAACATCCATTTACTCAGTTTGGGGCCTAGAATATCACATTGATTTTAATTAATTCCAAGATTGAAACTATGGTCAGTAGAATTATTTTTCATCAAAACTGTGTAGCCAGTGTGTGGAAAGGTCACATCAGTTCTTGGTTCTAAAAGTGGAATGGTATACTTGTAATTTGTGAAATATATTTTCAAACTGTTGAGTGCTATTACAAGGTTTGGAAACCATACAATGTAGAGCTCATGATAATAGGAATGAGGATAGTTCTAAGCAGAGAAATCTGTAGGTGATTAACCCCCTACATACAAGAAGGTTTGGGGTCTGAGTCCTAGTTCTGCCATTAACAACTTGCTTTTTTCTGTCTCATAGACAGAACAGTCTGCTCAAGAGAGGTCCAAGCTTTGGGACTGGGCATTCTGGGTGTTTTCTGTACCAGAAACTAATGGGATCACACCTGGGAGGAATGAATCACAAGATAGCCCCTGGGGTAGGGTAGGAGATTAGAATTAGGGGTGTGTGTGTGATGGGGGGGTTTGTTTAGCACTCATTTAGCCCCTAGGGTCATTTGGTCATTTGCTGTGGTGAGACTAGAGATAACAATTGTAAATATGGCCTAGACTTTGCCCTCAAAGACTGAAGAACCAGAGAGAATTTTGGGCTGGGAACCAAATCCACCCCTCTGAACTTCTACAAGCAGATCAGGTGCAGGGTAGTGGTACTTACTGGAATCTGCAGAGCTGTGGCCACAAGAAAGTGGGCCCAGTGCTGCCAGACATCTTACTTTCAGAAAAGCTGAAAGTCTGGCTTTTGATGTGCCTTCTCTTGATTTCAAATAGTTGGCAACAATTAAATTAAGAGAAAATCATTTTAATACCGTTGCTGGCTGCACCCCACAGGCAGACATCAGATTTTAACACCTAATGGGGTTAGGTGTTAACCCTGTTAGTAGGTAACTTGGCATCCTTAGTGACCCCAGAGATGGGCACTGATGAGGGCACTTCTAATGGAATTTTGAGAACAATGACCAGGAAGAGACTTACAAAATTGCTGAATTTGGAGATATCTATTTTTTATTTTTTCTCTTTTCTTTTTTGGGAAGGGATGCATAAGAAATCCACAGGGATGATAAGGAAACCGGGAAATGAAGAAAAGCTGACAGGACTCTGGGACTCAGACCACCTCCAGGAAGGTTCTAGAAGACTGGCAGGATCCCAGAGAGGCTCAGATGAAGCCCGCCCTGAGAATGGCTTGGAAGATGTGGCTATTGATCTCTCCAGCTCTGCTCAGCAGGGGACCAAGAAAGCACACCAGGGCAACAGTGCCCTAGGATGCTCAGACTCCTCCAGGCTGAAGGGGCTCCAGCCAGGAAAGGTAGGAGCCTGATGAGGCCCACAGGACCCACTGTCAAAGGCTGGGCAATGTGTTCATCCCTCATGGCATTTTCCACAAGACAGAAGTTGTCTAAGACCAGAACTCTCAGCTGGACTTTCTTCTTCCAGTGTTAGGATACAACACAATGCCATTTGCTTTAAGAAGACAAAGGGATGGCTTAGGGAAAATCCCCATTTTACTCTAGATGGGAACCATTCCTTAAAGGCACTTGAACCAGTTAATTTCATATAAAATTTTACATCTCTTTTATAGAACTTGAGGGGGAGGATTTAAAGTTCAAAAAGCATATATACTTCTGGACCTCATTTTGAAATTTGGTTCAATATACTGTGTAGATTAGTAGGTGAGGTCTGATGTTCTTACTCTGAATTTGAAAATATAAATTTATTTAACCTCCAGAGAATCAGATGTCTTTAAAAATAGCAAAAAGCCCATACAGACATGAATGAATTAAAGTATCTTTACCTTAAACTTGGCTTTGGACATTTCAGATTTTCTTGTTAGGGAATACTTTTGTATTATTTTAAGCATCATTTGATAGGCTGTATACATTGGAACTCATAAGTAAGAAAGAAAGCCATACTTTCCCTTCCCTTCTGAAATATCATGGGACCATGTTTAAATAATTATTCAATATCTATAAGCAATGTTTTAAAGATAGATGAGTCTTTTTGGTCTTTTAAAATTTATGTTTGAAAGCAACTTGGATTTCATGAATGTTTCCTTTCCTGTATTTCTTTTGCCACATTTATTTTTTAAGAATAAATGTTGTGTGGTGTGTTGCTTCTCAGGATGCTCTTTCTGTTACATGTGTATGCAATGCCACTATCACTGATTCCCTAAAGAAGCCCCTTTGCCCCCCCCCCCTTTTTAAAAAAGATTTTATTTATTTATTTGACAGACAGAGATCACAAGTAGTCAGAGAGGCAGGCAGAGAGAGAGGGAAGCAGACTCCCTGCTGAGTAGAGAGCCTGATGTGGGGCTTGATTTCAGGACTCTGAGATCATGACCTGAGCCAGAGGCAGAGGCAGAGGCTTAACTCACTGAAACACCCAGATGCCCCTCCTTTGGCCCTTTTAAATCTCAGAATATCTTTAGGCTGTAGCACGTATCATGTGTAGCTTTGTAAACTCCCACTGGGTGGCAGCCAGGTCTAATTCACTTTTTTATTATTTTATTTTACTATTTTATTTTATTTTTGAGAGAGAGAGTGCACAGTAAGAGAGTGCCCTCATGCGAGAACTGGGGTGGAGAGTGGCAGAGGGAGAGGGAGAGAGAGAATCCGATGATCTCATGACCCTGAGATCATGACCTGAGTGAAAATCAAGAGTTGGATACTTAATCGACTGAGCCACCCAACTGCCCTTAATTTACCTTTTAGAGTTCAAGTTCAGAGAGAGCTTAGATTCATCATCTTTCACCTCAAGCTTCATGATGAAGCCAGAGTGGGGAAGGAAAGTAAGGATCCCCCATTTGAGAGGCCTTCTCTGGAAGTTGGTGCAGTCAGACCAGGTCTGTTTTTCCCATCTTTCCAGATGATAAAACAGAGCCTCCCTTCCTTTGGTCTTTCTCATCCTAGCTAGTTCCATACTATTGGGAGAAGTAAATGTTACCTATTCTTACTGTAGAAACAGACAACCATGAGCACTACCTCCTTTTATTCATTCTGGCTCATAGAGAGCATTGCTGAATCCTGAGACTAAAGGGAGAAAGATCAGGTGTTGGCAAAGTACTCTAGAAATTATGTTCTAACTTTCCTGTCTAGAGGCACCCGACCACACTCAAGCCAAATGGCCATGCTTGTTTTGGACCATCTTCTGCCTCACAGCTGGTTGTAAGATTCTTGCTTCCATCTCTCTTCCATCTCTAAGGTTGAGTTTGGGGGAGGGAGCTAGTAACCTGTGCAACCAACATACATCAAAGGTCTCCCACAAATGGACACATTTTCTGGAAAAATACATATTACTAACACTGACTCCAGAATAAGTATGAACTTTGAAAAATCACTAACCAAAAAAGTCATAAACATTTGTACTATAGACAGAAGTTCCTACACCAGGAAAGCAAAGTGAATTTAGTATCATAATAGGAAATTATTTAAACATTTTATTAACAACTCAAACAATGAATATTAACATTTCATTCAAGAAATACCTATTTCTTTTTTTAAATTTCTTTTCAGTGTAACAGTATTCATTGTTTATGCACCACACCCAGTGCTCCATGCAATACGTGCCCTCCATAATAACCCACCACCTGGTTCCCCCAACCTCCCCCCTGCCCCCCGTCCCTTCAAAACCCTCAGGTTGTTTTTCAGAGTCCATAGTCTCTCAAGGTTCACCTCCCCTTCCAATTTCCCTCAACTCCCTTCTCCTCTCCATCTCCCCATGTCCTCCATATTATTTGTTATGCTTCACAAATAAGTGAAACCATATGATAATTGGCTCTCTCTGCTTGACTTATTTCACTCAGCATAATCTCTTCTAGTCCCATCCATGTTGCTACAAAGTTGGGTATTCATCCTTTCTGATGGAGGCATAATACTCCCTAGTGTATATGGACCACATCTTCCTTATCCATTTGTCCATTGAAGGGCATCTTGGTTCTTTCCACAGTTTGGCGACCGTGGCCATTACTGCTATAAACATTGGGGTACAGATGGCCCTTCTTTTCACTACAGCTGAAGAAATACCTATTTCTTTAAAAAAAAAAACTTAAAAGTAGGAATAGAGGATGCTTATTTTAAAAATAGCATCTTAGGGGCTCCTGGGTGGCTCAGTCTTTAAGCGTCTGCCTTTGGCATGGGTCATGATTTCAGGGTCCTGGGATCGAGACCTGCATTGGGCTCTCTGCTTGGCTGGAAGCCTGCTTTCCCTCTCCCACTCTGCCTTCCCCTGCTCCTGTTCCTGCTCTCTCTCTCTCTCGGTGTCAAATAAATAAATAAAATCTTTAAAAAGCCCCAAAACAAAAAAAACCCCACAATAATAGCATCTTAATATATATATTTAAGATTTTTATTTATTTATTTGACAGAGGGAGAGAGATCACAAGTAGGCAGAGAGGTAGGCAGAGAGAGAGGGGGAAGCAGGCTCCCTGCTAAGCAGCTAGCCCAGTGCAGGGTTCCATCCCAGGACCCTGAGGTCATAACCTGAGCCAAAGGCAGAGGCTTAACCCACTGAGCCACCCAGGTGCCTCACATCTTAATATTTTGTAATGTGTGTGTATATATATGTATATATACATATATATGTGTACACACACACACACACACACACACACATACACAATACATATATCTAAAAGCCCAGTCTTTGAGGTGGCTCTGTTACCTTCCTAACTGTGGATGCATTATATAAACTTTCTGATCTTTCAGTTTTTTCAGTCATAAAATGGGGATAATAATAGAACATTCTCATTTCCCCAGAAGATGAGATAAGAGGACATGAGTAATGTACTTAGCTCAGTTTCTGGCATGGCAGAGAAAAAGAAAAATAAATATTAGCTATTATATGACTATTACTGGCATTCCTATTAATATCAAGACTCAAATGAGAATACTTTCCACCATTGTTTAACAACATGGGATCGACTAAGTACAGAATGGAATAGTAACCTATTAGAATGCTCTGTGTAAGCAACATTTAGGAAGAGTTCCAGGAACAAAGTAGGACAGACTTTTGGTCTTCTTTCGTATTTTTTAAGTTTCATAAAATTAGTATGTAAAAATAAAATTAATTTGTTAATATTATTAAAATAGTAATACCTCTTTTTCAGTTTAGAGCTAAATTCACACTGGACAAAAACTCTTGAAAATACAGTGTGGGGCACCTGGGTGGCTCAGTGGGTTAAGCCACTGCCTTCAGCTCAGGTCATGATCTCGGGGTCCTGGGATCGAGTCCCGCATCGGGCTCTCTGCTCAGCAGGGAGCCTGCTTCCCTCTCTCTCTCTCTGCCTGCCTCTCCGACTACTTGTGATTTCTCTCTGTCAAATAAATAAATAAAATCTTAAAAAAAAAAAAAGAAAATACAGTGTGAAAACTTTTTATAATGAAAAGTCTGTACTCTGCTCACATCTCCTGTCTGGTTCTTAGAAGTGCCAATTTGATAATGAAGAGACAAGCAGGCATTTTACACACAGTCTTCTCAAACCCTTACTGAAATTATGCAGCCGGTCAAAATAAAATCTGCTCACAGACTGACAACAGGACTGAATCATTCCAGCTTTCAAAATTGCTTACTGGCTAAAATATGGCTATAAAATCTCAAAAGGAGATTGTAAAAAATTACAATTTTAGTGAGGCCAATTTAAAAAGATTCCTAATATGTCACATTCCCAGAATCACACTCCCAGGTTGCTTTCAGCAGCAGGAGGCAGCACATCAGTGCATGAGAAATTTCATGAGCTCAGGAGATACTTTCAGAAATGACATTTGAACAAGATGTGGAAATCACTGTTGTTTCCTTTGGTTTAGCAGTATAAATATAATAAAATATACACACACAATATATATATTTCTGAACCACTTAAGAGGAAGTTGCATATATCATCTGCCTCTTTTTCTCTTTTTTTCCAGGATTATTGTGATATAATTGACATAGCCCATTATGTAAATCTAAGGTGTACAATCTGATGATTTGATACATGAGTATATCACAAAATGTTTACTGCAATAGGTGAGTTAACACATCTTTCACCTCATAGCATTACCATTTGTTGTTATGGAGAAAACATTAAAATGCTACTTTCATCGCTACTTTAAAGAACACAGTGTGGTAACTATGGTCACCATGCTGTATCTTAGATCCCCCAGAATTTATCTTATAACTGAAAGTTTGTACCTTTTGACCAGTAACTACCCATTCCCCCACTCCTCTGCCCTGACAATCACTGTTCTACTCTGTTTCTATGGGTTTCACATTTTCAGATTCCTTATAAGTGAAATTGTAGTTTTTGTCCTTCCCTGTGTTAGAAGGTCCTCAGGAGCTTCCTAGGTGAAACCTGAAATCTATACGGGACTGTATGTGGAGGGTAGGGAGAGATGGACAAAAGAGGCAGACACTCCAGGTTGGTAGGTGGCAGTTCTAATAGCAAAAGGAACATACATACAAGGCTTGTCTTGGGTGGCAGCAAGATTGGTAGATTTCTGCACCTGCCTGCCAGATCTTAAAAGTTTTTACAAAGGTCTTAAGTGTGTTCAGTCACATATACTGTTCAGATGGTTTCAGGACCACATTCACTTTCTCAAGTTTGTATCCTTAGGGAAGCCTCTGGAAGTGGAAAAGGCAATGGAATGCACATTCTAAGAACAGGGGAGGGGTTGAGCAAACTCTGATTATCATGGTCCAGTTCATGGGCGAACTGGCAGTCATATCTTCTGGATGACGTCTTCTAGCCGTCAGTCTGACTTACTTCACTTAGCATAAAACTCTCAAGGTCCACCCATACTGTTGCAAATGACAGGATTTTCTTCTTTGTATGGTTGAATAATATTCCATTATATATTCATAAATTATATATATAATACATTTATCTCACTTATATATTTACCAATCATATGTATATATCTCACTTTTTAAAATCTATTTATCTGTCAGTAGACACTTAGGTCACTTCCAGGTCTTGGCTATTGTAAATAATACTGCAGTGAACAGGGGGATGCAGATGTCTTCTCAAGGTACTGATTTCATTTCCTTTGGATCTATCCCCAGAAGTGAGATTGCTGGATCATATGATAGTTCTGTTTTAAATTTTTAAAAGCACTTCCATACTTTTTTTCCATTGTGGCTGTATCTGCTTCTGTATCTTTAAAGCTGTGTGTATTTTCTAAGAAAAAGAGCCTTCTTTTACATAACGTGACTAGTTATAGACTTCAGAAAATCTATTATCAATGCTTTGAATATGAACACAATTTTAAACCTGAATAGACTACAGTATTTCTAAATCTGAATCCTATACTTTTATCTAATACAATATAGTATCAATTAGATACAATAGCTTAATACTGCATTAAATACAGTATTATAATCTGAACATGACATTTTATCTACTACACACTGTATGATTATAATATTCTAAATCTGAAAAAAATACAGATTTCTAAATCTGGACAGAAGCTTCTTATCTAATCCCCCAGTCACATTTCAATTTTGACAATTGGTTCAATAATGTCTTTTACAGCAATTTCCTTTTTCTGTGCAGAATCCAGAATAATGTATTACATTTAGTTGTCATTTCCCTTCAATCTGGAACATTCCTCAGCCTTTCTTTGTCTTGCATGACATTGATATTTTTGAAGTACACAGATCAATTATTTTATAAGATGCCCTCTCTGGGTGTGTTCAATGTATCTTTGTGATTAGATTTCAGGTTATACAGGAATATCTTTGATGTGAACAGCTGAAAGGATTAGAAGAGTGGCTGAGTAGAAAGGCTGAGGGTGAGAGAAAGGAGAGCAGAGGCTCCTGTTACCTGCTATACATCCTCTTGCATTATCTGAGTTTTTAACAGGGACATGAAATTATTTGATAACAATTTTTTAAAGATTTTATTTTTAAGTAACCTCTTCATCCCCCATGGGGCTCCGACTTACAAGCCCGAGATCAAGAGCCACATGCTCCACTAACTGAGCCAGCCACGTGCCCTAACAATTTTTTAAAATAAGGGAAACTTATGTTGGAAGGCACATATTTTGGAGGTAGGCAGGCATGCTAATTGTTTTTCAAATCCTTTGAGGAAGTCAAATTGGTGGAAAGGCTATGTGTGATCTGGGGAAGAATCCTTTCAGTCTAGAAGGATAAATCTCTTCCCATCTACTCAGGCACTTAGAAATTCTTGCAGGTCGTGTCCTAAAATTTAAATTGTAAGTACTTTGAAGGTTGAGAGACTTAGACTTTCTGCTCTGCATTTCCATATTGCTGAGTTCATGCTGGGCAAATAATGACAGCTAATGAACTCTGAGCCATTGGTTCTGATACTAATTTTGAGATTCTTTGGCCTCACTTTGGACACTGAGTAGGGGCTGCAAAGTTTTTCAGAATTCTGGGAATTCTGAGAAAAGGCTTTGTAATGGGTGTGGCGATTTTCCTAGCAGCTCTAGGAAAAATGATTATTGCAAGGAAGTGTGTGTTCACGTGTATGGGGAGTGGGGGACAGAAATCCATTTCTTTTGCCAAGTAATGCAATGAAGAGTCCTTCAAGAAATTTCTGATTGAAATACTCCTGAGACACACATCACATCTTCATGAACATTTCTTACTCTGGCTGAATCAACTGACTTTGCAAGTCTGGCTGCTGCATGGAAAGTCTCTTGCTTTCCACCTGGGCTTCTCAGACACTGAGGTATGGATCCTTCTGGGAGTTCATCTGGTACTCTCACCTGTGAGACTTGGAAGTGTCAAGAGCCACAACTCATGACCTGTGGTGGAGGGGGGTTGAATCCTTGTGAATGAATGTTCCCCTTTCCACTTCTGTAATAGCAACTCTAATGTGCATCCCATAAAGAAACTTGAAGGTCTTGGTGGGACCCCAGCCCCAGTGGCCCACGGGGTGACTTGTTGAGAATGAGCCCTTGCTGTGGTGTCCCCTCCTTCCTCCTCTGTCTCATGCTTCTTTCCACCACTCCATTCCTTTCCAAGCCAAACCATGTGCTCACAAAACCTCAAGAGTCTCAAGTTGCGTGGGAAGGGGGTAACATCCTAGCCATGACAGAATTATAGTGGAATCTGAAAGAGCTTTTATGATCTAAAAAATTCCATCTGCACACAAACTGGCTTTACTGAATTCAGTTTTGTAAACAAAGCTTGAATCCAACAAACAGCATTTTTGTCAGTCTAAATGACATCCAGTCATTATCCCAAATTTTATGAGCTGTTTTTTGGGATTGTGTATACGTGGCCTGAAAATTGTGAGGATTGATTTGTTAATTTCTCCCTGTATTTCTGTCAATTTTTACTTTATGCTTTTGGAGTTGTATTTTTAGATGTATACAAGTTAAGAATTCCTGAATTTTCCTGGTGACCATTTACCATATGTAACTTCCGTCTTTATCTCCCCTTCTATTTTGAATTCTACTTCACTTTCTCTGATATTTAATTCACGTTTGTTTGGTAAATATTTTCCATGCTTTCAGTATCAATATTTATATATATTTACATTTTTAGGTTGAGGTATATTCCTTGAAAAAGTATCTAGTTGGGATTTTTATTCATGCCAACAATCTTTGTATTCAACAAGAGAATTTACTCCATTTACTTAGAATGTAATTATTGATCTTTTTGAAATTTTAAAAAGATTTTATTTATTTCTTTGTCAGAGAGAGAGAGAGCACAAGCAGAGGGAACAGCAGGCAGAGGGAGAGGCAGGCTCCCTTCTGAGCAAGGTGCCTGATGTGAGATTGGATCCCAGGATCCTGGGATCATGACCTGAGCTGAAGGCAGATGCTTAACACACTGAGCCACCCAGCTTCCCTTCATTAATTTATTTTTATGTGTGTTTAAAAATTTCACCTTTTCTTTCTTTTGTTTCTTTTAAATGTGTTTCTCCTTTCTTTCTATAGCTCAGATTGCTTAAATTCTTTTATTTTACTTTCCCTGCTACTAGATTAGAAGTTGTGTTTCTATTTGTGGTTAATCTAGAAAATGTAACAGTCATATTTTCTTAAATTTAAAACTCTTCCTGACCATGGGAAGGATTGTAGGATGCTACCCCCATCCACTTCTACACTCTTGTTGTTCAGGATTTTGTTTCCCTCTCTGATTCACTACACCATGTAGACATTGCTGTTCCAATTATATAGTTAATTATTGTTTTGATTTACCCACAAGTGCAACAATTTCCTTGCATATGGCCCTCTTGAATTTTAGATCTTCATTTGGGGCTAATTTCTCTTTCTCCTGAAGGAATTCATTAGTGAGGGAGTTGAGTGGAGAACTCTATTAGTTTTTGTTTTGTACTTTGCACTTGTTCTTGAAAAATTATTTCACAAACTACACTATTCACAGTTGACAATTACTTTCCTATAATAGTATAAAGATATCCCACCTGTGTCAGCTGTCAATCTAATCACCATTCCTGTGTAGGCGATCCATCTTTTCTTTCTGTTTTTATGACCTGCTGCTTGTCTGTCTTTGCTTTCTGACAGTTTTACTATGATGTGTGTAGGTGTTGACTTCATTTTACTTAAACTGCTTTGACTTGTGCACTTTAGAGACTGAGTATGTCTTTCACTAATTCTGGGAAATGTGCAGCTTTTAATCTTTTTTTTTTTTCTTTTAAAGATTTTATTTATTTGTCAGAGAGAGAGAGAGAGAGAGAGAGAGCACAAGCAGACAGAATGACAGGCAGAGGCAGAGGGAGAAGCAGGCTCCCTGCTGAGCAAGGAGCCCGACATGGGACTCGATCCCAGGACGCTGGGATCATGACCTGAGCCGAAGGCAGCTGCTTAACCAACTGAGCCACCCAGGCGTCCCAATGTACAGCTTTTAAATCAATGAATATTACCTCTTCTTATTGTTTCCTCAGGAACTTCAAATGCGTGTGTGTGTGTGTGTGTGTGTGTGTGCCACACTCCATGTCTTGCATCCTCTTTTTCAAATTTTCTATCCTTTTGACTCTATGCAACATATTTAATAGGTAAAGTCTGATTAATTATAGCTATTACAGATAAGATATTTGGACATACATCCCCTTATCTTGTTTTATATTTTCTGACTTACCTTTCTTGCTTATTCCTTTCCCGTGTTACTCATTCCAGCTTGGTTTCTTTTTTTGTTTGTTTGTTTTTTGATTGGCCCACTTTTGTTCCATTTCCTTCACCAATGGTTTGTAGTTACATTCTCTATTTCTAGTTTTCTAGAATTATTTCTGATTTCTAAAAGCATACTGTATGTATGTTTGGGCTATAATTTCTTCTCCAAATTCCACCATTTGTTCCTCCTCAGGATTTTTCTTCAACCATGGTGTTATGGACCAAATTTTTGTGTGCCTCCAGAACTCGTGTGTTGAGATCCTAACCCCAGCGTGCTGACATTAGGAGATGAAGCTTTTGGGAGATGCTGAGGTCATGAGAGTGGAGCCCTGAGGTTGGGTTCAGTGCCCTTGTAAATGAGACCCTAGAGTGATTGCTTGTCCCTCCTATCATGTGAGGGCACAGTGAAATGATGGCTGTTTATGAGCCAGGAAGAGGGTTCTCCCACCAGACACTGAATCTGCCAGTGCCTTATCTTGGGACTTACCATCCTCCAGAACACTGAAAAATTAACTTCTGTGTTGAAGCCATCCAGTTGTCCATACTTGTTATAGCAGCCCAAATGGATTGAGACATGAAGCTTCTCTTTCCCATTTTATCAGAATTTAAAAATAAATTATTTTTTATTATTTCATATACCCAGTCCACCACCATGATCTCTCTCTCTCTCTTTCTCCCTACCATATATAACAGATGTTTCGTGTCCTTAGCCAGAGGGTGTGTCCTTTGAATTCAGGATGGCCACACTGCCTTGGACACAATCAATCTTTGCTCAGGAACTCACTGAAGAGACAAAAACTATTTCAAGGGGTCTCATTATTCAGAAAATCCTCTTGAATTTCCTTTGATGGTGACATGATTTCAAAGAATGTATTGTGGTCATCTGATTGACCTGTCTTGTAGTACAAATATTAGGTTTCCCAGATAGGATGGGAAGTAACGTTAACATTAAATGTAGCCTTCCCATAAAAAGGAATATCTTGCCATTTGCAACAACATAGATGGATCTAGAGAGTATTATGCTAAGAAACAAAATAACTGAGCAAAGATGGGGGCGGGAGCGAAACCAGGAAACATACTCTTAATTATAGAGAACAAAAGGACCGCAACCAGAGGGGAAGGAGGTGTGTAGGGAGAATGGGTAAAAAGAGGGACTGGGATTAAAAACTAGACTTAATAATGAAAAAAGTTAAATGAAGAATTTATCACCAGGTGGCAGTGTTGGTTGGCTTTAGATTTCTCCAAACACCATGCTATCAGATGTTTGGTACTACCAGATTTATATTTTCTACCACTGGTTTTCTGAAGCAGTCAATGAGTACACATCCTCCTGTATTTTCAGCTGGTGCTTTCAGGGTTGGGGTCCTGTTTAATCTGTCTTTGGAACCAGCACCCAGAGAAAGCAGTGTCCTCCCCCAGAGAAAGCAGTGTCCTCCCCAGGTGGTCAGCACCTGTTTGCTGGCTGAGCCCTCTGTTTTCAGGGTGTTTGTCTCAAAGTTGTGCTGTATGTAAAATCTCATATTTGAGTTGATTGAGGTGAAAGGTTGGGGAGCCCATGGAAGCATTCCTATTGCCACAGGCAAAGATAGCAAGAGTGGTTTCAGCTGCCTTTTGCATTTTGGGGCAAGAAAAGGGGCCCGATAGCTCAGACCTGCTCAAAGACTGCTCCCTGGATGCCCTTCCTCCCCCGTAGACTCTTGTGATGGAGAACCCAAACATCCAGGGTGATCATTGCCAGACAAGTGTCTAAGCAAGGATACCCACTGCACTGAGACCATGAAGGGGAGAGGATGGGCTGCTGGTGGGCGTTAGGGTCTTTGACGAGCAGTGAGTAGACTCTATAGGCCTCTACCAGAGGATAAACCCACTGGTGAACCATAAGGACAAGTGGACCCTAGGCCTTTCTGGCACATGCAGGAAATCCACACACTGTTCAGGATGGCTGTCCTAGTTTGGGAGGTAGCTTCTCTGAGCAGTGTTGCAGTTGGCTGTCTCATCCACTTTGCCCACTTTGCTCTCCCCTCCTGCTCCTCCTGTTACCTCCCCACTGAATCACCAGTTGAGCTCAACGGGAACCCCAAGATTGAGCTGAGAGCCCTCCCTAGTTGTCTACCCCCTTAATTTTTTGTTTCATCCAAGTTGAAATGCAAATCTTCCCAGCAGAACTGGCTGCCATTCTCAGAAGTTGCTGGACCAGAAACCCATCAGACCATCCATCCCTTCTGTCCAGAACAAAACCAGTTCTAGTTGGGCCAGCTTTAAAGAGCTGCAGACCATGCTCCTGACTGCATCAGTTAGGCAGGAGCTGTGGCAGATGGTATGTCTCCTTTGGAGCCCTGGAGTTCGTCCTGATTTTCACCTCCTGTGCTGCTCTTTGGTGGGGAGCGCTCCTACCCTGTAGTTGCTGTGTATCGTCGGGTAAACCCTACAGGGCATGAGGTCGGGCAGCTCATCCACAGGGATGTGGTGTGCAGTGTTACAGGATGGGAGACAAAGGTTGTGCTGCAGCTATATGAGAATCATTGAGCCCCCACTGCCAAAGGGGGTGGATACAAACCTCCCCAGATGTCATCATTATCACTGAGGTCATGGCAACACTGCAAAGCGGGAACCTGAGGGGGGAAGCTTTTCCCTACACCCTTCTGAAAGCACTCCTAGACTCCTGGCCCACCAAGTGTTCTCCACCTTCAGACATGCTTCAAGCCTCCTATTATGGAATTTTTGTTTGGGTTTTATTTTGCATTTTGCTCATTTGAGTGACTGTCTCTCTGAGAGGAGGTAACCACCTCTCCCCGTTACCTCCGTGGTAAGCTTGAGCTCAGGGGCTGTGTTGGGGTCATCCTTGTCAAGCTGTCAGCCCTTAGCCCTGGGCTGTGCACACAGGAGGGGCTCCACAGACAACCTCTGCATGTCATTAAAGAGAAGTGCAGAGTGGGTAAGCAGAGTGCTTTTAAGGCTTTTGTGGAAGCACCTGATTTAACAGATTTGGTGAGTCAAGGCTAGGTCTTGCTGACTGGGGGCAGGCGGTTCTCCCACGTCCATTACCAACAAAACTGTTTCTAGGAGCATCCCCATTTTCTAAGTAATGTAGGTGGTTGGATATAAGGAGGCAAGAGTCAAAGGCAGTGTTGGTGGGCTATAGCCTCCAATGTGAACATCAGGCCTAAGATGTAACATAAGCCCCAGCTTCCCATGGGAAACTTCCCAGGCCTCCCTACTTCTTCACATGCCAATGTACAGATTTCAGTGCTGAGGACTTTGCCCAGGGGCCTGTTGGGAAGAACATGTGACCAGCTCTGCCTGGATGGTTGGCTGCTCTCTCAGCACCACTGGGGCCCCAGGGAAGCAGCCCAGGGAATATGGCTGGGGCAGGTGGACAGTGGCTCCACTTGGTTCTAGTCATGGGAGATATGTTTCCAGGGGGCAGAAAGGATGGCTTTGGCCTCAGGAACCCCAGGGCTGTGACACTCAGGAGGCAGGTTCCCAGGTTCCTCAAGCCAGGAAGGATAGAAGAAAACTCATGGAATCTTGTTTCAACCAGATTTTTAAAGATTCCAACACCCAAAATGTAAAAGTGTAATAAAGAAGGCAAGCAGAGGAGATTGGGGATTTGGAAAACTGGTTTGTTATCTCTTGGGTAATGGGCTGGCTGCTGGAAGTGCAATTCTGTACCACCTGAATTCTGAAATGTTTTATGTCCACATAATCACTTCTCTTTACCCAGCCTGAAGAAAACAAAAACTAGGTACTTCTTTATCTTTTAAAGGTTTCTTTCCTTATTTGAGGGGATGAGGAGCAAAGGGAGAAGAAGAGTCCTAAGAAGACTCCGAGCTGAGCTGGAGGCCAATACGGGGCTCAGTCTCGGGACCCAGAGATCACAACCTGAGCTGAAACCAAGAGTTTGATACTTAATGAACTGCACCATCCAGGTGCCCCTGTACTACTTTATTTTAAAGTTGAGTCAACTTTATGTACTTTTCTCATTGTTCTCGTGAGGCTCTTCCTCTAGAAGGCTACTTCAGCTCCCTTACAGCACCACGCGTGAGTTCCAAAAAAGCTGGAGCTGCAGCTGGGGCCTGCAGGGCCCCGATCTGGGTCTGTCAGTCAGGGATGGCCCCTGTGGCCAGGCATCAAAGCAATCCCCTAGCCTGTATTTAACGGGTGGGGGACAGGCTCCCCTCTCCACGGAGCAGCACAGTATCCCTTATACACAGGGGATGTAGTGTTGGTGGCAGTCTTTGGGACACTGTGCCACAGTCATAATCTTCATGGACAGTTTTGCATTTTCCATTAAAAATGAAGATTCAGGCCAAATGGTGAGGCTGCTCCTGAGATGGCAGCAGGAGTGCTGGGTGTCAGTGCTGCTCTTTCATGTGACCGCTGTGGGCTTTTCAATAAGCCTTTTTATTTCTTTGTGTACCTTTCTCACCAGGGGGTTGGTCATTGGTGGTAGCTGTAGATAATTTTAAAGCTAAGTAAAAAATGTGCTTGGCACAGAGCAAGTCACATGTGTAGTGCTAGCTATTTCGCTCTTCACCAGCCTTAAAATCCTTGGTTCTCTGGCAGGAGGAGGGCATCTCTCTCTCTCTCTATTTCTCTCTCTCTCTCTCTCACACACACACACACACACACAGACACACAGCAGGGCCTGGGGTTGACTTCCAGTGGAAGCGCATCTGACATGTTCTCCTCTGCCTGTCTTTCACTCTGCAGATCATACAGCTAACAGGAAAGAATCTTCCCCAAACCCAAAGAATGCAACCAACCAGTTTTCCACATCCCGGTTCTCTTCTGCTTGCCTTCTTTATTATACTTTTACATCTTGGGTGTTGGAATCTTGAAGAATCTGGCTGAAACAAGATTCCATGAGGTTCCTTCTATCCTTCTTGGCTTGAGGACAACAGCATAGCTTCCACTACTGTACTTCCTGTGTGCCCACTGCAGGCTAGACTTTCTACAGATACTATTGCATTTAATCTTGACCTTGGCCTTGGGGAAAGAGATGTTACTCCTCTTTTCAAGGAAAGGAAAATGAAGCACAGAGAGTTTAAGAAACTTGTCCAAGTCACAGAGCTAGCAAAGCCAAGGTGTAAGCCCAGGCTACAGATGCGGGAGCAATGGAGAAACCCCCAGGCTTCCAAATCAGTCAAGGTTAGCAGAGCATTTGTTTTGCTTATACCCCAAGGGGCAGCGGGCTGCTAAGAGCATCAGTCCTTGGGCCAGGTCTGAGCATCAGACCCCAGACCAACATGCTGGCCCAACGACCACTAACCAGTCCATTTGGCCCACACGGGCCCTTATGTGTGTTGAAGGGTGGGGGTACAGATCAGCCTAGCAAGATGACGGGCTCCCTCTCAAGGGAACACAAAAGGGTTGATACTTGGACTTCAGCCTCTGAGATGCTGAAAGGATGTAATCGTGGTGGTCCTCACACCCACCTGCGTGCTTCCCTCCACCAGTTGCTTACGTTCTTCACCAGCTCCTTCCTATAACAGGTGGTTCAGGGTGCCAGGAGCCAGGAGTCTGCGTCCCCCCATGCACGTGTCACTGATTTCTTCCTCTTCTTCTTCCTCCTCCTCCTCTTCTTCTTCTTTCTTCTTCTTCTTTTGCCTGGTGCAACTGTTGGTTCCTGAAGACCCACAGGCTGAAGCCAGAACAGCCCAATAATGTCCAGCGTCAGGACGGGAAGGTAAAGACAAGGGCATTGCAGCTCTGCCAGAACTGAGGGTCTCCCTTCCACCCGCACTCCCTCATACCCCCTCTTGTTCATATAGTTCTTTATATAGTCCAGATTTAAGTGCTTTATCAGATATGTGACTGGAAAATAGTTTCTTCTCATCTCTGACTTGTCCTTTCAGTCCCTTAGTTGTGTCCTTCAAAGAGAAGGTGTGATGAGGGTGATGAGTGATCCTCCTCAAAGTGTGAGGATCCAAACCTCCCAACTTGTGGTTCTGCACACAGGACAGATCAAGTTTCAGAGGCAAAAGAGGAATGTGCAGACAAGTCCCCTAAAAGCTTCTAGCTCATTTCCCCTTTCTGGGCAGGCTTACCAGGGGGAAAGTAGTAAGAAAGACTGCTTAGAAAAAGAAAATCCAGTAAAGGGGGAAATGGGAGGAGAAGCCCAACTTGAGACAGGGGGATTCCCACTCGCCGACCCTCTCTCCTGTCCAAGTCCAAGCTCAGGCCAGGCTGACTGCACTCACCTCAGGTAAGCAGTCTTTGCTGTAGACATGCAACACTGCAGTTTTTCCCACAGTGACAGTCTCCCACTACTACTAATTTGCATTTCACGTTCTGATTAGGATCCATGATTGATTTACTAGGTAATTTCTGGCTAGCTCTTCTCTCCTTCCTTGATCTTGCCTTATTTTCTCTTGGAACAGGAATTTTCTCATAAGAGGAAAAAATATATACTTTTCTCTCTATAAAAAGCAGATATAAAAATACAACCCGAAGCTGGTGGGAACTCTTGAAGTGCAGTGCTGATGAGGGGCTAGAGCAGCAGGCTCCTTATCCCCCTCCACACCTCTATGCCCAAGTCCAATTCCAATTCGACTGCTTATTTCCTGCTCTCTGTATTGGTTTATATCTCTGGCCTTCCAATGTTCTTTCTCAATGAGAGAAGAAACTGATCCGCCTCTGCCCCTTTTATGGAGACTGGGAGAAAAGAGTTCTTTCCTTACTCCCTGAAAATGTCCACAGTGCGCCCTCTAGGTGACCGTGTGGGATCTACTTCCAGGCTAAGTCTCTGGGACAAGTTGAAGACCCCAACTATGCTTTGCTGATGGATGGGACTGTGCAAGTCCAGCAGGAAGTGGTAAATGGAATGTCTGTACATATGGATTTTTATTAGGATTTATTTTATTTATTAGGATTTATTTATTTGTAAGGATTCCTTTATAGAAATTCTTCTTAGGATTCCTTAGAAGCAAAAACATTTCTCACCCAAGTTAAAACATAGTTGGAAAAAAAAAAAACAGAGGAAGTACTCTTGGTTGGGAAGGGTCAAGTGGGCTTTTTTTGTTTGTTTGTTTGTTTTGTCTTGTTTTGTTTTTGGTGTTTTGTTGTTGTTGTTGTTTTAGAAAGAAATGGTTTGTATCACGTACACACGCCATGGAATAATAGCTAAACCAGGCTATTTCAGATACCAGAACTGGCCTGTCTGGGTCACAGCAACATACTGGCTTCTGAAACCTGTCAGTTTTAGTCACTCAAGAGGAGGCAGAAAGGTTTTGAAGAGTGGGTAGAAGAGGTGGGAGCAGAGAAAAAAGAAAAGCAGGAGATGCTTATAACTCAGTGCAAAGGCCATTGTGAACCCAGCCTTATTGCAGTAGGATCCCAAACAGGCAAGACAGCCATTGCCCCCATTGCAATGAGGAAATCACGTAGAGGGTATCTGTTTCTGCCCTGGTTTCCTCTATTTGTAGCCTCCCCTTCCCCAGATGTATCTAGATGTATCCAGAAAACACAAATGTGCTTAGTTGGAAAGTGCAGGTGCAACTCTGATCCCTCTACCCCTCATTTTTCACACCCATCCTGCACCCACCCACTCCAACAATCTGAAAGAGGGGAAATAATGGCTATGCATTTGTTCTCTTTTCCCTATCAGCAGTCCTTTTCTTGTCTTCATCTCCTGTGCTTCAAATGGAAAGGGTTCAGCTATTAAACTGTAGTAAGGACATTGGCCAAAAATATGATAGGTCCCTCTATGGAGACTTCTAAGGTTGTAAATGAGAAGGTGAGATAAAAACCCAGAACATTCAGGGCACCTGGGTGACTCAGTCAATTAAGCATCTGTCTGTGGCTCAGGTCATGATCCCAGAGTCCTGGGACAGAACCTGGAATTGGGCTTCCTCTTCAGCCAGGAGTCTGCTTCTCCTTCTCCCTCTTCACCTCCCACCTTTGCTTGTGCTCTTTCTCTCTCTCAAATAAATAAACAAAAATTAAAAAAAAATTAAAACCCAGAATGCTCAGTATGAGGAATGAAAAGGCACTGAAAGGGGGTTAAAAGCAGAGATGTTAAGTATTGAATGCTAAGACCATGAAATCTCATGCATCCAAGGATGCTCTTGTCTCTCGTTCAGAGCTGAGAAAAACTGGAGCCCTCCCTCCCCTACTGCAAGGCACGACCTTGCCTCAGACCCAGTGTGTGGGTGTGTGTTTACACACATGTAAGGCTGACCCCCACAGAAAGGGATAGCTGGCCCTAATCAAGTTCCCAAAGCAGCACTGGCCAAAATTTTCTCAGCAGAACTTTAGTTCTCCTCACAAAAAAGCGTCTTGTGCCCCAATGAATGATGGAGACACTATGCTCTTTTCACCCCTTGGAGATGCACCAAGTGCTTTGACATGTTATAGACATAATAAAGTTCTAAGGAAAAGTAGCCTACTTAACTTAGTTTGATGCAGCATGCCCCATTTAAGCACAGGAAGCTTTTATCCAATTATTTGTTCTTTCATTTGAAAAGCAATGAGCAAAATTGTTGGAGGCAACATCACCGAGAAGTGTATCTGTTGACCTTGGATGAATTGTTCACCCTCTCTGAGCCTCAACGTGATCATCTGTAAAATAGGAATCATAATAATAATGATGAGGGAGTGCAAGTGAACTTCGCAGAATAGTTTGCAGCACAATAATCTCTGCTGTTTTATATTCTGCATGTAATTCTTATTTATACTTCTTAGAATTATTAAACATATCTTAGGAAATACTGGCCTCATTAGTGGACTCACGAATTGGAACTGGGAGGCTAGATCTACCCTTTTCTTCCCTCAGATTTTCACTTATTTGTGGAGCATAACAAATAGCATGGAGGACAAGGGGAGATGGAGAGGAGAAGGGAATTGAGGGAAATTGGAAGGGGAAGTGAACCATGAGAGACTATAGACTCTGAAAAAACTATCTGAGGGTTTTGAAGGGGGCAGGGGGTGGGAGGTTGGAGGAACAAGGTGTTGGGTATTAGAGAGGGCACGGATTACATGGAGCACTGGGTGTGGTGCAAAAATAATGAATACTGTTATGCTGAAAAGAAATTTTAAAAAAAAGTTGCCCTTTTCTAGAGATAGGATGTGACTTTCCCCATTACTGAATTGACATGGTCTATGTGGGTAAGACACTTTAACTAGCAATAATTATGAATTATTAGTGTATTTGGCTGACAGCGAATAGGTAGGTAATTTGTCATATAAACTGCGTACTTTTGAGAGCAAAAAATGGTAGTACTAATGATTATGTCAGAACAGCAGTTGTAAACGGGTGTATCCCAGGCAAAATGAGAGCCATAATCACTTTACCAATGAAAAATCTGAAATCATAGTGGATGACTAGTTTTGAAATCAGGTGACCTGAATCTTCAGGAATCCACCAATGCTGAGTAAAATTTAATGGCTGTGTAATAGAGTAGAAAACTAACTGCCTGAAATTACCAGTCTCTGAGTCTCATTAGAGCAAGAATTCTTTCCTTTCCTTCTCTGGGTCTCTGGTGCTCAATGTCTCATAGATCATCAATATTTTCAAAAATCCATTTACTATTTAGTTCAACAGACATGTGTTAAGCACCTGGTAGATGTCAGGCACATTTCTAGGGATGGTGGATATAACAGTAAACAAGCCAGCTCTGTTTGCTGTTCTCACAGAGTGCATATTTCAGACCAGAGAGAGACAATAAGAATGTAGGTACATAAACAAGAATGAATGTGCTCAGTCCTATGGAGAAAAAAACAGGGTGGCATGATAAAGTATAGTAGGTGGGGATTAGACCCAGTGGCATGGCAATGCCTCTCTAATAAGGTTGAATCTTCAATGATGAGCAGATGAGGGCAATGAGAGCAAATGAGCAATGAGAAGTTCTCCTGAAAGGAAAGGGGACAGAGAGTGAAAAGGTCTCATGCAGGTATGAGGAACAGAAGGAGGGCCAGAGGGATTGGGGCCCCCAAAAGAGGAGAGAAAATGGGTAGCAGAGCAGAAGAAAGCAGACAGGAACTAAATAATTGGGGCTTGGTGATGTGATCACGGAATTTGGATTTTATTGTTATTTTTTAAGATTTTATTTATTTTAGAGAGAGGAAGTGAGAGAGTGAGCATGAGTGGGGGGAGAGGAAGAGAAGGAGGGAGAGAATCACAAGCAGACACCACGCTGAGATCAGAGCCCATTGTGGGACTCAATTTCATGACCCCGAGATCATGACCTGCCTGAGCTGAACTTGGATGCTTAACCAACTCAGGCACCCGGGCACCCTGGACTTTATTCTAAGGGTAATATGAAGTCAGATAAGAGCACTTAAAGCTGGGTAATAACATGATTACTCGAAAGAATGAACGAATAAATGAATGAATTGTTCGAGTTTAGTTCTGCACCTGTTACTTCACTAACTGTAAAACTCTGATGTAACTTCTCATGTTCAATGAGATCTTCAGATCCAAATGATGTCTAAAGTCCTAGAAAAGGCTATACTTTAGACTGCAAGGAAAGATTTCCTTTAAGAAAAACAATCATTTGGAAGATGCGAAACCCCATCTAGGGATCATACATTACTTAAAGTCCTTCTTTTTCTTATTCCCCCTGTTTGCCTTCCTCTTACTCTAGCCTTTCTCCTTAAATCCTAAGTTCGAGAGAGAGAAAAAATAGCAAACATTTCAAGAAGGATTGGCTAATGAAACATCTGTATTCAGCATTCAGCTGCCCTAAGAGGTTGAGCTTGAGAATCTTTCCTTTGTGATTAACCCTTTACATATTAAGGGAAGCCACCCTCTCCATAGACACTACATTTCATCTCTCTCTCTCTCTCTCTCTCTCTCACACACACACACACACACACACACACACACAAGTGTTGGTGCCAGGCCTGGAGAGAAGGCTAACTGCAAGAGAAGAGCCATCCAGGAGTTGCATCAAAGGACAGACAGCAACAGCTCTGTGTTCTTTCTGTAAGCACTGGACCATAAGTCAGGAGATTTGGATTTTGGTCCAGGTTATACAAATGCATTGTCTGGCCTTGGGCAAACATGTACTGAATTATTTCCCTTAGGTTCATCCTTACAAGAGCATGGTAACAGCAGCCTCCTTCATGGTACAAAATAAGGTTGCTTAGATCATCATGTGCCCTATGCTTTCAGATAGTCAGAAACCCACAACAGACACCCCCCCCTTTTCAGTTCAGTGTATTTCCAGAGCTCTTCGCTCAAGGGGTAGTTTTGTAAGGCATACTCCTCATTGTTTATTCATGGTTGCTGCCTCTCTTCAGACTCTCTTCAGACTCCTGTTTGAAGGAATAAGTGCACCGTGAGGAGAAAGGACAGGTCTCTCGTGGGCATGAGCAGCAGAGCAGAGGGATGTCAGAGAAACAAGAACACATGCAGGGTGACTTTGTAGAAGTCAAGTCAGAAAAGAGGGATATGAGTCGTGAGCATTCTCTTTGAGAATTTAACTAAGATGGTGGGTAGGCGATAGCTTCAAATATATGAGGTTCAATACGAAAATAAAGGCAGATGCGCACTGTGCTCTGAGGTTGTCTCTTCTCGCGATAGTCATTTGGCTGGCCTTATGTAACATCAACAAAATGGGAGGTTTGGGTTTGTTTTTTGTTTTTGTTTTTTGAAGACAGAGGAATGAGGAAAGGTTCATAAAATTCAATGGATTGAACTTGTTATCTGGGAAGTATTTGTTCTCTTGGAAGGCAATCTTTACCTTTATTTCCTCTTAAAACCACAGCTGATTGCCCTGTCAGGGGCATTCCATTGAGCTGTGTAGTCTCTTTGGTAATGGTACTCCAGTTGGGTCGCAAAATTTGGTCTTATTTTTCCTCATTATTGCTGACTGCTAATATGATTTACTGCTGCTGTATAGACTTTAGCCAAGAGGAGATGACACGGCTGTGTGAGTGTTAATAATAAGTGAATGCCCAAGTGATCATCTTTTTCTTGGTTTATAGCAAATTTAACAAAGAAATTGCATTCTTCAGAGACCAGGACCACATAATTTTGGTTCTGTATATGACATGGCACCCATAGCCCTTCCCAATTGTTCCTTCCAAACTTCAGTGTCTTTGATTTCTGATGGCATTTCTTTATTTTATAGTTCAATATTTCCTAGAGGAAACACAAAGATCAACACATAAGGGATTTGTACAGGATTACAAGACTTATTAATATACTAAACATCCATATATATTTGATATCAGTGTGCCAGTACAATACAAAAAAAACATTTAAGGAACGTCCCTAAGAAAAAAAAATTAAAAATGAATGCTTTATAACTTGTTATCTTTGAAAAACATATAGTACGTTCAAAAGATACACCTTTTTCAATATTCTAGGAGTAGTCAAAGAGAAGCAAAGATTATTACTGAGCACAGATTAGGCCATCTTTCAGAGACTGCCAGAACTGCATTGTCTCTCTGATGAGATTTACAGAGCCAAGTTACTTATGGCTCTGTGCATGGTCAAGTGGCATTCAGCATTTTAAACCAAGTCTTAAAAGATGGAGTCAGAAATGTACTGTCAAGTTTCTGGAAAAAACATTTGTGGAAACTCATGTCTTTTAGAAAGAAATGCTAAAAAATAAATAAAGAAAGAAATTTAGTTGAGGGTGCTGTTTGTTCAAAGAAATGGCAGTCAGGGGCACCTGGGTGTCTCAGTGGGTTAAAGCCTCTGCCTTTGGCTCGGGTCATAATCACAGGATCCTGGGATTGAGCCCCACATCGGCCTCTCTGCTCAGCAGGAAGCCTGCTTCCTCCTCTCTCTATCTCTGCCTGCCTCTCTGCCTACTTGTGATTTCTATCTGTCAAAGAAATAAATAAAACCTTTTAAAAAAAGAAAAAGGCAGCTATTGATAGATAAAACTTAAAAATAAAAACATCCATTAGCCACTATGTTATTATTCCTGAACTCAATGTAAGAAAACATAATTATTGGCCAGATTGAACTGAAAGGATTCACTAGCTTAGGCAAAGACAAAAACAGTAGGTTTCAAAGCATTTACCCTCCAAGTGCAGATATTACTCTATAGCGGTAGCTTTTGACACAAGATCTGAACAGAGGGGCTACTGTTCTTTCATAAGTAAAATCAACCACCCCATCAATGAAGAAAAAAGTCCACAATTGTTCTCTCAGATGCTAGATCCAGAATTAGAGGTCAAATTGCAATTATTTTGATGATAAGCCTCTAAAGAGATGTCCAGATCAGTCTATAATATTTATTTAAAAGTTGAGTAACTTAGTTGAGGTATTTTAGAACTGCAATGGTGTGTGATGCATGAACAAAGCTTATAATGGATCACTAGTGATTCCAGACCAGTATTTGAGAATCCCATTGCTCTAAACCAGATTTTAGTGGGGGAACATGTCTTTTTTGACACTACCAATTTGACTGTAGCAGAAACATAGTCTCTGCTGGAGGGGTAGTACTTACCAATGAGTTTTTGGTTTATCTCTTAAAGACTATAGAATATATGACAATATCAATTCTTTCTTCCTGTTTGTTGCAAAGATGGGAGTAAAATTATTTTCTTTGCTTTGCATGGATTATTCAAAATAGTTTATGTTCTTAACCTAACAGATCCTTCCACTTAAATTTTCTTTATACCTAGCTATAAATTAAAACCCCAAATCTTATTCTTTCCTCTGAAGGACACCTGTTTAAGGGAAGAAGGAATTCTGGGAAATATACTGGAAATGCTCAAAATAATACTCAAGAATATCTAAGATAATACAGGTCCACATAAAATCTTGCACCACTAATTTTTGAACACATATATTTGGGAAAGAAAATTACTCTTTTATCCCTGGCCATCAAGAATCTTGTCTTCTATAAACATCTTATAGTAATGTGGGTCCTCTGGACCTTCCTTTTCTGCTTCAACATCCAAAGAACCATCTCTGAAGGGCACTGCTTTTCATAATGCTGGCCCTTATTGAGTGTTGTTGAATGTGATTAGGAACTAACTGTTAGTGCCTTAAAACAAGCCACCTAATTAGAGGTCAAATGACTCACCACAACTGATCTGGGCCCATATCCAGTACCTTTCTGTGGGTCACATCACTGTCACCAGGAGTATAACAGACTGCCATAGGTTAAATAAAAGTATAAGTGTTATGATGCAATGTCTGGCAACTAACAAGATGTGTAAGTCATATGGCCGGGGGAACAACTGTCCTGTGCTTTAAAAGCAGAGAGGAGGTCCTAATACATCAATTATACAATTAATCTTAATTTTAAGTCTGAAAAAAAAAGCTGCCATCAGCACATTGCATGTAACCATTGATCTTAATAAATATTTACTGAGGATTTCTTCCAGTACACGTTGTTCCAGCTTATAGCCTCCATGTGTCTCTGAGAATGCCTAGTGCTCTCATATTGTCACAGTAATGCTATGGAGTCAAATGACTGCTCTTAGGAGTCCCCCGTGTCATGCAGTCCACATCGAGAAGTGTAGTTTCATGTCAAACAGGGTCACTAAAGGCTGCTGACATGTTGGCACTAGGGCAATTTATGCCAGTTCATATACAATGAAAACAGACCTTGGAAACCAAATTCTATAGTACATAAGGAATGTGAAAGAAAATAATATAAGGTGAATATGAATGTATTTATTTTTATTAAAAAGCAGGAATTAGAAAGAAAGGCCAATGTTAGCATACTAAAGAGAGGCTTTTTTTTTTTTTTTTAAAGATTTTATTTATTTATTTGACAGAGAGAAATCACAAGCAGATGGAGAGGCAGGCAGAGAGAGAGAGAGGGAAGCAGGCTCCCTGCTGAGCAGAGAGCCCGATGCGGGACTCGATCCCAGGACCCTGAGATCATGACCTGAGCCGAAGGCAGCGGCTTAACCCACTGAGCCACCCAGGCGCCCAAGAGAGGCTTTTTTATTACAATGTACAATGGAGGTCATTCAGGTTTGATTCATTTTCCAGAAAAGCTAACTAGCTGTTGCTCAATTAATACATCTTAAGAAATTTTCCCCAAATGGTGCTTTTCACATATATAAATTCATAGTTTTATTTCTCCCCAGATTTCTCAGTTTGCATTTTCAACAGCCTTGTCGAGTGCTACCTGGCCTGTGCTTCCCAGTCAGAGGGGCTGGAAAGTCAGGTCCAAAGAGTTGGAGAGTGGGGAAGACAAGATGGCGGGGAAGTATGAGGAGGCACTGTTTCAACCTGTACACTAAAGTGAGCTGATTACCTACCAAAGAACTCCAATCACCCATGAAATCAGCCTGAGATTAGAATTATACACATCTGGATCTCTACAGGGGCAGAAGATGCCAGTGGGCAGGTAAAGCGGAGTGGGAACATTGGACTGATATTGGAAGACAAACAAAAGGGTGAGGGAGCCACCAGAGGTGACAGATTGGAAAGTAATACCCCTAATATGAGAGTGCCCTGCATCTGGGGACCAGCATTAACTTGGAGACTGGTTGAAAGCACTCCAAAAGAGCAAAGGATTGTGGGGGGAAATTGTGGGTATCAGGGTGGCTAGGGACAGAGGCTTAAGTTCCCGGACCCAGGACAGACTCCCCTGGTGCTGAGCCAGAGAGAGTGCAGCGGAGAAACCAGGTCTTGGTCCCTGAGCCACCAGCGTGCACGAGAATGCATGGGGTCCAGCTCCTGTGAGGGGCTGGGAGCCTAGCCAAATGGCAGAAAGCTGAGCCATGCTATCAGAGCCTGAGACACATGCATGACCCACACCCTCCCCTGAGAGAGGCGTGTGCAAGCCTGGTGCTCTTAGACCCAGAAAGACCAGGCATTCCCAGCCTGGGCCAGCAGGAAAATCTTCAGTGTGCAATCACTACTTGGAACCTCTCTGGTGGTCTGGAGCTGCCTAGACAGCCACCGCTGCCATGGTTTTGGATACAAGCAGAAGGTCCTGCGTCCCCAGGGACTGCGACTCAGAACCTGCTCTGCCAGTGGCCAAGTGGGAATTTATATGGGCTCTGCAGCACCCACAGGAGACCAGACTGAGGCTTCTTTCTGAGAGGGAGGTCAGGGTGCAGTTTTCTTTCCTATAAATCTACAAAAACCATCAAAAGCGGTCAAGGTGAGAGAAAAAAAAGTGAACAAACACAAAACCTCCAGAGAACAAGAGCCTGAAAAAACCGGTTTCCTCAGAGCCCACCCCCTTGCGGGAGGTGGGAGGACTTAACTCAGGGAACATCATTGACTGAAAACCCACGTGGCAGGCCTCTCCCCCAGAAAATCAACCAGGAAAGAAAAAAAAAAGACTACAAGAGAACAACCACCACTACTTCATAGGACAACTTTTATTTTTAACTCGTTCCCACTATTCTGGCTCATTTTTTTTATATACATAGATATTTTTTTTAGCCTATTTACCATCACAGTGAGATGTCCAGTACATCAAATTCCATAATAACCTTCTAACCTGAACTTTTGATACATACACCTGTGTTTTTTTTTTTTTTTTGCATTTCTCTTTTTAAATTTTAGTTTAGTTTAGTCTAGCTTATTCCTTTTTTATTTTTATTTTCTAATATTCATATAGAGTTAAACTTCAAGGTAATCCCCTTTCCCCAATCAATGATACCCCTATAGGTAAACCAATTTTTAATCCCCATTTGTCTTAGGAAAGTTAAGTCCTTTAACAAAGATATCAAGATACATCCAGCAAGAATCAAAACAACCTTCCTCGCCCACACTGAGAATTTATAAGCACTCTCCCATCTTTTTCTTCTGCCAGTGTTTCTGTGTTTTTGTGTTTGTCCTGATAGTATATAAATCTTATACTTGGGGTTCTTTTTGATGAGGTTCTTCCTTTATTTGCCTATATATATTTTTTTTTCTCTTGTCATATACATTTATCAGTCTTTTTGTTTGTCTGTTTTTGTTTGTATACTTCATCAATCTTACCTTGGGGCCCATTTGGGCTGAACCTTCTCTTTTATCTTTCCTTTTTTTCCTGTCTCTCTCTCTCTTTTTTTCTTTTTTCTCTCATTTGGGTAGGGAATCCTGATTGCTCAGAAGTGTTCCAGGGTGCACCCTGACTGCACGACGGTTGATACATCCAGCTACATCCATTGAGTCATCTCTCACCAAAATGATTAGGAGGAGTAATGCCCAACAGAAGAAAAATACAGAGGATGGGCCTTCTGCAACAGAGCTAATGGCTATCAACATAGACAATATGTTGGAAAGAGAATTTAGGCTAACAATTATCCAGGCAATAGCTAGGTTGGAGAAAGCCATGGATGACCAAATAGAATTGATTAGGGCATAACTGAAAGCGACCAGGGATGATGTTCACAATGTTAGGACAAAGCTGAAAGCCACCAGGGATGAGGTTCACAATGCTCTCAATGAGTTCCAAACTAATCTAAATTCTCTAAAAGCTAGGGTAACTGAGACAGAAGATAGAATTAGTGATCTGGAGGACAAATAGATAGAGAGAAAAGATCAGGAGGAAGCCTGGAACAAACAGCTTAGAAACCACAAAAACAGAATCAGGGAAATAAATGATGCCATGAAATGCTCCAACGTCAGAATTATTGGAATCCCTGAAGGGGAGGAGAAAGAAAGAAGTCTAGAAGATATAATGGAACACGTTCTTCATGAAAATATTCCCAATCTCGTGAATGGAACCAGCGTTCATGTACTAGAGGCTGAATGGTCTCCACACAAGATTATAGATTCCAAAAAAACATCACGACACCTGATAGTCAAATTGAGGAATCATAATTGTAGATACAATCTCTTGAAAGCTGCTAGGACAAAGAGGCTCCTTACTTACAGAGGAAAGCCCATCAGAATAACCTCAGACTTGTCCACAGAGACCTGGCAATCGAGAAAGGGCTGGCAAGATATATTAAAGGCACTAAATGAGAAGAATATGCAGCCAAAAACACTTTATCCAGCAAGACTGACATTCAAAATGGATGGAAAGATAAAGAGTTTCCAAGACCAGAAAGACTTAAAAGACTGTGCAACCACCAAGCTGACACTGCAGTAAATATTAAGAGGGGGTTCTATAAAAGAGGAAAAATCCTAAGAATAGCATTGAACAGAAATATAGAGACAATCTACAGAAAGAAAGCCTTCAAAGGTAACACGATGTCAATAAAAATGTATGTATCAATAATCACTCTCAATGTGAATGGCCTAAATGTGCCCATAAAACAACACAGGGTTGCAGATTAGATAAAACGACAGGACCCATCCATATGTTGTCTACAAGAGACCCATTTTGAACCTAAAGATAAATCCAGACTGAAAGTGAAGGGATGGAGAAGCATCTTTCATGCCAATGGGCCTCAAAAGAAGGCCATGGTAGCGATTCTCATATCAGATAAATCAGATTTTAAACTAAAGACTGTAGTCAGAGATACAAAAGGACACTACATAATTCTTAGGGGGCTATCAACCAAGATGATCTAACAATTGTAAATATCTATGCCCCCAATATGGGAACAGCCAATTACATAAGAAAACTATTAATCAAGATAAAGAGTCTTATTGATATGAATACATTAATAGTAGGAGATCTTAACATGCCTCTCTCAGAAATAGACAGATCATCGAAGCAGAAAATCAATAAAGAAACAAGAGCATTGAATGACACATTGCACCAGATGGACCTCATAGATATATACAGAACATTCCACCCTAAAACAACAGAATACTCGTTTTTCTCAAGTGCACATGGAACCTTCTCCAGAATAGACCACTACTAGGTCACAAATCAGGACTCAACCAATACCAAAAGACTGAGATTATTCCCTGCATATTCTCAGATCACAATGCTTTAAAACTGGAGCTCAATCACAAGGAAAAGTTCAGAAGGAACTCAAACACCTGGAAGCTAAAGACCACCTTGCCTAAAAATGTTTGGATCAACCAGGAGATCAAAAAATAACTGAAACAGACACATACTAGGTTGACGGTCAAGATGGCGGAGAAGTAGCAAGCTGAGACTGCTTCAGCTAGCCGGAGATCAGCTAGATAGCTTATCTAAAGATTGCAAACACCTGAAAATCCATCGGCAGATCGAAGAGAAGAAGAACAGCAATTCTGGAAACAGAAAAACAACCACTTTCTGAAAGGTAGGACCGGCGGAGAAGTGAATCCAAAGCGACGGGAAGATAGACCCCGGGGGGAGGGGCCGGCTCCCGGCAAGCGGCGGAGCAACCGCGCACAAAATCAGGACTTTTAAAAGTCTGTTCCGCTGAGGGACATCGCTCCAGAGGCTAAACCGGGGCGAAGCCCACGCGGGGTCAGCGTGGAAGTTCTGTGTGGGATGTGGTGGGGTGTGTGGGTATGTGAGAGA
>NC_081563.1:89972428-89977143 GCF_022355385.1 Mustela nigripes | reverse complement strand
CAGTTCTATTACAGTGTTGGACAGAAGAAATTTAAGTTATTTGCTTTTTGGGGGGCATTTTGGCATCGGTGAAAATACTATTTAATATATTGTGTGGGTCTTGAATGTACTTCATTTTTAAAGAGTAGGACAGGTTTGGAGAACATTATAGTTTGGTGTTGTGTTTGCTGAGTTGTTCTTTCCTTTGTTATAGGAATTAGGCTTTGAAAAATGGCTGAAAAAAAAGATCTCTCCAAAACACTGTAGCAGCTCTTTTTTTTTTTTTTTTTTTTTTTTTTTTTTCCCTTCCATTAGTTCCCGCTCCTACCCTACTTCCCCTCTCTGGTAACAGTAAGTCTGATTTCTCTTCCAATGCATGTCAGTTCCTTTCTCTTTCTTTCTTTCTTTCTTTCTACTCCATGTACAGATGTGATCATTGAGTCTATCTGACTTATTTTATTTAGCATAAAGCCTTCAAGATCCATCCATGTTGTCCATAGTTTTTTGGCTATGAAATTTAATGTACTCATTGTGAACATTGGAATGATACAAATGAGCAAGAAAATAATTGAAGTATGAGAAAGCTCTTCAAATTCTGCAATCTCCTAATGTCCATTGTTCCAGTTTTAGTAAGCATGTTTTCTATGCTTGCCCTTGCTTATGTGCATCCTCTTCTCTCTCTGTCTCTCCCCCTGTTTGTCTGTGTCTGTCTTGGGTGCATAGCACACAGGAACACAGTTTTACCTGAATTGTCATTAGGCATAGTCTAACCCTAGACTTTTGACTTAACATTTCTTGGCCATTTTTCCACATCAGTAAGTGAAGACTTACATAGTACTTAAATGGCTTTCTTATGTTCCACTAGACTCCTATAACAAATGATCTGCCACCCATTCCTCAGGTTGTGGGTTTCTGGCTTTCCCATGCTGCTAGCAGATTGAGGCCTGGGAGTGAGAAGAGGCTGTCTAGTGACCAGAGGCCTTTGGCTTTTTGTGTAAGGAATACAGTGGGCTGTGTTTGTAACTGCTGGCAGGTTGGGGGACATTGTGATGGATTTCCAGAGGTAAAGAGAAGCCTTTGGGGAAAGCTATTTCAGCCTTTGCTGAGGTACTTCGGGGAAAGAGCACCTTTGTAATCTGTCCAGGAGGAAGGTCATTCCACGTGCAAGCTGACTTTGGTGTCCTAAATAAACCAACATCTGGGTCAGTCCACTTTTAGATTTAGCAACTCTTTAGTTCTGTGACTTCTACCAGATCATTATGATTAAAAAAAAAATCATGTTTTGGGGGCACCTGGGTGACTCAGTTGGTTAAGCATCTGACTTCAGCTCAGATCATGATCTCAGAGTCCTGGGATTCAGCCCTGTGTCAGGCTCCCTGCTCAGCAGGGAGTCTTCTTCCCCCCTCCCTCTCCTTCTTTCCCTCCCCCACTCCTATTCTCTGTCTCTCTGGCTCCCTGTCTCTCTCTCTCATATTTTCTCTGTCTCTCAAATGAATCAATAAAATCTTTAAAAAAATAATTTTCCAGTTATACTTCCCCATACCTCCGCAATCACTTCCTGTTAATATTGATATGGCAGAGCAGTGTGGGAGCCTGACTGCTTGGGTTTGAGTCTAACCTAACCTCTCTGACATTCCACTCACCATAAGGATGGTACCTGCTTCCTATGGCTACTAGAGGTTTAATTAAGTTAATATAATCAAAGCTCTTTTGTAAGAGCTATACTTACTTTGACATAAGTAAGATGGCTCTCTCTGCCCTCATCATCACTTTTCTACTTCCTTAGTTGTTGAAGATGGGTGCGGGTAGAAGTTACCAGCTAGCTCCTGTTTTATCTTTTGTTTTATTTCTATCAGTGACTCAATGATGAGTGGTTTTGACTAATATAGGCTAGCCCCAATTCAGATCAAGAGAAGTAGAGGCAATTTTGCATTGACTTAAAAGTGTGATAAAACTTGATCCTACTGAAGGTATAGATATATTAAAATGTATGTGAAGCACATTTGACTTAAACATTGTATATAATTGGTGTATATTTATGTTGTGTGTTATATTTGTACTCCCTATTAGTTAAAAAGAGTATGTTAGGATCCTATATTTAAGAAATGTATGTCAAAATATTTAAATAAAGCAGCTCTACTTTTTAAAACTTTAGCACTGGTAATTGGGTTCCATCTTTATATAGAATTACTTTTACATGTGGATTGCCAGTTCTCGATTACAAAGGGTTAATATCTTCCCGACTTGTAAGAATTTTATTTTCTACATCTTGTTTACCTTCTAAATATAAAGATATGAAAATAATCCATTTTCTTAGGATGGCTATCTTTTACAACTTCTTCAGTCATAACTGATAATTGTTTCCTGTTCAACTGTCAGGTTTTATTTCAGTGTTTACAAGGATGTTTTTGGATGCAGGTAACAGAAAACCAAAATGCAAATGATAAGGATTTTTTTTTATTCCTATAAAAGCAGCCCCAGACTAGGATGAGCCCTGAGACAGCTAATTCATTCATCAGTTCTGTGATGTTTACAGCTCAGACCTGCTCTGCCTCCCTGCCCTGCCATCCTTAATGTCCTCAGTGTGGCAGGCTTGTCTTCAAGGTGGCAAAATGCCTGCAGCCCTTACAAGCATTGCACCCAGATAGAACAACATCCAGAGGCAGAAAAAGAAGAAATTGTTCTTCTTTGTGTCTCTTTATAAAAACAATGAATCTTTTCCAGACATCTCTATCATAATTCTTCCCATTTCTTATTGAAGTGTTAGATCACAGGCTTGAGCCTAAACCTATCACTGGCAAGAGGTGTGTTGGCACTGTTATTGACTCAGCAGCATCAGGTCTTCCCTCCTAGGGCCAGGGACAGGCCAGCCTCCCGAAAGGACATGACTCTGTGCAGATAGGTGCTCTGTGAGGAAGAGGAAAGATCTGATTGTGGGAATGGGGGTGGGGTGGGGGGCTGGAGGGAAACCAACGGTGTCTCTCTAGGCCACTGTTACTTTTTAGTTTAAATGGTGTGGAGAATATCTATGGAAGTAAATTATCAATCATGGTAACATTTTGGATATGTGTATATTTTTAGGGAAGAATTTAAAATTTTGCACTCTAACTGGTATATACGACAGGCTGTAATGGATGCAAGAAACAAAGCTATTGGCAAAGCTAAAAGGGGGGTTTGGTTCACTTTTTTCAAGGAGGAATATATATATAGTTTAGGCCCCAGTATGCTTCAGAATCATTATGCCAGGGTTCTAGGGGCCTTTTCCTTCTCTTGGGCCAGCCTGGTTGTGCTTGGAAATACAGGCACATGTGTATCTGCTGTTGGCCCTGGAGAGGATTGTAAGTTGGATGAACAGTGTGGATGGGGGTGGCTGGAATGGTGGGACAAAAGCCTGATTGTCTTGGATGCTTGGTTGGGTGGGTGGATTTAAAGTGTTTGTTTTTTTTTTTCTATTATATATCACAAGTTACATATTTATGAAGATTATTCTTTCACATATGCATTCAATATTTAAAACAATTTTTTAAATGCCTTTTTATGTCTAGCACATGGCCTCTGTGCACATAAGTACATTGAATTGATTCAAGACCAAAATTGAGACTGGGGTTCTCTTGAGTGAATATAGAAAGGGGAAAGGAAGGGCATTGGGAGTAATGTGCAAGGGCTGATTAAAAAGGTGGGCTGTGGAAACCAAATAGGAGAAAAAAAGAAGGGAAGACTTGAGCTTATATAGATAGTGACCAGATGGTGGGGTCTTTGGGTCAAGGACCTGGTAGGGTTGAAGAGTTGCCTGAATTAGCTTTCTAGAAGGGTGAGCAGGGACAAGGGGAAATGGCAGGTGACAGGACTCCCAGACGTGGGGAGGTGAAAAGCAGTGCCTGGGTCTAGGCTGTGTTTTGGGCATGCCTGCATCATGGGACAGGGGGTGGAGGACAGCCTCCTTGTAGTGTGGAAGTCAGGCATGACATTTGGAAATGCTGAAATCAGTGTTCGTTACAAGAGAAAGAGGGAGCCAGGCCCTGAAATCTTCTGAGAGTATGCTGGGATGAGCGAAGAACTGTGTGCAGCTTGGGTGGGTGGGCTAGTTGGCAAGCAGACTGGTTGTATGACTAGCAAGAAGCGTTGGTGTGCATGAGGGGAAGCACTGCCATGATCTGGATATTGTAGTGTGGAGCAGGAAGGATGCCAACCTCATCTTAGGCCCGGCAGTATGTGGTGTAGAAATAATGAAAGACTTACCTGGCAGTCTACAGGGAAGCAGTCCCTTCAAGGGACTCCATGCTTTAGGTGGAACCAGAAGAGATGTGGTGCAGGAGAGGGGATTTGGTGAGCTTTATTGGATCTAGGGCGTGGACAGGTTGTGGTTAGGAAGCTGGGGTGAGATTAAGTGATACCCAGAGCCATATGGAAGTGACAGTCAGAAATGTTGGTCATGTGGGAAGCTTGGATTTCTAGGAACATGGATGGAAACCAGTGGAAGACCAGAGGGGACATCCCTGCTGTGTGCATAGTCTAATGTTTGTCTATTTATTGATTCTGGTGTCAGGCATCTTGTGGGAAGGTGAGGAATAGGGGCTGGGTTTCGGGCAGGAGAAAGGAGAACATCTCCTTATGTTGCCGTGGAGTGTAGTAAGGGTTATCTTCAGTCCCTTATTGCTTAACTTCTGGATGACTCCAGGAATAATTCCATGTCAAATATGTCCAGTGATGTTAATACCTAAAAGTGGATGTGGATG
>NC_081563.1:89927454-89969428 GCF_022355385.1 Mustela nigripes | reverse complement strand
GCTAAGGATCTGAAACAGCACATAGCACATGGCACTTTATTGACACTTTTGAGTCAGTTGGAAGATGGGCACTCACATGCTGAATGGGCGGCCAGCACCAAGGTGTCCATGTGACCAATGAAAGTGGCCCAACTTGGATGTTTCCCCACCTGCTCCCTTGATGAAGCAACTTTGGGAAGGTCATAGTCTGACTAGTTTTACCCAGGGGTCCTACTGGGTATCACTAGGGTGGTAGTAGCGACTTATCACCTGGAGACACTGGATTGTTTATACATCTAAAGTGCTTAAGGCATCCTATCTTTTCCCTGCTGCTCATGGGATGGGTGCCTTTCAAGTCATGCCTGATGGGTTCCTTGACATCCACTCCAATTATCTAGGCCTCAGAAAACATGTGTCCTCACTTCCTCGACACACGAAGCACAGAGACCCAGTCTTTTAGGCACTCTGCATAGGGCCAAATTTGTTTCAGAATTTAAATAGTTCAGACGTTGGAAGTGTAAAACTGCACGTCTATAAAATATGACATATCGGATGGGTCTGAGGCCATATCCCTTAAGACAGCAGTTTGAAGGTTCTGTACTTTCACCTTGAATACAAGTTTGCCCCAACACGATAAACAAACTTTTGGTTCTTGGACAATATCAGATTTCCCATTGCAGGCACAGGATTATGGAGCTCTTCAAAGTTCCACTCACCCAAATCCTATCAAGGCCCACTGCCTGCCCTTCCTCTGACTTCTGAAGGACTCATGGCACTCAGACTATAACAAAGTACAGCACCTGATACTACTCTGTCTCACATTGTTCTTATTGTTTTTCATGTCTTCATTTCAATTCTAAATATACACCAAGGCAGAGATCATGTTTTGTGCAGCATGCTGCATCTGGTAGGACTCTCTTGGTTGTAGCAAAATGGATTCATTTTAACTTTTCAAAAATGGAAATAGAGTTGTTACACACTTTACATTAGTTTCAGGTCTATAACATAGTGAGTGAACAATTATATACATGATGCTTACAAGTGTAGCTACCATCTGTCATCATATAATGCTATCACAATACCACTGACTATATTCCCTATGCTGTACTTTTAATCACTGTGACTTATTCATCCCATCACTGGAAGCTTATACCTTCCAATCACCTTCACTCATTTTGCCTGTCTCCAAACACCCTCCCATCTGGCAGCCCCTAGTTTCAATTCATGGGTATTTTTTTTCCCTGTATTTTTTGCTTGTTTTATATTTTAGATTCTACATAAAAGTGAAATGGTATTCTATGTGTGAAAACAGAATTTTTGGTCTCGTAACTGAAAAAGTGTAGGAACAGCCTGTGATTCAGGTCCAACTGGGTCCAGGGGCTCTATTAGTCCATTGGGATTCAGTCCTTTCTGTCTCTCTGGCCACTACATCTTTCTTGGTATCATTCTTGACCAGGATTTCTGTACATGGCTGCCCCTAGAGCTGGGAGGTTTACAACGGCTAGCTGAGCCATTGCCAGGGAGAGACAGCTTCTCTGTTTTTATGCTTCCACTCATCAGTCCCTTCTATTGGCCAGCTTGGTCCTAAACCAATCTCCATAGCCAAGAGTGGTGGTGTTCTTGACTAAACATGGATCCCTGTTTCCTTAGGGAACAAGTGCTTGACTTATTTCACTCAGCATAATCTCTTCCAGTCCTGTCCATGTTGCTACAAAAGTTGGGTATTCATCCTTTCTGATGGAGGCATAATACTCCATAGTGTATATGGACCACATCTTCCTTATCCATTTGTCCGTTGAAGGGCATCTTGGTTCTTTCCACAGTTTGGTGACCGTGGCCATTGCTGCTATAAACATTGGGGTACAGATGGCCCTTCTTTTCATGACATCTGCATCTTTGGGGTAAATACCCAGGAGTGCAATTGCAGGGTCATAGGGAAGTTCTATTTTTAATTTCTTGAGGAATCTCCACACTGTTCTCCAAAGAGGCTGCACCAACTTGCATTTCCACCAACAGTGTAAGAGGGTTCCCCTTTCTCCACATCCTCTCCAACACATGTTGTTTCCTGTTTTGTTAATTTTGGCCATTCTAACTGGTGTAAGGTGATATCTCAATGTGGTTTTAATTTGAATATCCCTGAGTTCATCCATCCCTCTTAAAAGGAGTTTGTGCTCTGCACACATCACAGAGATCCAGGAGGGCACAAGAAAGGGAAGCCACCAGCCTAATGAAACCCATACACTATTGACGCCTTCCATCCTGACTCAACCTACTGAGGAAGAGAACATGAGGAGACCCCTGCAGGTGTGGACAAAGCCCTGTCCTTGCTGTTCATTTTCCTGGCATTCAAAATGCCTTTTTGTTGCTGTCAAACTGGTGCTGATAAATCACTATTTTTTGCTGAAAGTGGTGAACATTTTTGGATTGGACTGATGACACCTTGTTTCTCCATGTGGTCCATGAACAAGTGGCTTTGGCATACAGAAAACCAAGGAATACAGATGTTGTGAAATGAAGGACCATATGTACCCTGAGGTTCATAGTATCAATGTCCACAATAGCCAAACTGTGGTAAGAGCCAAGATGTCCTTCAACAGAGGATGGATAAAGAAGCTTTGGTCCATACATACAATGGAATATTACTCAGGCATCAGAAAGGATGAATACCCAATTTTTGCATCAACATGTATGGGACTGGAGGAAATGGTGCTGAGTGAAAGAAGTCAAGCAGAGAAAGTCAATTAGCATGTGGTTTCACTTGGGGAACCTAAGGATTAACATGGAGGACATTGGAAGAAGGAAAGGAACAGTGAATTGGGGGAAATCTGAGAGGGAGATGAACCAATAGAGACTGTGGACTCTCAGAAACAAGCTGAGGGTTTTGGAGGGGAGATGTATGAGCCTGGTGGGGGTTATTAAGGAGGGCACATATTGCATGGAACACTTGTTTTTGTACATAAACAATCTTGGAACACTGCATCAAAAACTAATGATACATTTAATGGTGACTATCATAACACAATAATGAAAAAAATCAAGGGATATGTTCAAGAAATCTGTGCACCTACCTCCATGTTTAAAGACAATTATTTCTCCTCCTCCTCCTCCTCCTCCTCCTTCTTCTAATTCTTCTTCTTCCAGCATTAATTACAACAGGCAAGACACTGTGAAAAAGTCACAGAAGGACAACATTTTGTTTGCTCCATGTGGTCTCAAGGAAAATGGCTGAAGTCAAATGGCTGAGATAGGACCTACCTGGAAGGTTATAAATGGCCAGATGAAATGGTCCTGTGTTCATTTCTCCATCTTAGCAAATTACACTTTCCAATGTAATTTATTTTTAGGTCATGAAGTCCATGAAGTTCAAGGAGTACATTCTAAATGTCTTAAATGCATTAATATCTTTGTCCAACCTCCCAGAAACCCACCTTCCCATCTCACTCCATCTTATAAAACTAAACCTCTTTGGCATGACTCAGACTCTTCCCATGAGTGCCTCCTTCCAGCCTTTGGCAAACACCATTCTACTTTCTGTCCTTAGGGATCTACATTAGGTAGGTCCTAAGAGTGGAGTCAAAGTTGGTATCTTCATGCATACTCCTTTCACTTAGCATACTATCCTCAACATTCGTCTATATGGTGGTGCATGCCAATGTTTTCTTCCTCATTACAGAATGAATACTATCCCAATGACTATATATATATAACATCTTTTCCTCCATGCACAGATACTTTGATTGTGTTCATGGATTAGCTTTTAGGAACAATGCTGCCATGAAAAGGTGTGCTCAGATAAGTCTTCAAGACTACGTTGTCCATTAATTTGGTTATCTACTGCAGAAGGGCAATTATTAAAACACATGGCATTTCTAAAGTTGATTTTTATGAAGGACTGCTTTACTAATACCACAATGCCCTTAAATATTCCTATCACACACAATGAACATAGTTCCAACTTCTCTGCATCTTTGCCAACACTTGGACTTTTCGTGTATTCTAAGTCTTCCCTCAGCCTGTACCCATGGTGTGTCAACGTCATGGCTGTGAAATGGTATCTAATTGCTTGTTATTATTAGGATTTCCTGAAATATTAGTGCTGGGAAGTATCCTTTCCAATTTCCTTCCATGTGTATAGCTTGGTTATTTCTCTTCCCCATATGTACATTCATACATCACATTTTCTTTCTCTCTCTCTCTCTCTCTCTTTTTTTTTTTTTTTTGGTGTTGGTTCAGCTTCTCAGATCTCTAGATATTGTGGATATTGAGCCCTGTCATATCCATGGTTTGCAAACATGCTCTCCCAACTTCTGGACTCTGCTTTCCCTTGGTTGATAATGTCATTCAAGTCACAAAGATTTTAAGTATTCTGAATGTCCAGTGTGTGAGTTTCCTTTTCTTTTCCATCCTGTGCCTTGCAGGTGGTATCCATGAAATCATTGCCCAATCCTGTTTTGTGAAGCTGAGGAAGATGAATGCTGCGGAGCTCCGAATTCAGAGATGAAATAGGATCATTGGTGGAGGCAGGCAGCATCATGAACTGGGAAGCATAGGCCTGATGCTGGGGTCCTGGCCAGATGCAATGGCACGATGATAGGAATAGGTATGGTGGGCGAGCAGGAGCCGTGTCCTGGAAATGGTACCCTGCCCATTTGGGGCACTACCTGTGTGGTGATGGGGGCAGTGAGACATAGGACTGGACATGTCCCCAAGCTCAGCCCCTCTTCAACGGGAGCCTTTTATTGCACCCTGCTCCAGTCCTGTTTGAAGGGTTTCTTAATCCGACGAGGGACATAGACTTCTTCCACGACAAAGGATGATGATAGTGGTGTGGTGTCACCTGTCTCCGAGGAACTTCTCATCCCTCTATCGTGAGCCACTGTGACAAGTGAGCCACTTTCTGGAGTGAGTTGCCAAGGAGGTTTGAGTGACTCAAAGACACTGGGAGCAACCTCCAAGAGGGACCAGTCTGTCATTGCCATGCTGAGCTGAATTCAGGTAAGACTTTGTACCCCTTGTTGCATGTTACCAGTTCATGGTCACTTAGTTCTACATGTTTCTCGAGGGAGAGAGGAGAGGGCTGTGTTTGAAGGTGAGCTGAATAGCTCTTGAACCTCCATAAGTGAGAAGGAGACCCTGTCCCTAGTCATCCCACAAGTGAACAAAGGGATGAACATCATCCAAGATAAAACTGCCAGGCACTAGTATTCATGCCACCTTTCTGGAAAACATGTAGTTGAGGCCCTTGTAAATGACAGAGGGTGCACACCTGTAGTAACTCCTGTGGCAAGTATGGGTATTACTTGCTTGGTGTGAGTCACCTTGAAGAAAAGTGTTTGCCACCCTGCCAAGACTGCTCCGAATTGGCTAGAAGGGAAAAAGGACTGGAACTGGTGAAAGCCTGTTTGAAAATCTCTTTAGGGTTGAAAAAGGCAGAGTCCTCAGAATTGCCTTCTCATGAATAGGCTATCTCATTTCATTGCTTGAGGGAAGAAAAGAAATCATCCTGTATTTTCCACATTGAAAACAAGAATACAAAGAACCTTGGATTGTATTTTGTAGTGGTTGTTGTTGTTGTTGAAATCATTTAGCCAACATACAGGACATCATTAGTTTTGAAGGTAGTGCCCAAGTATTCATCATTTTCATATCACCCCCAGTGCTCATCCCATCGCATGCCCTCCTTTATGCTCCTGCCAAAATTGTCCCATACCCGCACCCACCTCCCCTCCAGCAACCCTCTGCTTGTTTCTTAGGTAAGAGCCTCTCATCCTTTTTCTCCCTCTGTGGTGGCTTTCCATTCAGTTTTCCCTCCCTTTCCCTGTGATTATCAAATGGCTTCATGCATAGGTGGAACTTAAGACCCAGGGTAGGGGATCACAGTGGGCTTTCTTTCAGTGAGGTTATTGTGTACCTTTCCATGTTTGACTGCATTTCGCTTTTCCTGGGAAATGACCCATTCCAGTGATGTGTCCATCATGTCTGGAGGGACGCGGGTTCTTCACTCTTGCTCAGAGAGTTGGGATCCTGAAGCCAGTGTAAGGAGAACTTCCTCTGTGTTCCTGTTCCACTGGTGCCATTGTGGGGCCTCCCTTTCCTTCTCTGGAAGACGATGAGTGATCCAGTTGTGCAATGTTTTCCAGAAGGCCCTCCAGCTCCAATCTTCCAGGGGCTAGAAATAGCCAACTATGGTTTAGCCCACGAAGCAAGGGATAGGAAAAATTCCTTCAACTACTTCATGAAGACACACAACCAAGTAGAATGGAAACACCAGAGGAGTGTAGCACCAAGGGGATGTGAGTGAAATGCTTTTACAACAGCCAGTATCATAGTAAGGTATCTTTTCTGTGAACACAGAATTGGGCACTGGCCTTTCTATATCAACAGACTTTACTTTTGTCTTTGGACTCTTTCATTGATCTTTAATGTACATTTACGGTCAGCCTGAGGAGACCTGATTGTGAAACTCTCAGAGCATAATCTCATCTTTGATCCCCTAATACCCACCTTTCAAAGACAATTTTGAAAATACAGTCTAATGGACGTACAGTGCTATCGTCATTTCAGGTGAAGAGTAGGGATTCAGGAGTTCTGTATATGACTCAGTGCTCAGCACAATAAGTGTCTTCTTAATCCCCACCCCCTCTTCCACCCATCCCCCCACCTGGTTCCCACCAGTATGTTCTCTATATTTGAGCCGGGGTTTTTTGGTTGTCTCTTTTTCCTTATTCCCTTTATTCTTCTTTTCTGTTTCTGAAAAGTCACACATGAATCAAAGCCTATGCTAACAAAACACCCATGGATGTTAAGTCTTACCTCAGTATCTTGGTCTGTGTGAATTGTGGTGAAGAGACCACCAGGTTCAGTCCACAGTGGCTCCCAAGGATGCCCATCCCTGCTATGTACCTGCCTGTCTATCCTCTGAGTGGTTGCTGAAAGGTTTCTGACCAAGGGAACATAGGGCAAGAGATGGTCTTTCACACCTTCAAGCTTTCATGACCAAACCCACTGTCACTTCCCTGGGACTCTCTTGAGTTCCATCACTTTCTGCCCAGTATCCCAGAACTTGGGAAGCCAGGACTGGTGTTTAGAATGGCCTTCCACAGAGGCCACAGAGGAAGCAGCATAGGAGTGCCCAGGCTACTAGGTAGAAAGGAACTCAAGCTCAGGATTTCGCTTCTACTGAACAAACTGTCTTTCCTGCCATCCTGCCTCCCTATACTCTGGAGGAGAACAGGAGGAGAGGCCTGTGGGGGTGGACAAAGCCCTGCCTGGCTTTTGATCTTCCTGACAATCAAACAACTCTTTGTGGCTGCCAGACTGTTGCTGATCAATCTCTTCTTGGTGGTGAAAGAGAGGACATTTTGTCCACTGGTCCGCTGGCAAGTTGTTTCTCCATGTGCTCTGGGGACAGGTAGCCCAGGCATTAGCTGCAAGCATGCTGGAAGTGCAGAGTGTCAGGTGCCTCCCAGGGTTACTCAGTCGGAATTTGCACTTTGCCGAGAAACCCTGGGCATCAGAGCCTTAGAGGATCGTCCCCGCAAAAGCACTGTGGAATGTTTCACAGAGGGAACACTAATTGGTCACCTTGATCCACCCGCAGAGAAGGGGTGGTTGCTTCCTGGGCCTTCTTAACCATTTCTCTCTGCTGAGAATCCCCTGAAGGGTTGATTCCCCAGTGGCCCTGGTGGGGATAGTTCTGGAAGAAAGGAAAGAACACCCCCCAGGCTGGGATTTAGAGTCGAGATGGAAGCTAAGCCTGCACCGAACAGCAGGAGCTCCAACTCACCCAGGCTGAGCAACTGCTCAGGAGCTCTGTGTTGCATTTTGCTAGGTCCTTTTGTGTCAGCTGATGGTATTGAGGATTTCTCTTGTGGTGCTGGATCCTGTCTTCTTAGATTCCCTTGCACTGTATCTGCAAGGTTGGGGACCCTTGGCTTGTCCGTTTGCTTCCATATAATTTTGGATTTCCTCTTTGGATTCCGGGTTGACCCGTTGACCAGTCCTTGTTGGGTAGCCTGTAATTGAACCTCCATGGATTTGTGGTCTCTCCAGGGTTGCTCCTGGGGTTCATTTGGAGTTCCATAGCATCGTGCTGAGAAAAGATGCATGGGATGATATCCATCTTTTGGAGTTTGTTGAGACTTGCGTTGTGCCCTAACGTGTAATCTACTCTGGAGAATGTTCCATGTGCACTTGAAAGCACTTCAGATTCTGCTGTTTCAGGGTGGAAGTTTCTGCATCTATGTGTTCAAATGAATGCATCCCTCAAAGGCATAGATTTCTTGTTGATTGTCAGTTTGGATCATGTCTCCATTAGTAGATGTGGGGTGTTAGAGTCCCGCACTGTATGTATTGCTGTCAAAAGTGCCTTTATGTTTGTTATGAACTGTTGGATGCCTTTGGGTGCTCCTATGTTGCGTGTCTACATATTTCAAGATGTGTTCTCTTATTACATGGTCTCCATTGTGATGAAGTAGTGTCTTTCTCTGTGTCTTCCTACCTCCCCACTTTGTTTAAGAGTCTGTTGTGTCTGGATAGAAGTATTCCTACCCTTGCTTCATTTCGCATCCATTTGCATGATAGATGCTTCTCCCCCGCTCACATTCCATCTGTGTCTAGGCCTACTGGGTCAGGTGAGTTCCCCATTTCAGACAAGTGAGTGGAACATGAGTGTGTCACCTGGTGGATGTTGGACACCAGGGACTTCAGAACGACCTGGATCTGACAGTGCCCTTGGCCAGCAAGGAGAGTATGGGGAATTCTCTGGTCAAGTATATGAACCTTTATCCTGGCAAGGGAGAACCAATCTCTGCTCCATCAGGCCCCAGCCAGGGAGCAGTGGCTACCAAGGACCTGACCAAGAGGGTGGGGCCTGAAGGGCACCACGGCCTTGCCAAGAACTGCGTTAGGGAATGCAGGATGGCTGGACATCCTAGCTCCTAGGTCAGCATAGGTGTGAATAGAGGCAGGCTCAGCTATGGCCTTAAAGGGACACCTCCCAGTTCCTTTATTTTTTTCCCCAGCCACTCCGAAAAGAAGCAGGGAAAAGGAATCCAGAGATCATGGATAAGGATCCCAGGAGGATTCCAATCTTGGTAAAGGGTGAACCTGGAGAGCCTAAAGGGAAACTGAGGACGGAATGTCCTGCCTGCCCTTCTTCCATTTACAAAATAGCTTCCTCAGGTTTTGGAGCTTCCACAGGCAGGATTGGATCTCTTTACATGTTTTTTCCCTACTTCGTGCTGATGCAATTCCAGAGACTGAACTCAACAACCGTCAGTCCCAGTACTGGGTCCAAACCAACACAAACACACACACAAACACCATATCCCAAAGGAAGCAAGACATCGTCCTCCTTGGGAGAGGAGCGTCCCCTCTCCTGGGCAGCACATAGTTCTGGGGGCGGGGGGAAAGGAACTCTCAAGGACTCTCCTGTTCAGTGTTTGGTGCCTTCCTGGGGAAGGACCTGCAACCTCTCCATCTCAGGGGTCCTGAAAGCTGTCTCTGCTGTTTGCCCAGATGCCTGACACTGAAATGAACCTGTCCTCTGAGGAAAAGGGATTTGGAGGTGCCACCAGTAGGTAGTAAGGAGGGCTGGCTCTTCTCCTTCCTGCCACATTGAATAGCTGCTGACTCTCTAAGATTTCTAGGTTTAGGAATGAACAAGAGAGTCTGTACATGTTGTACATTACTGTAGGGATTAAAAAAACCAAACACATATGTGGGCTGGAAGAGGAGAAAATAAAAACATGGGGGGTTTTTTTGGTAACAAAAATTTAATCCCAAGGGTTCTCATTCCTTTTTTGTTGTTGTTGTAGTTGTTTAAATAAAACCCCTTTAATTATATTAAATATTGCCCACCCCCCCACAAAAAAATAATTCTGTAGGTGAGAGGAAGGGGTGTTGAGCAGCAGATGGGGCTTACACACCACAAGTAGCCCAGGGGCCAACGGGCAATCCTTGCTCGGCCAGTGGCCACGGGTTCAGCTCTGATGGTGGCTGTAGCCAGTTGTCCTGGTGCTTGTGTTCTGCTGGCCAGCTAAGACCGTGGCTCCAGCTGGCAGGACAGGATGTAGCTAAGTACAGAGGGACACCTGTGAGTTGAGCAGCAGCTGGCATTCAGGAGTCCCTCCCAGGGTTTTCCCACAGCTGGTGCCTGGCTGCCCAGGGAGCCCTAGAAGGAGGATCCCAGGCGGGGCCAGCAGAAAGAGTCCACCCTGACCCTCACCCAGCTTCTGAATGGGCCTCACCTGTCTGAGCCGCTCCACAGCCCAGAACCAGGCCATGAATGGATGCTGGGGCTCTAGGCAGTAATTCTCTGCCGCCGCCTGGAGCAGCATGATGTCCATGAGGACTCGGTATTCCTGGGCCAAGCCTTGGTGGGGAAGCTACAGGGCCAGGTGAGGGCTGCACAGCGGGACAGGGGACGGGTCCTGGGTCTTGGCACACATGACCACCCTCCTGCATGCAACTTCATTCGGTCCCAAACTGTTCTCAGAGGCTAGTAGAATTAGCCCCTCCTCTGGGAAGTTCTTCTTGATGCCTTTCTGGATCCCTACTGACTGACTAGATGGGTCTTGCACTTCTTTCTTAGCAACCTGTCCCAGGAAATGGGAGATGGAGGGGAGTGGATGGAGCCAAGGAATGTTCTTCTGAGGGGCGTCTCTGATAGGGGCTGCCTCCCCTTCCCTACAGCAAGGGCTACGTATGCTCACCTTATTCTCTTAGCAGTGGTTGATCTCATTGCCCTGGAAAGCAGACAACCATTGTCCTTCAGAAAGAGGCGCCTGGTCAGTCCTAGCACCTTACACCCACCCATTCTGAGGCTGTGCGTAGGCCAGGACACAGGAGGGGGCTACTGAGACACACAAAAGAAGAGAAGGAGTTGTCAGTGGGAGAGCAGGATCCTTAGAGGCTCGATAGCTTCAGTGCCCCCTTCAGTTTACTGCTCCCCCCTGGATGAAGCTGATGTCCAGGGAGCTGCAGAAGGGCACAGGTCAGCCCTAAAAAGGAACACTGCTGGCAAGAGGGAGGATTTCCCCTCACTGCAAAGAAGGAGTCACGTAGGAACTGAGCGTCCCAATGTTGGGCCATGCCCCCGGGAGGAAGAGCCTAGGGGCCACAGGTCTTAGAGCAGGACCTTCAGCCCTGAGAAGGGAGCAAGACAGAAGAGCAGTTCCCGAGGCTCAGGGGAGCCTCAGGAAGCTCAGCCTCCCAGATCCAGTGGTCCACCACCACGGCCCTGTCCCGGGCTGTCATGCTTGGGTTGCCAATGCAGCATGCTTGGGTTGACGATGCAGCTGGCCACAGCATTGAACTGGGCGATGGCGGCCCGGACTGTGGGTGCCAGGTGCTCATTGCCAGGCCTGTTCCTCTGGGACCAGACGGAGCCAAGGCACTGATGGGGCACCACCTTCTTGAACAGCTTCTAGGGGACAGAGGGAGGTTTGTTGAGCCACACACATGTTTGCACATGCAAGACTCATGTCCTCAAGAGGGGTCCCAGGTCAGAGCTGGAGCTCAGGAGGCTGCGAATGTGGCCTGAGCCTGCTTAGAGAGCCTGGATTTCATGCCACTCTTCTCTGAGGAAAGCCAGTGCAGGATGCCCCAGGAGCCAAGAGAGGCAAGGGAAGGAAGGAAGGCGTGTGCACCCTGATCATTCCATGTCTAGGGGGCCGCTCCAGGTAGTGCAGGGGGCATCTTCTCCTCGAAATGCTCATTCCTGCGGTCCCTGTCTCCTTTCAAGTGCCCATTCCCACATGGTGGCTGAAAGTATGGCTTTCCGTGTAGAGCCGTGTCTGTCCTTCAGGACACATCTGATCCTAATCCAGGTTGATGGTGCTCCCAGGCAGATGGTTGGGCCACCCCTGGACATGACTGCACACAAGGAGCAGCCCTCCTTCCCACAAGGGGACCAGAGCCTTCCCATTTATGGTCTCTCGGTTCTGACTCGTTGCATCTACGTGGAACCTCTCCCTCAGTCCTTCTCAGTGTCTGTCTCCCCAATCCGCAGCTGGACAGTGAAAGCTCAGGTCTAAAAACCCTAATGGGTTTCCACAGTTGGTTAGGGCTGCAGCTAAGATATGTCCCTATATCCTAGGAGCCCACATCAGGGAAAAGCAGGCATAGGGCAGCAGAGAGCAGAAGAAAAGCTGGCCCTGCCCTCCTACCCTGGGGGTCCAGCTGCTCACCGCATCCATGTATGTGAGCTGCTCTGCCACCAGCTTGGGAGGAAAGTCCAGGAAGTCAAGCTCCTTCTCTTTGAGCCACTTCGTGGGTTGGCAGGATGCCTCTGCGGCTGGGGTGGGCTCAGTAGCACCTGAGACAGCTGGTGTACAAACTCCCAGGCAAGCCGATGGCCCAGCCATCTGTGCCTCAGGACCTGGCAACAATTCATAACCTAGGAGCCCCTGTTCCAGTTCTGGAGCAGCCAGTGGAGGGGAGGCTGGCTCGGACCCTGAAGGTGATGGCTGATGCAGATCCAGGGTTGCCTCTCACTCCATGGGAGGCTCTTTGGCCAGCTCAGCTGCTGGAACGCGTCACATAGCTGACACGGGGGTGGGGTAAGGGGAAAATTCAGCCACATCACTGACACTCCATGTTCCTTTCCCTAAACAGGACAGATCCCATGGCCTTTCAAGGAATACCCAGCCCATGAGCCCCATTCCAGATGGTCTTCCCAGCTTTCAATGCCCCTTGCCCTCCACCTCAGCCTCTGAGCTGCAGAAGTTCCCCCTGCCTCAGCAGAACGGGAGCATGGGGGTTCAGGTCCCAGTCATGCCACTTGAGGTGCACATAGGCCCTCTTGACCTCCACATGGGCACTGTGCAGGGACTGCCCGATATCCTGCCATGTCTGCTCAGGCCAGGTTCCCAAGATGGGACACAGAGTGCTGGGGAAAGTCATATGTAGAGCAGAGTCAGAGACCTGGCCTTTCCTTCCCCCACGCTACTCCCACAGCACCATTCTTTCGGTGTGGGCCCCACAGAATGGCGCCAGCCCACTTGCAACCCCTCTGGAGTTGTCCTTGCTGACTGCTGACCACATAGGATGAGGGACCTCCCATAGGTCTGTCCTTTGGCCCCTCAGTCATGCATCCTCCATGCAGACCAGTGTCTGGGCTTTGGTTGGAGGCCAACGGGTGAGTGGTCTGGTCCCCACACTTTCTGTCCTTGGCCCCACTTGTGGTGGTCAGCGGAGGTGGATATGGATAAGGGCAGACAGAGCAAGAATGGACCATCCAAGGGATGGCTGTTTTAGGCACCAACTCAGCCCACAATGGGCTCTGCTTCCCAGAGAGCTTGGCATCCCATCCACAGCTCTCTTGGACTCACTGGCTTCTTCAGAGGAAGCCACCCCACCTAGCTCTCCTGCAGAAGTCAAGAGTTCTGGGAGATCCATGGTTCTGAACATCCCTCGTCAGTAACAAACCCTATTGTCTCCCACCCTGCTCTGTGGAGGCAGCAGGCCCTCCTTTGGCACCCAAAGACCTATCCTGTTCTTTCTTGATCGTAGAGTGCATCTTCATGGTCCCTATAGAGCTGGATCCATTCATCCCTAGAGTAGGTCACAGAGATGCCCTATTTGATTAATGCTAGACATGTGTGCTTAGGATGTGGAAAGTGCCTATCTGACCCTCGGACGAGAAGGGAGACCCAGACATTGTGTCTATTTTACCCATTCACTGCTCTTGTTGACTAGAGAGTAACTGCATTCCTAGGTGCTTAAGACCCATGATTGAATGAAATCATCGCAAACAAGACTTTGCCCTTGGGCCACTCTGCCTGCTCCCAGTGTCCCCTTGATCTGGGCACATAAAGGACCACAAGTCAGGACCAGCTAGATGGCATCTCAGAGGTCCTTTTCCAATAAGAAAGCTGCCAGCCTTCCTTTTCCTTAGCATAGACGCAGAAGGACCACAGGCTTGTGAGGGTTGAGCCTGAACATGTCTTCCCTGGAGAGAGAAATGTTCAGCGGGAAGATGCCCAGCATGTCCAGCAACCCTTTCTACAGAGCTGGGCCTCAGAGAAGCACGTGCCATGTTTCCTCCCATGACTTCCTCCAGTGGCCCTACGAGGTTCATCCTCTTGGCACCCCCACTTTTCAGGAGAGGAAAGGGAAGGTTAGAGAGGTGCAGTGACATTCCCAAGACATACAACTAGTAGATGGACGGCTCCCCCTTATGATGGCTATGGGGTGGGCACTCACCTAGGGAACTGCTGATCCAGGACCTGCTGGGCTGATGTGAACATCTGATAGATGGAGCACATTGTGGTGAGGTTTGAGGGGCTTCTATCAAGGAAGGATAGCAGCAGGGAATGTCCGCATTATGCACTGTGCCTTCTCTGAGCGCCAGCATCATTCAGGCCTCGTCCAGGGACAGGGATTATGCCTTTTCCAGCAGGCAGACAAGGGGGTGGGGTGGGGGGTCAACGTAGTCAGCTTCAAAGCCGAGAAACACCAGGAAGAGGAGGGTCTGGAGCTCAGACTGCATCCTCCCATCCCTTTGGGAACTTGTGCAAGATGACGAGGGACTTGAGTGCCCACCCACAAAAAAGGTTCTCGGCTGAAAACCTAAAACCAACTTCCAAAGGAACCATCTAGGCTTAAATGTACTGGTGACTTCAACATGTGCTGTTAGCTGGACAACAATTGCATGTCTGTCTCTTCCTAGCCTGTATGAAGAGCTGTATGTATGCCTTGGAGTCATGAGGAAGGAGCCCTACTGTCGATAGGAGAAAAGAGAGGCTGAGAATATCCAAGGCTGCTCAAGATGATCAGCGTTGGGCCTGAGATATGTCCAAAGCATGGGTTGCATGGCATTTCACCTATGCTGATGAGGCTTAGCTGTTGTTGTCAGGGGCAGAAAGGTTCAGGGGTCAGCCAGTTGTGTCTAGTCTTGGTTGTGGCCTGGCCCTGATCATCTCTGGGTCCTGAGACTGGCCGTGAACCTGGACCTGTTCTCACCCCAGACCAGCACTGGGTATTGTTGGCAGCCTGAGGTCCGTGCTGCTTGTCAAGGGAGATGGAGTAGCTGAAGCCTTGAAGCAGCTCATGCCAGATGTCCTGGGTGGACCTCTGAAAAGACAGAGACAGCTACCTGGGCCAGGAGGCATCAGAGGCCTTCCATCCAATCTCTGGGTCTAAGTTCTGGCAGATGGAGTGACCCAAATCATCTGTGAGGACCCTTAAGGTGCCCGTTCCTTGCAGCATTGCTGGAATGGCAACCAACTTGAGTCACGTCAAGTTCCAGCAGCCTTGCAAGACTGAGTCACTGTGGCAGACCACCTCCCTTATGGGGGACTATGAAGACCTAGAGGGAAACAGCTGGTGAGCTGGTGGACCTCCTAGGATTCGATGTCTTTTGAGAGACGATATGTTCCAGAAAGACCTGTAGAATGGCTTGATCCCACAGGCCCTTTTGTAGATTCCATCACCCTATCTGGTATGAGGATTTAGAAGGGCGTGGGCCAGTTCTCCAGAACCCAGTGGATCTGGGTTCTCCACAGGTTAGCTGGCATGAGTAGGGAAAATCGTAAAACCAGTGGGAAAAGGCAAAGATACTCATGGCTTCGTGAAAAGCAACACAAGGCCAAAGGAAAGAAAACAAAACCACCACCCTCCAAACCACAGAAAACATTCACTCTATTCTCTACCAGTCCCACGTAGGTGAAGAGTGGCTTCCTCCCTTACCCATAGCTGGTGGCAGATGTGCGGAGGTTTGGGTTACTTTGGGGTGGGGCCTTTGGGATACTCAAGGTGGAACACTCTAGGAAGGCCCCAGGTTTGTCCCCATAGTTGTGTGGGGGCCCTGGGTGTGGAGAAGCTTCTTCCCATTCTCACCTCAGAGCAGCACTGATCCTGGGTGGCCTGGGACACCTGACCCTTGTCCCGCAAGTTAGAGTCGTTGAAGTCCCCAGCCAGCTCATTCACAATCTCTGGGGTGCAGCTCTGAAAATGCAGTGCCCCATAGACACAGGGCCAAGAGCCCTTAGCAGCCTCCCAGGACATTGCCACAAGGGGACAACCCCCACTAGACATCGTGTTCTTCAGTTCAGACTAAGAGGGATGGCTAAAAAGACATCGAGCAAGGAGGTAGCCAGAGGACACTCTAAGGCTCATGACTACCATGAGCCTTATCATTGTGTCAGCCTTCACCTTCTCATCCTGCCTACTATGACCTGGGGTATGAACATGACAGATGGGTCCAACCTCCAACACCAGGCAGCTTGCTTCTGCCCAAGAAGGGCATGACCCTCATACCCTGTCCCCACTTCTACACACACACACACACACACACACGCACGCACATACACACACATGTGCCCACACAATAAGGGGCAAGTGGTGTGGGCCCGCTGTGGTGGGACCACTGTTGTTGCCAGCTTTTCAGTGGGCTTCCCAGAGCTGCCTTGTGTTACCTGTTGGTGTCTCCCGCCCCATGACCAGAAGCTTCAAAAAAGTGGGCTGAAGCACTGTCTGCCACTGCAGTAATGTTTCTGGGTGTGGGATCCCCTGGGCCCAGCACCCCTGGAAGTAGGAAGACAACAACTGAACATCATGTTCTGTTGAAGGTCTCCACTCAAGTGTGCTGGAGAGCAGGTTGCCCTTTGAAAGTGGGTGCCTGGTTACCAGAGTTCTAAGTTCAGCTGGGGCCTATCATGAAGGGTATGAGGTCACCTTTCAGGATTCTAATACCTGGGACACTTCGTTCAGTCACACCTCTCCACAGACCCTTCAGTTGACTCTTGACCTCTGGTCCCAGTTCCCTGGGACTGTACACAATGAGCCAAAAATGCCAGAGGCACCATTCTCTGGAAATGGCACTCAGGTCCTCTCTTTCAGGAGACAGAGCTGAAGTCAGACCTTTGTTCTCTTTCCTTTCCCACTTCTGTGTCCTCAGTCATTCTTGTCTCACCTAGTGCCCACATTTTCAACCTGCATAGTGGTGTCCAGGGAGAATCTACTTCCTTGGGACATCTTGGGGTGTATGTAGATCATATTTGTGGTATGTTTGCGATGGTATCACGGGAATCAGAGGCACACATTGAAGGCTGGAAGAATTGCAGGAAGGGGTGGGACTTGGCCTGGAGGAACGCTCCGAGGAGGCCTGGGTCCCGGCATTGTGTCGTTTTGGAATCGTCCCTTTCCCTCTTGGCGTCATTATATTGGGGCACCATGATGGGGTGGAAATGCACGAAGATGCAGACTTTGTCATCCTCGGTAGTAAAATGGTTCAGTTGTTTCCCGCATAGATTTAGAATGAGACCTCTTTCCCTCATTCTGGTCTATGAGGGGAGCAGCCTTCACAGTGGCTCCCAGGGATCCTGACCTGTGGTGGAGGTATCACTCTGCAAGCTCTGGGTGGTTAGCGAGTGGCTTCTGAGCCACAGGATGTACTCAATGTGATGAAATAGCATGCCTCGTGCTTCTCTAGATGTCATACAAAGAGTTTTGCACTTTCCTAGTTACTTTTCTCATGTTCCACTTCTTCCTTGTTCCCTTTTTCTTCTCTCACTCTGAAGCAAAAATCAAGCCCAGATGGTTGGGGCTGCCATCCATCGAGGCTCACAGTGCCAGGAACGGAGACAGTGGCAAGGCCAACATGTGCCCAGAAACTCAGATTCTGAGTCGAATAGCTCCCCGAATGATGGGTGCTAGCGTGGGGGAAAATCCTCTGCTAGTCCAGCCTCAGTCACAACCATGGGCTCATGGCTCATGTATGGTGATGTTGAGGATGCATGTGAAATTGTGCCTCCATTCCTCTTCTGCAACAACTGTGGGGCATTCAGTCCATGCATTTGAAGATGGAGGGTATTGGGTCAATGCCGTTCCAGAGGGACAAGAGATCGCTACCTGTCTCCCAGGCCTGAGGCCCTCTCCCTGCCTTCTTCACTACCCTCTGCTCTGCCCCCAGTTGCTCTCTGGCCACACTGGATGCCTTTTTCATCTCCCCTGGCCAACCCAGCTTCTGGTAGTGAGACTCTAAGGCAGAGGTGCCTTCCTTCTTCATGACACAGGGCAGCCAGACTTGTGCGGGACTTGTTTTCATTCTGTCCTCAGCACTGTGACCCTCAGTGAGGCCTTTCAGGCCTTTCTATCCAATGACTCTGCAGCCTTCTTTCAGAGCATTCTTCTTTTGTCACATGGAAGCTTGCTCTTTTCTCTCTCAGGGCACTGTTTCATGCGTTGGTCCATCTCTAGACTGTGGGCTCCCTAAGGGAAGGAGCCCTAGGTATTTCCAGGACCGTGCATGAGTCTACCAAGGTTCCTGGCATAGGGGAGTGCTATAGTGCAGAGTTTGTGAATAAATAATTGACATGGTCTTGGAGCCCACCTCCCCAAGCACCTAGATTACATTGAGAAGTGCTACTCTAAGTTTCAAGCTGTTTCTGCACAGGAGAACAACCACTATGGTCTCAACCTGACTCTTCCTACTCCAGTAGTACCCAGCAGTACTGCCTATGTACCGAGGGCGGGGCGTGCTCTGCATCCTGTTCTCCAGCTGTCCTGGGACAGCCCAAGGCCAGCAGAAAATCCAGCAAAGAGATGCTGGGTTTTTTTTTTTCCTTTGTTTCTTCATTTGTTTTTCTTGAGAGAGGGGTGGTTAAGGAGTCCCACAAGCATGGGCTTTCCAGAGTCACAGGAGCAAAGGAGCACAATCTCCAGGCTCTAAGAGCAAAAGCATGGATGACAGAAACCTCTCTTACCTCCTTTTCTGTTCACTCCCACAGTGTCCTCTTTACTATTCCAGTACCCTCACCTCAGCCAGAAGAGTGCTTCTGCACCCACCCTTATATGTGCCCTGTATGAGGGACAACCCTCAAGGTCTCATGGAGACTAGTTTTGTCGCTAGGCCCAAGACACAGTGTCCAGTGCTCTCGCATTTTCCCAGAGGACATAAACACATGAGGAACTGGTAGGAAGAAAAGGTCCTCAACATGACTACCCATCAGAAAAATGCAACCAGGTGCACAATGGGATATCCCATCGCGTCAATTGGATTAGCTATCCCAGGGAACATGGGAGCTAACAAATAACCGGTGAGGATATGGAAAAAAGAGAACACTTGGACACCATCAGTGGGAATGCACATTGGGACAAGTCACTGTGCAAAACAGTATGGAGGGTCCTGGGAGAAACAAAACCAACCAACCAACCAACAATCTACCGTAGGATCCCAGAGTTCCACGTCTGGGAACATACCCATAGACAGCCAAGGAATATGTCCAAGAACTCCCTGAACCCACCCCCATGTTCAAGAAACATTGTTTTCAACAGCCAAGACAACAAAAATATCCGCGCCCTTTAGTGCTAACTGGATAAAGAAGTGTTAGTCTATATAACAGGAGCCATAAAGAGAGGAAATCAGGCATGAGGAGAGGAAATCCTGCAGTGTGAAAATACTAATGGACTTTTTCTCTTTTAAAGGTTTTTCTTCATTTATTTGTCAGAGAGAGATCACAAGGGGGCAGAGAGACAGGTAGAGAGAGGGTGGGAACCTTTGCCCTGCGGAGCACGTTCCAAAGTAGGTCTCCATCCCAGGACCCTGACATCCTGACCTGAGCTGAAGGCAGAGGCTGAACCCACTGAGCTACTCAGGTGCCCAGGAATGGACTTTTCAAGCATTATGCCAAGTGAGATAATTGAGACCGTGGAAGGCACGTACCATCTGAATGTAGGTAGGGAGCTATAGAGAGATACTAGCTTAGATAGATAGATAGATTGATAGATACATAGAAAGATAGATGGATAGATAGGTATTATCGATAGATGATAGATAGATATTTTCCCCTTCTAGGGGGAATCTGAAACCAAGAAGAGAAAAGGAGAAAAGTGAACTCAGCCAAGCCTTCACATGGAAGGAACCAGAAGCAGAGGGCAGAGGGTGGGGCAGGGATGGAGTGAATCGTGGAAAGGTACAAACTTCCCGTTTTTTTTTTTTTTTTAAGATTTTTAAAATTTATTTGTCAGAGAGAGAGAGAGAGAGTGAGAGCGAGCACAGGCAGACAGAGTGGAAGGCAGAGGCAGACGGAGAAGCAGGCTCCCTGCGGAGCAAGGAGCCCGATGTGGGACTCGTGGGACTCCCAGGACGCTGGGATCATGACCTGAGCTGAAGGCAGCTGCTTAACCAACTGAGCCACCCAGGCGTCCCCAAACTTCCCGTTTTAAGAGAAAGATGTAAGAGGGAGGTCGTGTACAACCTTATGACTACAGTTCATACTGCTCTATGGCATGTTAGAGAGTGTTAAGAGAGCCCATTTGGAGAGATCTCATCACACAAAGAAGAACCTTTCATTTCTTTGCTCTTGCCTTTCTATCTCTAAGAGAGGATGGCGGTGAACTCAACTTATTCTGGTCCTCCTTTTAGGGCCTAGGCAAATGAAATCATTGTGTTGTGTAGCTGAGACGTGCACAGTGCTCAATGTCAATTCTTTCAATACAACTGGGGCTGAAAATATTTTACTATTCATAATGAGCCTCAGGAAAGTTGACTTGGTAAAGGAATGACACGTAAGCAAAACTGGAAACAGCAGAAGCTAAAGTCAGTAGATGACGACAGGCATAGGAACATACAAGCCCCTTGCATCAACAATGGATTCTGAGTGGGGAAAAAAATCAGGGAAGGAAAAATCATGCAGATGAAGGGGAATGTTCAGTTTTGGTTCTGTTTCAAAACATGATCGAGGAATAACAGGTCTCAAGAAATTAACTCTGAAAAATACCTTCTCACATAAAGTTGTCCCAGGTGGGGCAATTCTGTTTTTCAACATCGAAGTAGGTACAGAAGGACAACATTTTGTTGGCTCCATGTTGTCTCAAGGAAAATGGCGGAAGTCGAATGGCTGAGAGAGGACCTACCTGGAAAGGGTATAAAGGGCCAGATGAAATGGTCCTGTGTTCATTTCTCCATCTTTGCAGCTTTTCAGTGCAATTTATTTTTAGGTCGTGACTTCCATGAAGTTCACGGAGTATATTCTAAATGTCTTAAAAGTATTAATGTCTTTGTCCAAGCTCCCTGGAACCCACCTTCCCATCTCCTTGCATCTTGTCCATCTAAACCTCTTTAGCATGAGTCAGACTCTTCCCACGAGCGCCTCCTTCCAGCCCTTGGAAAACACCATTCTACATTCTGTCCTTCGGAATCTACTCTAGTTAGGTCCTAAGAGTGGAGTCAAAGTTGGTATCTTCATGCATACTCCTCTCACTTAGCATACTGTCCTCAACGTTCGCCCATGGGGTGGCGCATGTCAATGTTTTTGTCCTCTTTACAGAATGAATACTATCCCAACGTCTGTATATACAACATCTGTTCCTCCCTGGACAGATACTTGGATTGTGTTCATGGGTTAGCTTTTAGGAACAATGCTGCCATGATAAGGTGTGCTCAGATAAGTCTCCAGGATCATACTGCTCATGAATGTGGGTATATAGCACAGAAGGGCAAGTACTAAAACACATGGTAATGCTAAAGTTGATTTTTTAAAAACATTTTATTTATTCATTTGTCAGCATGAGAAAGAGGCATGCAGAAGCAGGAGAAGTGGCAGGCAGAGCAGGCAGGGGAGAAGCAGACTTCTGGCTGAGCAAGGAGCCCAATGCGGGACTCCATCCCAGGATCCTGACCGTGACCTGAGCCGAAGGCAGGCACTCAACAGACTGAGCCACCCAGGTGTCCCGCTAAAGTTGGTTTCTGTGAAGAGCTGTCATACTGATTTCACAAGCATGCCCTTAAACATTCCAACCACACACAATCAGCAAGGTTCCTACTTCTCTATATTTTTGCCAACACTTGATCTTTTCCTTTCACCTGAGTCTTTGTTTTGTTTTGCTTTGTTTTTCTTTTTCTATGGGGAGTCAACCTCATGGATGCATAATGGTACCTCATTGCTTGTTATAATTAGGATTTCCTGAAGAATTAGTGATGGGAACTATCCTTCGCAATTTTCTTCCATGTGTATAGCTTTGAGGTTACGTCTCTTCCCCCTTTGTACATTCACACATCACATTTGATTTGTTTTTCTTTTGTTTTTGTTGTTATCATTGAGTTTCAGGGATCTCTAGATATTGTGGATATTGAGAACCTGTCAGATCCATGGTTTGCAAACATGCTCTCCCAACTTCTGGACTCTGCTTTCCCTTGGTTGATAATGTCATTCAAGTCACAAAAATTTTAAGTATTCTGAATGTCCAGTGTGTGAATTTCTTTTTCTTTACCACCCTGTGCCTTGCAGGTCGCATCCATGAAATTATTGCCCAATCCTGTTTTGTGAAGCTGACGAAGATGAATGCTGCGGAGCTCCAAATTCAGAGATGAAACAGGATCATTGGTGGAGGCAGGCAGCAGCATGAACTGGAGAAGCACAGGCCTGATGCTGGGTTCCTGGCCAGATGCTATGGCACGAGATAGGAATAGGTACGGTGGGCGAGCAGGAGCCATGTACTGGAAATGGTACCCTGCCCATTTGGGACACCACCTGTGTGGTGATGGGAGCAGTGAGACATAGGACTGGACATGTCCCCAAGCTCATCCCTTCTTCAAAGGGAGCCTTTTATTGCACTCTGCTCCAGTCCTGTTTGAAGTATTTCTTAATCCAAGGAGGGACATAGACTTCTTCCATGACAAAGGGTGATGATAGTGGTGTGGTGACACCTGTCTCCAAGGAACTTCTCATCCCTCTATCATGAGCCACTGTGACAGGTGAGCCACTTTGTGGTGTCAGTCACCAAGAAGGTTCGAATGACTCAAGGACATTGGGAGCAAGCTCCAAGAGGGACCAATCTGTCATTGCCATGCTGAGCTGAATTCAGGTAAAACCTTTGTACCCTTGTTGTGTGTTCCCAGTTCATGGTCACGTAGTTCTGCAGGTTCTTCTATGGCAGAGAGGGGAGGGCCATGTCTGAAGGTGAGCTGGAGAGCTCTCACACCTCCATGAGTGAGATGGAGACCCTGCCCCTAGTCATCCCACAAGTGAACAAAGGGATGGACATCATCCAGGATCAAACCTCCAGCCACCAGTATTCATTCCACCTTTCTGGAAAACTTGTATTGAGGCCCTTGTAAAGGATGGAGGGTGCACACCTGTAGTAACTCCTATGGCAAGTACGGATGTTACCTGCTTGGAGTGAGTCATCTTGAAGAAAAAATGTGTTTTTCTTCCTGTCAAGAGTGCTTTGAATTGACTAGAAGGGCTTGAGGACTGCAAATGGTGAAAGCCTGTTTGAAAACCTCTTTAGGGCCAAAAAAGGCAGAGTGTCCTGAGAATTGCCTCTGCATGAATAGGCTATCTCGTTTCCTTGCTTGAGGGAAGATAAGAAATCTTCCTGTAATTTCCACATTGAAAATCAAGAAAACACAGAGCCTTTGATTTTATTTTCTTGTTGTTGTTGTTGTTAAAGTTAGTGAGCCACCATATAGTACCTCATTAGCTTCCAATTATTCATCAGCTGCGAATCATCCCCAGTGCTCATCACATCGCATGCCCTCCTTTATGCTCCTGCCCAAATTGCCCCATACCCCCACCCACCTCCCCTCCAGCAACCCTCTGCTTGTTTCTTAGGTAAGAGCCTCTCATCCTTTTTCTCCCTCTGTGGTGGCTTTCCATTCAGTTTTCCCTCCCTTTCCCTGTGATTATCAAATGGCTTCACGCATAGGTGGAACTTAAGACCCAGGCAGGGGATAACAGTGGGCTTTCTTTCAGTGATGTTATTTTGTACCTTTCCATGTTTGACCACATTTCCCTTTTCCTGAGAAATGACCCATTCCAGTGATGTGTCCATTTTGCCTGAGGGACTGGGGTTCTTCACTCTTTCTCAGTGAGTTGGGATTCTGAGCGGGTGTCAAGAGAACCTCCTCTGTGTTACTGTTCAACTGGTGCCATTGTGGGGCCTCCTTTTCCTTCTTTGTGTTATCCTACCCCCCCCTTTTTTCTTAAGAGCCTATTTGTCTGGATAGAGGTATTCCTACCCTTGCTTCCTTTGGCATCCATTTGCATGACAGATGCTTCCCCTCTGCTCAGTTTATATCTGTGTCTCAATCTTCCAGGTCAGGTGATTTCCTTATTTCAGATAAGTGATTGGAACGTGGGTGTGTCACGTGGTGGATGTTGGAAACCAGGGACTTCAGAACCACCTGGACCTAACAGTCCCCTTGGCCAGCAAGGAGAGTGTGGGAATCTCTGGTTAACATATGAACCTTTATCCTGGCAAAAGTGAAGCAATCTCTGCTCCATCAGTCCCCAGCCTGGGAGCAGTGGTTACCATGGATCTGACCAAGTGGCTGGGACCTGGAGGGTACTGCTTCCTTATCAAGAACTGTGTAAAAAAATGCAGGAAGGCTGGACATCCTAGCTCCTAGGTCAGCATAGAGGTGAATAGAGCCAGGTCCAGCTGTGGCCCTAAATGTACACCTCCTGGTTTCTTATTTTCCCCAGCAGATCCATAAAGATCAGGAAAACGGAATCCAGAGATCATAGACAACGATCCCAGGATTCCAATCTTCGTAAAGCATGAGCCTGGAGAGCCTAAAAGGAAACTGAGGATGGAATGTCCTGTCCGCCCTTCTTCCATTGACAAAACATCTTCCTCGGGTTTTGTGTCTTCCACAATTGGGACTGGATCTCTTTACATGTTTTTCCCTACTTAGTGCTGATGCAATTCCAGAGACTGAACTCGACAACTGTCAGTTCCAAATACTGGGTCCAAATCAACACAAACACAAGCACAAACACCATATCCCAAAGGAAAGACCTAGTCCTCCTTGCTTTAGAGTGGAGAAAAGCAGCCCCTCTCCTTGACACCACATAGTTCTGGAGAGTGTAAGGCACGCTCATGGACTCTCCAGTTCAGTGTTTGTTGCCTTCCTGGGGAAGGATCTGCAACCTCTCCATCTAGGAGTCTTGAGAACTGCCTCTGCTGTTGGCTCAGATGCCTGACACTGAAATAAACCTGCCCTCTGAGGAAAGGGGATTTGGAGGTGCCACCTGTAGCTAGAGAGGAGGGCTGGCCCTTCTTCTACCTCCCACTTTGAAAAGCTGATGACTCTTTAAGATTTTTGGATTCAGGAAGCAATGAGAGTCTCTGCATGTACTGTAGGAAGTAAAAGAACCAAAGCACACTGGTGGGCTAGAAGAGGAGAAAAATATAAACCATTTAAATATATTAAATATTGCCACCACCACAATAAGTCATTAGTTGAGAGGAAGGGGCATTGTGCAGATGTGGCCCATGCAGCACAAGTACCCCAGCTGCCGAGGGGAAATCCTTACTCGGGCACTGGCAATGGGTTCAGCCCTGATGTTGGCTGTGGCCAGTTGTCCTGGTGCTTATGTTCTGCTGGCAGGACAGGATGTAGCTAGGGACAGAGAGATAACTGTGTGTTCAGGAGCAGCTTGCATTCAGGAGTCCCTCCCAGGGTTTTCCCAGAGCTGCAGTCTGGCTTCCCAGCAAGGAGGCCTGAGACTGCCCAGGGAGCCCTAGAAGAAGGAACCCAGGTGGGCCAGCAGAATGACTCCACCCCGACCCTGGCCCAGCTCCTGAATGGGCCTCACCTCTCATCCTCGTTGAGCCGTTCCACAGACCAGAATCAGGCCATGAGTGGATGCTGGGGCTCTAGGCAGTAATTCCCTGCTGCCGCCTGGAGCAGCATGATGTCTGTGAGGACTCGGTATTCCTGGTCCGGGAGAGAGGCACAGGATGTGCACGAAGCCTGGGTGGGGAAGCTACAGGGCCAGGTGAGGGCTGAGCAGTGGGACAGGGGACGGGTCCTGTGTCTTGGCACACATGGCCACCCTGCTGAATGCAACTTCATCCGGTCCCAAACTGTACTCAGAGGCAAATAGAATTAGCCCCTCCTCTGGGATATTCTACTTGACGCCTTTTCTAGATCCCTACTGACTCACTAGATGGGTCTCCCACTTCTTTCTTAGCATCTTATCCCAGGAAATGTGAGATGGATGGGATTGGATGAAGCAATGGAATATTCTTCCCAAGGGTGTCTCTGATAGGGGCTGCCTCCCCTTCCCTACAGGAAGTGCCACTTATGCTCACCTTATTATTTTTGGAGTGGTTGATCTCATTCCCTTGTAAAGGAGACAATCATTTTTCCTTAGAAATAGCCCCTGGTCAGGACTAGCATCTTACACACCCCCCTTCTTAGGCTGTGCATAGGACAGGACACAGGAGGGGGCCGCTGAGACACAAACAATGAGACTGGGGTCTAGAACAAGCCCTTGGGTCCAGAGAACGAAAGATTTGTGATCCTTAATAGGGCTCCAGGTCTGCACCCTGCAGCACAACATACTGGGATAACAGAAGGGAGCTGCAGAAGCCTCAGGCAGGCAGGGGTTTATGGGTTCCTGACCTGTTACTGATGTGCAGGATCCTAACTTTACTCTTCACCACAGGCAATCTCTGAGAGAGAGACTGCGGCCCATTCACACAGAATGCATGCAGCTTTGCCTTCAGGAAGCTCTGGTGTTTCACCCATCTTGGGCACCAGTCTAGGTGCAGACCCTTCCCTCAGCACTGAGCTGGGCAAGAGACCCCTGTTCACATGGGTGGCTGTGAGGCTATCGGGAGGAGAGGTTTCTTAAGTACGCAGAGCTCAGTGCTCAGTACAAAGACACTTTGCTCCCAGTTCTCTGGACTCTGGTCCCTTCTCCACAGTCCTCAGGATCAACCAGCTCCCGGTAGTCCTCCATTGCAGTTTCCAACATCACCAGGTCAATGAGGAAAGTGACAATGTATGGGACAACACCCTGTGTCATGAGGGGTAGGTTTGGGATGAGTCCCTGCTCTCTGGTGCCCACAGGGGACCACAGGGGACCACAGGGGCCCTCCCCTGAAAAGGCTTCAGCGTCCTGGCCACCCCAGCTTCTCCCATGGAATGGACGCTTAGTTGCTTCCTCTCAATTCCCTTTCATTCACCCTCTCAGAACATCAGGCTCCTCCTAATCCTCTCCAGGGCCTGCTTTTTGAACTTCAAAAGTCGCAGGGTATGGAGCCCTGGGTCCCTCCCAGCCACAAATCAATTCTCCACCCAGCCTGCTCTGCCTCCTACTGGTCATTTGGAAAGAAGATAATGAGAAAATCTGGCAACAGGAAGTGGAGCTGGAGTCACACGTCCTTCCTGTCCTGATTTGGAGGCACCCAGTACTCAGGGAGGAACTCTTCTCCTCTGACCTTGGAGGCCCTTTCCCTCAGGCACGCTCACCTTCTTCAGCAGCCTCTTCTGCACTTTCTGCAGGTGCCTCACCAGGGTGGCAAATTTATTCTAGGGCTGCTCCTGGAGGGCTAAGGACAAGATCCTTGAGAGTAGAATAGCCTCAGTCCCCTTGCGCCCACCATCTTTGACTTCAGACCCTAGACATCTGACCTGCCTCTGCTAACACTAATGCTACATTACCCTGAAGCATGCCATGAGTCCTTATGGGCAAAAGGGAGAATACAACCTACTTCCCATGGTCTCCTGAGGACTCAGGGTCCTATTACGGTTATCATTATTGTGGCCCACAACCAATCCCCGCTCCATCTGTGAGTAGAGGCCTGTCCTCTGGGCTGTCCGGGTTCATATTGGCCTCCATGTGGACCATCTCCATGGACACAGAGAGACCTGAAATCTAGCCTAGGGAGTCTGGATGGGCAGCACCAGCTTGTCCCAGCCCCAAAGATAATCTTCAGCCCGGGCTGCCAGCACATTCATGCCAAAGGCTTTTGCACCCTGAGGATCGCTTCAGGCCTTTCCCTACTTCATCCACACATGATCATGCCTCCTCATACCCCTCCTGTCCTTCTAGCCTGCACCTTCCATGCTACCTTGGTGAGTAGTTCCCTGCCCTGGGGGTTGTCTTTTCTGAACAGCTTTGAAAATGTTTGGAAGCTCTTCCTGAAGAGAGGAAAGAAGTTAGGCTCAGGGGAGGCCTAACGTGGCAGGGTAGAGTGCGATCCCTTTTCTTGGAGAACCCCCACATGTCCAGCGGGCTGACTGTGGGTTTTCTCTGGGTTTCTCTGAGCACTGAGATCTTTGTAGGACATGGGAGGGAGTTCTTCTGGGTGTCCCTTCCCAGCTTAATTGAACAGCTCAGTTTGGGTAGGGTTTTAGTTTCCAGTGGGCAGAGTTCAATGGCTGCCATGTCACAACGTGGAATTATTGAATTCAGCTCAGCCCAGAGTGGGGCATGGACGTAATTGGATTTCTCAAGCAAGACACATGGTGGCCTATTCCCCTGGAAGGCTGAGAGAAGAAGCCTCAGGCCCCAGGTACTTTGGCTGTCAGCACATTCATGCCAAAGGCTTCCGTTCCTCGAGGAATGCTTCAGGCCATTCCCCACATCATCCACATATGATCATGCCTCCTCACACCCCTCCTGTCCTTCTAGCCCTGCACCTTTCGTGCTACCTTGATAGGTAGTTCCCTGCCCGGAGGGTTGTCTTCTCTGCAGAGGTTTTTGAATGTTTGGAAGTTCTTCCTGAAGAGAGGGAAAGAAGTTAGGCTCAGGGAAGGCATAACGTGCCAGGGTAGACTGTGAGTCCCTTTTCTTGGAGAATCCCCACATGTCCAACGGGCTGGCTGAGGGTTTGCTCTGGGCTCCTCTATGCACTAAGGGAGTTCTGGGCATCCTCCTGGGCATCCCTTCCCAGTTTAATTGAACAGCTCGGTTTGGTTGGGGTTTTGGTTGAACCATGGGCAGAGAGTTCAGTGGCTTCCAAGTCACCACGTGGAAATATGGAATTCAGCTGAGGCCAGGGTGGGGCATGGAGGAAATTGGAAATCTCAAGCAGGAGGCATGGTGGCCTGTTCCCCAGGAAGGCTGAGAGAAGCAGCCCCAGGCCCAGGTCCTTTGGTCAGGGTTTGCTGCCTCCCAGGAGGTCCAAGCTGACTGAGGGGGAAAAGGACAGGCCTGTGGGAGATCCTGCCTCCATCCTGGTCCCTCCCTTGAGAAGCCTACTCACCTGGAAACATTGTCCCATGTCCTCTTCAGGCAGTGAATGGAGACACTCTGCAGAGCCACGAGAATGGCATGCAGGGAGGAGTAGTTCCCCAGGATCTGACAGACCTGGGGAAGGAAAGAGAAGGAGCTTTCAGTGGGAGAGCAGGAGCCCAAGATGCTCGATAGCTTCAGTGCCCCCTTCAGCTTACGGCTCCCCCCTGGATGAAGCTGATGTCCAGGGAGCTGCAGAAGGGCACAGGTCAGCCCTAAAGAAGAACACTGCTGGCAAGAGGGAGGATTTTCCCTCACTGCAAAGGAGGAGTCACGTAGGAACTGAGCGTCCCAATGTTGGGCCATGTCCCCGGGAGGAAGAGCCTAGGGACCACAGGTCTTAGAGCAGGGCCTTCAGCCCTGAGAAGGGAGCAAGACAGAAGAGCAGTTCCTGAGGTTCAGGGGAGCCTCAGGGAGCTGGGCCTCCCATAGCATACCTTGGCCACCCAGATCTAGTGGTCCACCACCACGGCCCTGTCCCGGGCTGTCATGCTTGGGTTGCCAAAGCATGTGGGGACGATGCAGCTGGCCACAGCATTGAACTGGGTGATGGCGGCCCGGACTGTGGGTGCCAGGTGCTCATTGCCAGGCCTGTTCCTCTGGGACCAGATGGAGCCCAGGCACTGATGAAGCACCACCTTCTTGAACAGCTCCTAGGGGACAGGGGGAGGTTTGTTGAGCCACACTCATGTTCGCACATGCAAGACTCATGTCCTCGGGAGGGGTCCCAGGTCAGAGCTGGAGCTCAGGAGGCTGCGAATGTGGCCTGAGCCTGCTTAGAGAGCCTGGATTTCATGCTACTCTTCTTCTCTGAGGAAAGCCAGTGCAGGATGCCCCAGGAGCCAAGAGAGGCAAGGGAAGGAAGGAAGGCGTGTGCACCCTGATCATTCCATGTCTAGGGGGCCGCTCCAGGTAGTGCAGGGGGCATCTCCTCCTCCAAATGCTCATCCCTGCGGTCCCTGTCTCCTTTCAGGTGTCCATTCTCACATGGTGGCTGAAACTATGGCTTTCCGTGTAGAGCCGTGTCTGTCCTTCAGGACACATCCGATCCTAATCCAGGTTGATGGTGCTCCCAGGCAGATGGTTGGGCCACCCCTGGACATGACTGCACACAAGGAGCAACCCTCCTCCCCCCGAGGGGACCAGAGCCTTCCCATTTATGGTCTCTCGGTTCTGACTCGTTGCATCTACGTGGAACCTCTCCCTCAGTCCTTCTCAGTGTCTGTCTCCACAGTCCGCAGCTGAACAGTAAAAGCTCAGGTCTAAAAACCCTGATGGATTTCCATGTTTGGTAAGGGATGCAGCTGAGATCTGGCCTCATAACCTAGGAGTCCACATCAGGGAAAGGGATGTACAGGGCAGCTGAGAGCAGTAGAAAAGCTTGCCCTGCCCTTCTATCCTGAGTGCCCAGATGTTCACTGCATCCATGTAGGTCAGTTGCTCTCCCACCAACTTGGGAGGGAAGTCCAGGAGGTCAGCCTTCTTCTCTTTCAGCTCATTCTTGTGTTGGCTAGAAGCCTCTGGTGTTGCAGTGGGTTCAGTGGCAACTGGGATAGCTGGAGTGAAAACTTTCTTGCAAGCTGATGGCCTAGCTGCTGGGGTTAGGACCCGTCACCCATATAGGACATAGAGCCCCGTCCCAGTTCTGGAACAGCTGAGGAATGAGGCTATAACTGACCCTGAAGGTGAGGGAAGATGCAGAGCCAGGATTTCCTCTTGTTCCATGGGATGCCCTTTGGCTGGCTCAAATGCTTGAGTGAGTCACAGAGCTGACATTGGGGCAGGAGAAAGGGAAAGTTTCAGCGACATCACTGACATTCCATGTGCCTTTCCCTAAACAGGACAGATCCCATGGCCTTTCAAGGAATACCCAGCCCATGAGACCCATCCCAGATGGCCTTCTCTGCTTGCAAATCCCCTTATCCTCCACCTCAGCCTCCTTGAGCTGCAGAAGTTCCTGCTGCCTCAACAGAATGGGGGCATAGGTGTTCAGATCCCAGTCATGCCACTTGAGGTGCACATAGGCCCCCTTGACCTCCACATGGGCACTGTGCCAGGACTGCCCTATACCCTGCAGTGTCTTCTCAGGCCAGGTTCCCACAATGGGACACAGAGTGCTAGGGAGAGTCATATGTGGAGCAGAGTCAGAGACCTGGTTTTTCCTTCCCAATGCTATACCCACAGAACCATTCTTTCTGTGGGGGCCCCACAGAATGACCCCAGCCCACTTCTAACCCCTCTGGAGCTGTCCTTGCTGACAGCTGACCAGGATGGATGAATGACCTCCTATAGGTAGGTCTTTTTCCCCCCTCAGTCATACATCCTCCTTGCAGACCAGTATCAGGGATATATTGGAGGCCAATTTGTAAGTGTTCTGGTCCCCACACCAATTCTCGTTGGCCCCACTTGTGGTGGTCATCAGAGGTGGACATTCAAGGGGACAGGCAGAGAAAGAATGAATCACCCAAAGGATGGGTGTTTAAGGCACCAATTCAGCCCACAGTGGGCTCTGCTTCCCAGGGAGCTTTGCAGCCCAACCACAGCTCCCTTGGACTCATTGGCTTCTTCACCAGAAGCCACCCCATTAAGCTCTCCCATAGAAATCAAGACTTCTGGGAGATCCATGGTTCTGAACATCCCTCCCCAGCAACAACATTTGTCATATCCCACCCTGCTCTGTGGAGGCAGCAGGCCCTCCTTCGGAATCCAAAGACCTATTGTGTTCTTCCTTGATCTTAGAGTGCATCTTCATGGTTCCAACAGAGGTGGATCCATTTATCCTTTGAGTAGGCCACAGAGTTGGCCCATCTGATGAACTCTGGACCTGCGTTCTTTGGATGTGGAGAGTGCCTAACTGACCCTTGGACACAATTTAGATCCAGACATTGTCTCTACTTTACCCATTCACTGCTCTTAGTGACTAGAGACTGCCTGCATTCCTAGGTGTTTAAGGCCCATGATTGAATGAAGTCATCCCAAACAAGACTTTGCAAATCCTGAGTGACCCTTGGGCCGCTCTGCCTGTTCCCAGTCTCCCCTGAACTGGGCACTTAAAGGACCACAACCAGGACTAACTAGATGGAATCCCAGAAGTCCTTTACAACTAGAAAACCTGCCAGCTTTCCATTTCCTTTTCATACACCCAGAAGGGCCACAGACTTGTGAGGGTTGAGCCTGAACGCATCTTCCCTGAAGAGAGAAATGTTCAGCGGGAAGATGCCCAGCATGTCCAGCAGCCCTTTCTACAGAGCCGGGCCCCAGAGAAGCACGTGCCATGTTTTCTCCCATGACTTCCCACAGTCGTCCTATGAGGTTCATCTTCTTAGCACCCCCACTTTTCAGAAGAGGAAAGAGTGGTTCAGAGAGGTGCTTTACCATTCCTAAGACATACAACTAGTAGATGGAAGGCTCGCCCTTGTGCTGTGTATGGAGTGAGCACTCAACTATTGAACTGCTGATCCTGGACCTGCTCAGCCTATGTGACCATCTGGTAGATGGATCACATTGTTGTGATGTTTGAGAAGCTTCTATCCCAGAAGGATAGGAGCAGGGAATGTACGCAATTTTGCACTGTGCCTTCTCTGAGCGTCAGCATTGTGCAGACCTCATCCAGGGACAGGAATTATTTCTTTTCCACCAGGCAGACAAGGGGGTGGGTTTCGGGAGCTATGTAGTCAGCTTCAATGCCGTGAACCACCAGGAAGAGCAGGGTCTGGACCTCAGACTGCATCCTTCCATCTCTTTGGGAACTTGTGCTAGATAAGGGACTTGAGAGTCCACCCAGAAAAAGGTTCTATGGTGAAAACCTAAAACCAAAAGGTCTTAAGCTTCCAAAGGACCATCTAGGCTTAAATGTACTGGTGACTTCAACATGTGCTGTTAGCTGGACAATGATAGCATATCTGTCTCTTCATAGCCTGTGTGAAGAGCCATGTGCCTTGGAGTCATGAGGAAAGAGCCCTACTGTAGAGAGGAGATAAAAGAGGCTGAGAATCTCCAAGCCTGCTCAAGATCATCAGCCTTGGACCTGAGAACAGTCCAAAGCATGGGTGGCATGGCCTTTCACCTATGCTGATTAGGCTTGGCCTGTTGATTTCAGGGGGAGAAAGATTCAGGGGAAAACCACCTTCCTTGGCAGGCCCCAGTGCAGCCAGTTGTGTCTAGCCTGAGTTCTGGCCTTCCCCTTATCATCTGTCGGTCCACACTCCTTGGTCTGGGCCCCATCTTCCCACCCCTGTGGCTTCTACTCCCTTCTACAGACCCCAGGGCAGAGGGAAGAGCTCCCACAGGAACTCTCCCCAACTGTGGGTCTGGCCTGCTGGGATAGACCTCCCCCAACCTGGGGATGGCTTCATGGCACCTTCTCTTTATGCTGAGGTGGATGGAGCCTTCAAGGAACCCCAGCCTGAGTACCCTAAACCCCAGGCTCCAGTGACCCCAGGGCTCCCAGGGATCACTGACGGCCTTGAGCAAGTCTTGTCCCCCCCTCCCCCGGGCTTGACTCTAGCTCTTCTCACTGGTCTGGGGCCCCAGTTCCTTTTGGTCACAAATGTCAAACATGCCCATGGCATCCTCCCACAGACGACAAACTGCAAGGCAGTGGTAACAGTCCAGCCCAGCCAGTGGCTCTTCTGCTAGGGCGCCAGCCATGCCTAAACTCTCAGGCCTCAGGCCTCACTGTAGCCCAGTGACCACAGACTGGGAATTGCTCAGAGATATATATGACACCCAGATGGCAGATCTCAACAGGGGCAGACCTGGCCCTTAGCTTCACGCTGCACCACACTCCTGCTTTTGGTCCTCCCCAACACCTGCACCAGGCTCGATGCCTCACCCTTGGGAGCCTGCATTTGCCTGGCAGCTCCCCCACCATATAAGGGCCCAGCCAGGATGCACTGCGAGCCTCTTTCCATGGAGTTGGGTGGTCTTGGGCTCCTCCCTCCTCACCTCTCCCACCCCCCACCTTCACTTGCCCTTAGAGACCTGGATCTCTGGGTGACTTCCTCATGCTGAACCTGGATCCCCAACTCACACATGCTTCCCACGGGCTTCATATGGACAAGGCGGGTGAGCAGGGGAGCCTCACTGCCTATCCATCTGCTATGCCTTGACCTCACTGAGGCCTCACAGTGGAAATGTTGATTCACATTGAGGTCTTTTGGGGGTTGGGGTGTCTTCTTGTTGGCATGAAGCTGATAATTAGGAAGAAAAGTGGTTATAAATAAGGCTGAAGAAGGACGACACATTCATTCATTCAACAGATAGTATCCAGATCCTACTATTCGCTAGGCCCAAACCCTGATGCTGGCAATAAGTTTTATTTTTCTGTATACAGTAAAATTCCCACAGCCCCGGTCCTCTGGTCAGAAACCTCTCACGATGTTCTCTTCCACCTCTCCAGCCTGCCTATGCCATGACCATTATCCAGGGGTCTGAAGGGAGGTGTGTGGACGCCTACAAGTCCAGGCAGCCCTCTTCATCCAAAGGCTCTTCCTTGTTTAAACCCCAGAATTTCCCTGCCTGGTGGCCCCTCAGACCCACCCAACTCGGGGTGCCATGGGAAAACTGTAGGCTGGGGGGCCAGAGTGCAAAAGGTAAGGCCCCACTTGGCCCTGACCAGCTGGCGGCCTTGCCAAGGTCATGTGGCAACTTGGGGCAGGGCAAGGGGAGGAGGGAGGCATGATCACCAACCATCCATTCCACACACTCCAGGGGCATGGCCTTTCCTGCAGAACGAATAAGCATTTCATCCCAGAGAGACCTCCGAGCCTCCATCTCCACCCATCACTGCAGATGGCTGCTGGCAACAGTGTGGTGTTCTCCAGAACAGTGTCTGGCTTTCTGGCCTGGCTACAGATCCCAGAAAGCTGGGGCAAGATGCTGCCCAGGCACAGCCTCCCGGGGCCTGGAAGGCAGGATGGAGTGTGCAGTGGGGAGCCTCCACCTTCCAGGCCTATGGAGGGAGGCTGTTGGGGCAGCTTGAGGAGCCAAGGGCGGGGGCCAGACTGCCTGGCTCTTCAGTAGCCATGTGGCCTTCTGCAAGCCACTCCTCCTCTCAAGCCTCAGTCTCCTCCTCTGTACAAACCGCAGAGAGAGGCTGACCACCAGGCTGAGCAGGAACAGTGGGACTACATGAATAGCCTGGTGGGTAGGTGCTTATTATTCCCTCTGTAGTGGCCACCCAAGCCACCTGGTCAGACTACCCCAGAATCTCTGGTTAGTTTGTCAGAGTCTGAACGGCAGCATCCACGTAGTTATTGCTGGGGTGGACACCCTCATTTAGGAAGAGATGGAAGTAGGGAGGTGAGAGGGTTGAGTTTGTGAGGTCCCTTGAATGTCTCTTGGGAAAGGTTTATCCTGGAGGTAGCTGGGAGAGGCAAGGAGGGGGGTGTACAGGGGCACCGTCTGTGTCCAACACCAGTGGTGGTCTCCAAGGTTGCATAGGGATTCTAGAATCAGGTGAACCTTGCTGAGCTTCACTCCTTGGGGCCAGGTGGATGTGTGGGGGGGGCAGAGTGGCCTTCACAACCCCCTCAGATCTGGGGCCTCCCACCAAGAGTGTCAATACACTGCCCCCATCATCACTCAGGTGTCTTGGGTATCTTTCCTCACTCTACATGGTCTGCCTGTGGAAGCCCCAGGAGGGGCTGAAAGAGGTCGCTTGTGCTTCTTCTATGTTTTCAGCTCCAACATCCACTTGGGGTCCTGTCAGAGAGCTGAGGCAGGCTGGGTGGCCTCTGCATCCCCCAGAATATGGACCTGAGTCCATGTGCCCTCTGAATGATGCTGCGGATAACCCCTCCTACATTAACATCCCCACCTGCTCTTCCCAGATCCCACTCCATTTCCCCTCTCTCCAGGGGCTGCATCACCCCCAAGTCCTCCCATGAGCCCAAGGATGTGGTGTTCGATCCATTGGCATCTCCATTTTACAAATGAACAAAGGAAGTCTTGGGGGGGGTAGGTATTGTGTGCAGGGCCTTCGTCCCCCTGCAACCCCACCACAAGGGACAGGAGGTGAATCCACTATACCATACAGCGGCCCAGAACAGGGCTCTGGACCTGGAGCGCCTGGGTTCAAATTATGCCTCTGTGCTTAGTTGGTGTGGGACCTTTTGCTGGAAGGTCCCTCTGTCAGAGCCTCAGTCTACTCTCTGCAAAAGGTGCCAGGATGAAGGACTTGAACACATCCATGGTGCACACCTCAGTGAGGGTCCTGGGCTGCCTGCTAGGGACCCAAGGACTGTATGGAAACCCTACAAGGCAAAAGGGTATCTGGGAGGGTGGCCCAGGATCATAATAGGAAGCATAAATGGGGTGGGGATGGTATGGGTCTAGCAGCCCCTGGAGTAATGTTGGGAGTGACTGGCTGGAGGGACCAGGGATTCAAGCAAGAAGGGAGTCTGGGAGTTCTGGTTAGAGGGCAGGGCAGGGGCCAAGGCTCATTTGTGAGGAAAACCTCAGGTAGTACTGTGAACCTGCAGAGACCTCAGGCCCAGTGACAGAGCCTCACATGTGGCCAGGAGGGGTGCCCCGCAGAGGATCATCATGTGTGGGAAGGAGCTGCCCCCCTGCTCCCCTCCATCCTCTGCACCCTCCTGTGTATCTCCCATGTAGGACCTGACTCACAGCTTCTAAGTCAGGCTTGCTTTCTGAGGGTGACAGCAGGAACCAATGGGATGACACCTTTAAAACAAGGCTATTTGGAAGTTTCCACTGGGGTGTACAGTGGAACCCCAGCCCCAGGCATTCTGTTTCCTTCATACCTAGAGCTTTCCAGGCCTCTGGCCCCTCTGAAGATTTAGGAAGCCAGTGGCCACAGAGGATCCCCCTGGTTTTCCCCCTGCCCCAGCAAAGCCACGCATTCCCTAATTCTGAGGGTCTGTTGGTTTCATTGTAACTCATTTTTCCCCCAGCCAGTTACTTAGGATGCTCTGGGAATGAGTAATTTGATTCTGGACCAGATCCACCTGGGTTCTAGTGTTCCCTGTGAAATGGGGCAATGATAGAACGTCACAGGTTCACTAGGGCTGCTAGAGATGCTGTGGCAGAGGGTGGGCCACACAGACCACAGTCCCAGGGCTCTGTTGTGCTGCCTGGCTGTGCAGGGATCCCTAATCTCTCAGAGCACAAGCATGGAATGGGGCTTACTTTGCTTAAAAGGCTTTGGTAAGGAGAGCTCCAGGTATGGAGCCCTCATCCAATGCTTTAGTGTGCTCCTCAAAGTCTTCTCATTACCCTCCAGTGAGCATCCTAGCTCATGTTTAAAAACAGAGCATATACTTGTCCTGGGGAACTCTAAGTTTCAAAACAGATTGGGACAGAAGACCACTGAGTGTGCTCCAAAACTCATTTCAGTGTTTCTTCCTCTTCATGCCTGTGAATGATGCATATTCTGTTTCCTTTGCTTATACTCTATTTAAAATTCAGTATTACTCTTATGTTTTAAGCATTTCTTCTGTGCTCCAATAAACGTTTTTTAATGGCTGTGTATGAGTCTCTCTGTTTAATCTCCTCTGTGATCAGATATCTACATGATGTCCATTTCACATCTTTTTTACACTAGTCTTTGCCTGAATGTGGGGGTAACTGTCTAAGGATAGCTCCTTTCTATGAACAGACCGAAGAGATCCTGCATCTCACACTTTTTTCTTTCCCTTCTCGGCTGGAGCTGCACCTCCTCTTGTGGATGAAATTGTTGCTACTAGAACATCTGCCTCCCTGCATTCATTGAGTTTAACCTAGTGCATTGCTACTAGAACATCTGCCTCCCCGCATCCATTGAGTTTAACCTCGGGCGGGTAGGAAACCAGTAAGTGCACCTGTTAAACCTGGGAGGAAAGTGTCACTTGATGGCTCTGGTGTGAGGGTCTGAGGGCCACTTCTTGCAGCCAAGTGCAGAGGCTTGTGATGGCTTTTCTGCTGGTTCTGTTACTCATCCATCTCTGTGTCTCTGGCTGTCTTCTCTAGGCTGAAGTTGTGGGAAGCCTGACCTCCAGCTCTCCCATGCTACCCCTGCCTGTTTTTATTTTTTATATTTGTTACTTTTAGATTATTGCTCAATTTCCAGAAGCAACAAGAGAATCCCAAGTTCCAGGCATTGTTTCCAAAAAGTAAGCACTCTGGTGTCTGTGGTGAAGAAGGTAACCCTCCAAGGACTAAAGGCAGAAAGAATGAGGTTTCTGGTGGATTTCAGAAAGCATTTGGGCTGAGGGGAAGCTCTTTGGAAATAAATGGAGGCTGTGCAATCTGCCTCTGCCCCAGGGGGATGGTCTGGCTCTGGTGGCTCAAACAGAGGCTGGAGACAAGGAGGATGGGAGGGACGGTGGCAATTGGGCATGGTCTTCCAGACAGTGGAAAACATGCTGTGAGCCCTGGACCAGGGAGCCTCACCACCCAGCACCTGTCTCCTTACCTGCAAAATTCAAGTCACTGTGCGAGCTCGGCAGGTTGTAGGGCTCAGCTGTGGTAATGGGATGAAGCAGCCAGGATGGCACAGGGCACCTGGGATGGCTCCAGTACAGGAGCAGCTACGAACAACATTCATTCATCCATTCAACAGATATTTATGGAGCTCCCATTCGGAGGCTGGGTGGGAACGCCAGAGACAAAATGTGTATTTGGGAGACTAGATCCCCATATCTCGTAACAAGAGATGCAAAAGCGTTTTTCAGAGCAAAGAGGCCTCTGGTCTCATCCTGAGCCCACCTCCTATCCCCCTGCCCTTTGGACCTCAGTTCCTTCTGCCCCCGCCCAGGGATGGGCTGGAGGATCTGTAAGAATCCGACACTGTGTTTATGACCCTTCTGAGGTCTGCATCTGGTCATTGAATCATTTTCCTTGCAAGGAGGTGGGGCTGGATTGGTGAGGTGACATGTCTATCTGCCCCTCAAGACTGGGGATCTGCAAGGGCAGGGATTGTAGGCTGTCAGTCACTCTGGTATGTCCAGGGCCCAGCATGAAGCTGACACAGGAGAGGTTTCCACAGGTATCAGAAACCTGCTACTGGTCTGGGAGGCTCAGAGGTCAGGCGTGAAGTCCCTCTGTGGGCTCTCAGAGGAGGCCCACATCTCCCCTCACATTGGCAGGCTGGCCAACACACTTTCTCTATACCGTATTACTGGGGAGGTACCAATAACTCCCAAACAGGCCCCAAATGGACAAAACCAGACAATTCTTTACAACTAGCATCACTGCCACGTACTCGGTCTCCAATACTCACACAACCTGGGAGGTGGAGGTACTATGTGCCTGGTAGACGGGGAAAGGCTTCTGGACGCCATCAAGAATGGGTCAGCCAGTCCTGGGCCTGGGGCTGAGCTGAGGGAGCTGATGGCACATGCTTGTCTTCCTCCAGCAACAGCTTTGCAGCCCTTAAAGGAAAACCTGGGGTGAGAATCATTCTGGGGGTCTCGGGGTTCAGTCTGCATGGGGGAGGCTGGACGGCTTTGCCAAGGCAGTCAGCAGTGAGCAGCAGAGCTGGGATTGGCATGGGCCACCCTAACATAGTTGTCTCATTATTACGGAGGGGTGCTAGGAGGCACTGAGATTCTCACAGATGAGGGGAGTGCAAGCGCCCATATAGCTTATCTCACTCCTTGTATTTTTAATTCTTAGGCTCACTGAGGGTGTAAGTGACTGATGGGCCCTGGGGAAGAGCTCTGGGCTGGGGCAGGGAGCTGCAGGTGGGTGGCAGGACAAGGGAGAGGGTGAGGAAAAGGCAGACAGAAGGTGTCACATGTAAATCTGTGGGCCATAATGTTTTTATCTTTTGTTTTGTTTTGCTTCTGGATTCAGAACAATGGTTGCTAGTCATTGTGGTGTTTTAAAACACTTAGACTCAGAATGAGGGCTGGAGACGACTTGGGAGAGTTGCCAGGAACACCATAAAGGTGGATTTATTAATTCTATTTATTACATAGCTAATTAAGTCAGGCCTGAGGCAGTGTGTACTCTTGTGTAGGTGTTGTCTTAAAAAAGCAGGGGAAGGTATATTGGATTTGAAGGAAACTCAGCGTTTTTCCTTAAAACCACCCAGAAACGTAAGCATTTGTAAAATGCTTATGTATTATGTATTATGCACCAAGCACTGTAAGAGGTGTTAATATATTCTCTTAAGAGATTGCTTTTTTTTAGAATTTCTCACCCCTCCTGCCATCATAATTAATAGGTGCTAAGAGTTTTCTTTTCTTTTTTTTTCTTAACATTTTATTTATTTATTTATTTATTTATTAAAAATTTATTTGACAGCACAAGTAGAGGGAGAGGATGAAGGAGAAGCAGGCTCTCCACTGAGCAAGGAGCCAGATGCAGGGCTGGATCCCAGGACCCTAGACAGATGCTGTACTGAGGGAGCCACCCAGGCACCCTGTGAGAGTTTTTAGACCTAGGATGTAGGTAGGAGAAGCAAGCCAGGGGTTCCTTGGCCCAACACTAATGACCATGGCTCAGACAAATCCATTTTCCACCGCAGGCTTCCAGATACTCTGCGAAGGAGACAGTCCCCTCCCTGTCCCTGAATGCTCTGCCAGTTCAAGGCAGATCCATGTTTCTGACGGTTCCTCTTTGGTCATTCTGCCAGGGACAGCCAAGAGGGCTCCAAGCCTTGAGTGGACCCCAGGCCTGGGGATCCCAGCCCTGAACTCTTTCCTCTGCCCTTGATGACCCCAGAATAGATCAGTTCAGCGACTGTCAATCCATGCCAGGCCAGGGAACAAACACAGCAGTACACAAGATCAACTCGCTTTGGCCCCAGGAACCTGGATTCCCCAAGGAGGGCTTCGCCTGGTCTCTGAAGGGGGTTTGGGGTGTTCCAAGATGGCCACGGGTGGCGCCCACCAGGTACAGAGGCCCCTGACGGGTATCCGCCGGGGCTGGGCGGACCGGAAGTTCCCCTCAGGCCTTCCCTCGCTGCTCCACTGTGCCCTGAGGAGAGAAAAGGGCCGGCCACACAGCACCGGGGGACTGGGCGGGGGACTGGGGTCCTGGAGTCAGCCGGGCAGAAGAGTGGCGGGAGCCGGCAGGGGGCGCAGCCAGCCCCCTCACCGGACAGGACAGAACAGAACAGGAGGCTGGGCGAGGGCGCGCCGGCCTGCGGAGGCGCGCGCGGTTGTTTCCCGCCCCCCACCCGCCGCAGCGCTCCCGCACCTGCCTGTCCAGCCCACCGCCTTCTGCGGGTCTCTTGAGCTGGCCGCGCAAGTAGCGCCTCCCTGGGAGGCGGGATTTCTGGGCTGCCGGGGGAGGGCGCGAGGGATGGCATTGGAGCCCCGCTGACTCAGGTACTGCGGGGCTCAGGCGGGGGTAAGGGCACTAGGGAGGGAGGGAGGCTGGGGCGCTCCTGCCGGCTGCCACCTGCTGCTGCGTCCGCGGGAGCGGGAGGGGGACCTGGCAGACAGGTTCCTGGTGGCCTGGTGCTCCTGCGCCCCACAGCCCTTGCCCCACAGCCCCCGCTCCACTTCCCGGTACCCGGGGAACGCGTGGCGCCCTACTGACATTGAGGGGCCCAGCACCACTGGGCTCGTCTGCCCCCAGGAGAGACGCCTGTGCTGATAGGCTTCTTTTCCAGAACTTGATGGAAAAGTTTGTCCCTCAGACTCGCTGGGCTCCCCTGCCCGATGGGAGCTGGCTCTGCCCGCGCAGCCTGGGCCCCACTGGGCCCCCTCTACCTCCAGTGCCTTTTACCCAGGAGCCCCAGGATGCAATTCCTTTCTGGCCCATGGACCCCTTCTCCCCATCCCCACCCTTCCACTGGGGCTGCGACCACCCTGGGATCACTTCCATCTCCTGCCCCCTACCCCGCAGGTCCTTGTCCACCTCCAGGCCTGACCCCTGGCCCCTCTCACCTCTGGAGTCACTGAAACCCTTCCACTAGGGGGCCACTGGCATCTGTGATCCCAGACTCCCAGGACTCCCCTCCACCTTGGAGCTCCCTACCCTGTTTCCTCTAGGAACTGCTGTGATGAAGTCCCAGAACCTAAGTCAGGTTCGGTGGGGTGAGGAGGTTAGGAGCCCAC
>NC_081563.1:89917709-89927444 GCF_022355385.1 Mustela nigripes | reverse complement strand
GACTAAAGAAAGAATTCTTAAGACGTCATTGGTGCAAAATGGTGGTTTATTAAAGCACGGGGACAGGACCCGTGGGCAGGAAGAGCTGCTGCTGCCCCGGGTTATGAAGGTGGGCATGTTATATACCCCACGGTTGGGGGGGAGGTGGTGAAGGAATGGGGGATTTCAACAGAGTTCTCACATGTTAGGGAGGGCCTACAAGGTGCGGGGGCGGGGGGAAGTCTTTGCCTTTATGGCCTGATCAATGTCGTCTTTAGGTCAGGCATTAACATCAAGATAATTGGGAGATTCTTGGTGGGGCATTATGATCCGGCTATCATTTACATTCCCTTCTACCCCAGTCTCCTCCAGTTTATGGTGGGAGGGGGACATTAGGGCTTCAGGAACCAAGAGTTATTTGCCTCTGGAAATTTGTGCTATTGATAAGGTAACCTCCCTGTTTAGGTCTCTAGGACATCTTGTAGAGCAAGGGAGATTCCTGTTCTGCAGGATTGCGATCCCTGCAAGTTAACTATTTATCGTTTTATGGCAGTCAGGGGTGCCTGAGGAATGCCACACATATGGAGGGGAGCGGGAGAAGAGGGGGTGCAAGGCGCCAGCTTTTGCTTTGTCCTCAGCCAGCCTCCTGCTCCCTCATCATTCCCCCCTGAACAATTTTGACCCTTAAATCTTTAAGGTGGTTGAAGGTGGAAGGTCTCATCTTCTGTAACTTCTTCGTGCTGAATAGGGGCGTAGAGCTGTCCCTACCTGCTCGGGTCAATATTGGTCAGGGTAGGAACGTATAGGGGAGTTACGAAAGGTGGAGGCAGCTGAATCCAGCGCTGACAGTGAAGAGGCGTCCTCGCGCGCGACAAGGATCGTCTGTCGTGGTGTAGTCATTGTAGCAATGGAGTCTCGGCACCAAGTAGAGAAACATGGAACAAAGCAACATATTAGGATTAATAAGGCGATAAGAATAAGAAGCCCGAAAAGGAGATTTGACCATAGCCCTCCTCCAAGCCAGGAACTTAACCAATCACTAAAAAAGAAAGAAGGATCTTGTAGGGCCTTAATCTGGGTATTCATATCTTTTATTAGTCCTGTGACATTTTTGTGATAGTCTGGAATGTTTTGATGATTGCACATGTGCCACCCTGTGCTGCTGTCAGGACATCTAAGGCCATCCTATTCTGTAGGACTGCCTGACGTATTTGTGACACTTCAGTATTAAGTAGGGAGATGCTGTTCAGTGAGTCATTGAGTGCCTTTGTAGTATATTTATAAAGGGCTTCTACATGCCACATGACATCCTCTAGTCCCGCAGATGGAACAAAGATGGATGCTAAGTGATCATACCATTTAAAAACAGATCGTGTCCATCTTTGTTTTAAGTTGGGGAGATTAGCTGGAGTTGTAATGGTTTTAGTAATGCGCCCATGAATCCAGGCAAATCCTAAAGTACAGCGTCCTATCCACCCTGGAGGAAGCCAGGGCCACAGGTTGGTTCCACATATCCAGTGGGTTCCGTTTGGAGCTGGCCATCTGATGCCAGGTCACCTTGCCCAGTCAGTAGCAAACCAGTCAGTAGCCTGGAGTACTGTTACTTGGGAACACATTTCTAGTGAGCCATCCTAGACATCGTGTGTTATTTGCCCAAGTACCACTCGTATGATTCCTTTGTTCCCAGCATAAAGCTGCCTTTTGAGTGAGCTGTCCAATGGGTGTGGGTATGAAACACATATATGTATCCTAGATTTGATATACACCATCCTTAGTATAGCGATAAGGAGGGTTTTGGAACTTAGGCCCATATTTGATTGGGGAGTTATGGCTTGATAGCAATCCCCTTTCCTTCCAAATAGCTCCATGGGCATGTAGTACCAGGAAAGCATATTTGGAGTCAGTATAAATGTTAATTTTTAGACTTTGGCAATTGCAAAGTGCTAGTGAGCACTATGGCACACCTAGCTTTTCTTATTTTTTCTATGAAAACTACTGTCATCAGAAAACCAACTGTCATTCATATTTTTAACAGGGGTATCTTAAATCTGGCCATATAGAATAAGCAAGATCAAATAAAATAAAAAGAACATTTTTGCTCTATAGAGAAAGAAGTACAGTGGTCAGGTTCAGGCATACAGGTAACTAGGTTTAAAGTTTGACAAGTTTTATTTCTGGCATATCTGTTAATGTAGCCCAGTATTTAATAAGTTGGCCTCCATCATCCATTGGTGGCCTTTGGCTTCTAAGACAAATCTGGACCTGATGTGACATCATTACAGTCAAGGACTGTCCCATAGTGAGCTTTGAGGCTCTTTTATAGGAGGGCTGTTCCATGCTTAGCTAAAGCATCTGTTTGCAATTGCACCTCAACAGAGGTGGCCTCTAGGATAAATATAACTAAGGGATGAAACCAATAAGAAGACCTTTGAGTGGTCCAGCCTTAACAATATCCTGATTACAGAGGATCATTGTCAAGTGGGAGAAAACTTGTCAAGAGATAAGGGGAGCCCCCCATGAATCATCAAATCCACTCATAAAGAAAGTGGGGTCATCCATTATCTTCACAAGTCCATAGTTAATCCTATGGAGTCGATAGGTTGGCTTTTAGGCAATTTCATTATCCCAGCCACACATAAGGTGTTAGTTAAGTTATACTATTGTAGGGGAATCAATCCCATTTTCCAGTTGTTTAATCATGTGCTGTGGGGTCTGCTAATATCCCCACAAAATAATAAGATCGACTAAAGAAGCTATTGTGCAACTTCTCTGAAGTTTACTTCAAATTGTTTAGCTTAGGTAAACAAACATTTAAAGACAATCAAATCTATAATTTAACATCCATAAAGGTGTGTTACTAAAACAATTTTTCTCTCTAAAATAACCCTCATTTCCAGAGATAGCCAAATCAGGACTAATTCACTTGTGAAACAAGTCCAGTTTTAACAAACTTGGCCTAATTATTTACATAAGCTCAGCAAGAACAGTGACTGTGATCAAATAGATCTTTTAGAATCTGCTTTGCTGGAACTTTGTATAAGGAATCTCTAGGTTGAACTTTTAGTAGCCTCTCCGGGCCAGAAGCCAAGCCCTGTACTTGCCATGAGGCATACCTGCAATACCTTTGGGCGAATTCCTCTTCCCGAGACTGCACCTACCAAGGAGTGACATTCTTTACTCACCTGGTGAGGCTGCTGGGAACTCTGTAAGCAAGGTATCAGACCAACAGTCCCAAGGGGCTTTATGGCTCCAGGTTTCATAAAGTCAACCTTAGTTACTTTAAACTGTCTGGTCATATCTGAGTCTTTTCAAATATGACATCCCAGTCAAAGCCTTGGTAAAATAACCCGTGTTTCCAATTCTTTCCTGTTACAAGGAGAACAGATTCTTATTGAACTTATGCAAATGACTGATTGCCATGGAAGAATGAATACTTACTGAGACCTTTTGGTTTCAGAGGGTTCAGATAGAGAGAAAAGTTGAATGCTTTGAGCACTTTTACAAATGAGCACTTTTACATCTCTGTAAAGTTACAGATAACTAGGAGGGAGTATTCCTAGTCTGTAAGAGCAAACAGTAGAGAGAACCAGCAATGTTTAAAGTAAGACAAAACATTAAGAGACACAACACTATAATCTTTTAGTTCATTTAGTCCCATGTTACTAATTCTGGTGAATGCGGCTTTAGTCAGTTCTGGAAATTCTTACCCATTTCAGTTTTAGGATTTTCAAGTATATCAAATATCTGTATTTGTCCTGAAAGTCCTTCATAGGAATATCCTTGAAGATAAAACTCATTTTACCAGAGAATTAAAACAATTATAAATGACAAAAACTCAGAATGGATATGGTTAGAGCTAAAGAGACACAGGAGTTTACAATTTAGCTGCAAGAAAATCAGGTTACAATTTCTGTGATATATAACATTCCCATAATTATAATATCAAGCGATGATCTCTCAAAACATTAAAACTTTAGGAAGTGTGTAGAATCTCTAGAATAGTTATAGCATTTTCCCAAATGTAACCCAAGGTTTATCATTGGTTCAGTAGTACTTCATGAGCAACTTCACATACCAAGGAAAAGCCTGAGTTAAAGAGATTTACGATTTAAATCTTGTCAACATTTGCTAAAATCTTAGAAAGTTTTAAAGCACATGCCTAAATATAATTAGGGATGTTAAACACCTGATAAACAAAACATAGAAACTGGTTTTTCTGGGCAGGCAAAGAGAAAATCATTTACATTTTCTTAACAGCAGATCAATTGATCTAAGAAAACATTGTCCTTTTGAACAGAGAATTTCAGTCTTGTACCAATGTACCTTTAAAACCCACTCATTTCAATCTTAATCCATTCTTGACCATAGCTAAAATTCCTTTTCTGAAGATTTCCCTTCACAAACCTTCTACAACTTTCCTTTGCATTCAGGTTTTGTCCCAAGCCATTTCCTTCTAAACAACCATCTCTTTTAGGACAAAATTACCTTCCTTTACCTTCAACAAAATGTATTCCCATTCCTTAAATCTTTCTTACATATCTCCTACTTTCCTACATACAGAGTTTCCCTTTATTTCCATCAGTCTTAGTTACACTAAGCAGAACTTTGTATTCTTAGAAACACCTTTAGTTATTAACCAATTGTGAACTGCTACAACAGAATTCTTCAGGTGGCAATTTATGAATCAGTTAAGTGGAAAACAAGTTTACCAACAGATTTAAATACTCTTAGTTTCTTTGCAGTAAGAAGTCAAAAGCCCAACCCTACATCCAGTAATTAACGACTTAGCATTTTATCCTGTTTGGTTAAGACCTAGATGTCCACAATTTAATTCCATTTGTCATCCAAGCAAAACTTTAAAACTTTCAGGTTACCAAAGACTTTGAAAGCTACTTCAGCAATTACCCATTAGAAATTTGAGACAGACAATTAACCATCAGTTTAGTCATTTCTTTGCTAACAAATTTTAACAAGTAACACAAGCTTATTTGACCTTCAGTAAACTTTGATAGAATAAAAGTTTCACATTTACTGCTGTAACTTCAAAGACACGTCTTATCTTAATTAAACCAACAAACTTAACTTAGTTCCAATAGTGATTTATGTTCCACCTGGGCCCACTCCACTTTGAATGTTTACCTGAGACATGCGTGGGAAGATCTGGAGTGGGGAGTGTTAGGTCCAGGGGTGCTCTTCTTGCTCCTTGACAGTGGAGAGAGAAGGAGCTGTGGTGCATGATCTAGAGGCCAGTCATGCAGGCTGCACACACGTTGGTACAGAAACACGTAAGGGGGAAACAGAAGAAACAAAGTGCTGCCAGGAGGCAGAGAAAGGATTCCCAGTTTTAGAGCTCATAAGCCCCAACAGAGGAGCAGACACCATGCTTTCCCACCAGCAAGGGGGAAGGGGTTAGGCAGTCCAATTCAGGCCAGAGAACACAGGGAAACTTCCCCGAAACAAAGAGAGTTTCGGCAGCTGCTTGGGAATATTTCTTATGGTCTCTGTCTCGAGTTAGACCAACCCCAGTTGGCTCCAGTTATAGCCATTAACACGGGAAGTGAGTGAGGGAGAATCCCCCACATCTATTAGGAGTAACAGAGAGAAATAAAGCCAGAATCCCCTTTGCTAGGGATGGCCCAGCAACCTGGGTTTACTAGAAGAAGGCTTATTTACGTAATTACCATCCAATATGTCAGGAGAAAGTTTACTAGATGACTCATTTGGGCAAACACATTCCGCAAAAGCCCCTTAGTCTGGGGTCCTGGTGCAGAGCAATGAAGGCCTAGGTATGAGCAATGCAGGCACCCTAGGTCCATTTGCCCTGCTTCCTGCAGAGGAGATCTAACTGATAGATCCCACTGAGGCCATGCAGTGTTACAGGAGCTCAGTCCTTTCCTAAGTTTTGCAATCCAAATTATTTCCAGTGGGTTAAAAGGCACCCCAAGGTAGAGTCCTTGGGAACTGAAGAAGCCTACTGAGGCCATGCTTCCAGAAAAGTAATGAAGGTCCATTACCAAATCCCCCCTGACTCCTGGGTAGCGTCCCACGCAGGATATGTCAGAGGTTCCTGTGTGTCAAAAGCGACCAGAGGCGTCCCTCAAGATATCGCTATTGATCACCGTCATGCCTTAAAAGGCCCTGGAGGGGTGCCGGCGTCCCTCCACTTCCCCATCGCATCCTAGGCTACAGATGGGTGCCTGGTGAATGGACTAAAATGCTTGTGCCATGCTATCATATATCCTGAAGACTGCATACTGTTTTGCCATATTAACCCATGGAAATACTAGAAAAGTTTGGCAAGGGGAAATTACTCAATTTCATAGCTTTAGGCGGTTTGCAGAAGACACTGACGAGAAACAGTAAAGATTGAAATCCATCATGGTCTATGCGACATTCCAACACATGTGGTCCTTACAGCCAACTTCCCTAGGAAACGGTCCCCGGTTGCGTTTTAATTCAATCGGGTACTGGTTTCGGCCAGCTCCCAGTGGAGGTCCCGCGGCCAGAAGTGGCTAGACCGGGCATGTGGAGGGGATCACATTAGATCAATCAGGAGGAAACCTCACACAGGAGTCTTAAGATTGGCAGCCGTCCTGGTGACTTAGGTGGCTGTCCCGTGCCCAAGAGAGACAACTTTCTATAAGAACAGGAATAAAGAGAGGCCATCAAGTTTCTGGGTCTTATTGCCATTCCAGCCAGGGTACTAGCTTACAGCCAAAAGGCAGACGCTCTCCTCCCCATAGAGTAGCCATGGGCTAGAGGATTACAGCCTGAGCAATTGACATGCAAGTGTTCCAATAAGACCATACTCCTTGAAAAAGCCCTGGAATGAGAGTACAGGAAAAGGAGAGAAGGTACTCACCAATTTTGCACCGAAGCTCAGAGTCCAAATGTAAAGACTCACAAATCTCCTGCCTGGCTCGCCAAAAATGATGAAGTCCCAGAACCTAAGTCAGGTTCGGTGGGGTGAGGAGGTTCGGAGCCGATGACTAAAGAAAGAATTCTTAAGACGTCATTGGTGCAAAATGGTGGTTTATTAAAGCACGGGGACAGGACCCGTGGGCAGGAAGAGCTGCTGCTGCCCCGGGTTATGAAGGTGGGCATGTTATATACCCCACGGTTGGGGGGGAGGTGGTGAAGGAATGGGGGATTTCAACAGAGTTCTCACATGTTAGGGAGGGCCTACAAGGTGCGGGGGCGGGGGGAAGTCTTTGCCTTTATGGCCTGATCAATGTCGTCTTTAGGTCAGGCATTAACATCAAGATAATTGGGAGATTCTTGGTGGGGCATTATGATCCGGCTATCATTTACATTCCCTTCTACCCCAGTCTCCTCCAGTTTATGGTGGGAGGGGGACATTAGGGCTTCAGGAACCAAGAGTTATTTGCCTCTGGAAATTTGTGCTATTGATAAGGTAACCTCCCTGTTTAGGTCTCTAGGACATCTTGTAGAGCAAGGGAGATTCCTGTTCTGCAGGATTGCGATCCCTGCAAGTTAACTATTTATCGTTTTATGGCAGTCAGGGGTGCCTGAGGAATGCCACACATATGGAGGGGAGCGGGAGAAGAGGGGGTGCAAGGCGCCAGCTTTTGCTTTGTCCTCAGCCAGCCTCCTGCTCCCTCATCACCTAGAGCACAGAAACCCCACATTCTCAAGCCAGGTGTCTTTGGGCCAGGGACTCAGCTATCCTCAGGGACCCTCCTTTCCTGGGCCACATACCCCTCTCTTTGCAGGAGAGACCAGAGAGAGCAGCAGGCTTGGGGATCCTTCTCTCCAGCTGGATGAAGGGGCAGAAGCTGGGGTGTGTGTGTGGGGGGGGGCTGCTCACAGGTGGCCTCCCTGGGTAAAGAGCTGCCAGGAGGAAGCTTCAGGGTGAGGCCATGATATGGAAACCTCAGGAAGCAGTAGGACTGGGTGCAGACTCCAGGCCTCTGGCTTGGGCAGTGGGCATTTAGTGGCCAGAGCCCTACAGGGCCAACCCCGTCCAAACCCACCTTCATCCCCCACCCCACCCTGGTTGGGTTTTTTGTCTTGAATTTGCACAGCACCCTTTTCTCCAGTATGAAATTGAAAGCTTTGCTTTGGAAAGTTCTGTGTCCAGGAGGCTCCTGGGCATCCACTTACTTTATTTCTGAGGCTAGTTGAGGAGGGTGGCATCTTTGAGACTTTAATAGCAGGTCTCCTGGTCCTTCCTGACTTCCTTTTTTTTTTTTTTTTAAGATTTATTTATTTGAGAGAGAGAGATAAAGAGCGCACCACAGAACGCATGCAGGCACAGGTGAATGGGCCAGGCAGAGGGACCGAGAATCTCAAGCAGACTCCCCACTGTGTCTGGAGTTAGGTGGGGCTTGATCCCAGGACCCTGAGATCATGACCTGTGTCAAAACGAGGAGTCAGAAGCTCAACCAGCTACAACCACCACCACTCGCCTCCCTTTTACAGATGGATTACATCTACGCACTGTTAGGTGCTTTGCCTGGACCCAGCTAGTCTTAGAGCAGTCTTAGGACACTGTCTCTTGCCCAGTGTATCTGGTCAGTACCAACCCATGCCCCAAGTGTGGGAATGACTTCTTCCTGATTCCTTCTTAACCCCCTGTCCAGCCTGCTTTGCCCACCCCCCTCCAGGCTGTCCTAGTTGTATATATTGGATCCTGTAGATTGTGGGCACCATCAGATCCTCACCCAAATGAGAACATGGCTCAGGGTTATGGAGTGAATATACCCTTTAGGAAACATTAAAGGATGTAGCATAACTGGTCCAGGGTCACCCAGCCTGTGAGAGGCATGGGTAAGATTCAGACTGCACTGGGTGCTGCAGCCATTTTCAGCCCACCTTAGTGTCCAACCTGGTCCCTGCAGGTTCCTGCTCAGCACTTTGCTTTGTGCTGAGCTGGGCTTGCTTCCTGCCTGTGAAACCATTTTCACAGTGTGTCCCCAGCCCACCCTCTCACATTCAGCATCGGTGCTGCCTTGGCTGGCCTCTGTTGATTGTGCCATTCCTCTCTATCCCTTTGTCACACCTCCGGCCCACTGTCCTACTGCCTTCTGTCCAGTGGGCCAAGTTCTGAGTTTCATGCCTGCACTTCCTCTCAACTGTGCTCTGTTGAAATCCTCTCTGACAGGGAGGACCTGCTTATCAGAGCAGCTTGATTTGGAATCCGTCTCCCCTGGGGGTCAGAGATTCTGACTATCATGTCCCCAGCCTCAGCACTGGGGATGCCTGCCCAGCCTATTGTGGGTGCTCGTGGAGCTCTGGGATCTTGGAGAAGATTTGCCATGAAAATAGGCATTTATACATAATACGGAAGAGAAGATTTGAGGAAAATGAGTGGGTGTCATCTGGTAATGTTTCTGTTAGGATGGTTCTGAAATTTCTAGGGCCTGAATTGTCAAGAATCCTAGATTGCCCAGCCGGAAGGACCTCAGGTAGATCAGCTGGGCTCTTCACCTCATTTGACAGATGGGAAGTTGAGGCCCAGAGCTTAGTGCCACAGAGCACGTGTGAGGAGAGATGTTAGTGACAGGAAGAAACCATAGGGTGAGCAGGAAGTGGCTGAGCCTGGGCTTTGTTTATGCAAATGAGTTGCTAAAACAGTGGGCCTGAGGCTGCTGGCCCTATCTAGTGCCCAGCAAGAAGTAACACCAGCCCACTCCTTCTGAGGTTTAACTCATGCCAGGAATGATTCTCAATGTTTTATTTGTGGGCACCTGGGTGGCTCAGTTGTTCAGCTGAGGTTATGCTCCCAGGGTGCTG
>NC_081563.1:89875491-89917699 GCF_022355385.1 Mustela nigripes | reverse complement strand
GGATCTCACCTCACCAGGCTCCCAGGGTGCTGGATCTCACCTCACCAGGCTCCCAGGGTGCTGGATCTCACCTCACCAGGCTCCCAGTGTGCTGGGATCTCACCTCACCAGGCTTCCTGCTCACACCCCCCCCTGTGTGTGTTCCCTCTCTCCCTGTCTCTCTCTGTCAAATAAATAATAAAATCTTAAAACACCACCACCACCACCAAAATGCTTTATTTGCCTGAGGAGATAGGTCTGTTATGGCTACCATTTTAGTGCATGGAAATATAGGCACAGGGGAGTTAAAGGAGTCCAAGGTCACACAGCTTGTAAGTGGAGGAGCCAATATTTGAACCCTGGGCAGCCTGCCTCCAAAACCTGCATTATTTTTTCCCATTGTGTATGTCATTTTTAAAAACCGTTCCCTGAATTCTAACATAGAGAGACGTGTAAACATTGTTAAGCATGTATTTTATCGATCATCACAAAGCTTAGGTTCTGAATCATTGCAGCAAGCTGGGGTGGGCTTTGATGTCAGACCTGGTTGGAATCCAGTTTCTGGTGCTGCATGACCTTAGGTGACTTCCTCAGCCTCAGTTTCTGCACTGAGTTTGGCAGCCTTGTGATGAGTAGAGCGTGTGACAGTGCTTAGCAGGTTTGGTGCCTGGCGAATGTTTAATAAATGGTTTTCTCTTCTTAATAATGAGGATTCTAAGTTGTGCTGATTTTGTTAAGTGGTCCGAATACCTTCCTCATCGGTCAGTTGCCTGTCACCTTGTAGGTACTTGTGATGAGTCACTTTGGTAAGTCACTATATATAACTGAAACATTTGGGGGTAGTGGGGGGACACCCCCCCCTGTCCCCACTGCCCCTGCATTGAAAGTCTGTAACTTAAAATGTCCCACCTGTGCCTGTTTTTTTTTTTTTTTAAACATAACCACTTTGGGACAGTGAAAGTTATATGTCTTCTCCTTAGGGTTGTGATGGAGCCTTTGGGAACCCACAACAGCTTACTTCCAGTTTCTGTCTGGCATGGTGATGTGCCCAAACTTATTTTTAACAACATTCCATCACATTCCAGGCACCTGGAAGAAGGAATATGTTGAACTTCTAGGAAATTATTTTTTGAAACTGTTTTTATCCTGAGGAATAACCCATTTAAAAATCGAATGACTTTTATGGTTGACTTTTCCCACCTTACATAATGCAAACTGACCCATTGTTTTCAGCTGCTTCTGCAGCAGTGGCAAGAGCAAGCCTGTGGGAGTCCTCCCCAGGTTGGCCCCAGCGCAGAGCTGCATCATTCTACACACCCCTCATGCCTTGTCTCCTTGTCTGTGAGGTGCTAATGATGGTGCAGGGAGCTCCGGGTGTTGTCGTGAAGGTTACAGAGATGGGGGTGTAAACTTTGAACAGTGTGCCCCACATAAAATGCAGATCTAGTGAGCAGAGGCAGCTGCTCACATTAATTGTTGATACCAAGGCACTGGAGTTCCACAACAGCCTATGCCTTTCTTTCCTGGGTCCTTTTTGTCTCAACCACCGCCTTAGAGAAAGTGACTCAGCAAGGCTGGTGCTTGTGGGGCCCTCTACAAAGCCAGCTAATTCACGTGGGCAATGCCCTGGGGATAAGAGGGTTTTCCTGGGTGGTAGGACCCCATTTCAGAGGCTTAACTAGCCAGTTTCTCCTAACTGGTCCTGTCCTCCAGGGTCAAGATGAAGGCCTCCCAGGAGACTGGTGGTCTCACCAGAGTTTTCCGCTGGAAGCATGAAGGACCCCATGGGGCCTCGTGCAGAATGACATGGGTGTTGGAGGGAGAACAGGGGGGACATCGCCTGTACCATCATGGGCAGGTCACTATATCTGGCTCAAGCCAGCTTTCTTTCCATCTGGGAAATGGCAGAAGACCATGCTTTTTCACAGGAGGGATGAGGGTTTAGGGAGGTATTTGGTGACTCTGTTGGGGCTGCTTGAGTAGCAGAGTTGACCGAGGGGCCTTGGAGTAACAGACTTGGGTTCAGGTCCCCACTGCTGCCCCATAAAAATAGATCCCTTGGATAAAGCCATGGACCTCAGTGTCCTCCTCTGTGCACTGGGGATAATACCTAGCATACAGGTTTGGGGCACAAAGCAGAAGGCCATATTAGGAGTTTAGAGCAGAGCCTGGTACTCACTAGATTGTAGTTTTATGGTGATACTCTGGCATCACTGGTGTTGCAGACCTGGTCCTACCCTCTGGAAGCTTTGGCTGTGTGACAGATGGCTTCTGAGGCCATGGCTGACAGAAAGAAGCGGTGTCTGTCTTTTCTTAAGATTAAGAGTACAGAGGGGCACCTGGTGGCTCAGTCGTTGAAGCATCCAACTCTTGGTTTCAGCTAAGGTCATGATCTCAGGATGGTGGGATTGAGCCCTGAGGTGTGCTCTGCTCTCAGTGTGGAATCTGCTGGAGGTTCTATCTCCCCGTATTTGTGTGTGTGCACTCTCTTTGTATCTCTGTCTGTCTGTCTGTCTGTCTCTCTCCCTAAAATAAATGAATCTGTAAAAATACACACATACATACATACATTAATTAATTATGGGTACAGAAATCAGTGATGGAGCTGGGCTGATGGGACGCTTGGCAACACAGACAGTTGCACCCTGCTTGAAGGCTTGGGAGTAGCTGCGGTGTCACCAGTGGTGATGGGGGTGTGAGGAAGTTGCCTCCTGCAGCATCCAGAGAGGAGCTTAGATGGGGAGGGTTCCAGGGAGTAAATGCACATGGGCAGGAAGCATGTTCAGGCAGATGAGTGTCAGAGGGTATCCTCATGGGTGGGGAGCACCCTTTCTCCCTGAAGCTACCCACGAGTGGAGGTGTGCCTCCTGGGGACATAACTAAATCATTGGGGTTTAGCCTCCTAAGCTGTTAATTTATGAAGACGTGGTCAAGACCTTGTCCCGCTACTTTTTAAAGAGAAGTAAATTAAACTGTTCTTTGGGATGACGTTGTCTTCCAAAGCCTCATTCAGTCAGTGACAGAGCTGCTGTGGGCTTTCCAACTTGTCTTGAAAGCCTGGTCCAGGCAGGGTGAGAGATATTCCCATCTCTTGGGGTCTCTTACCCTCTGTGCTTGTGGCAGAACGTGGTTTTGTTACTGGTAAATAAATAAACAGGCATCTTGTGCAGATCCTTCAGCTCTTCGTGTGGCTGCGGTAGAGGAAATTCCCATTCACTGGCACAGACTGTGGCTGGACGGGCGGTGTGGCGGGGCTCTCACCAAGCATCCTCCTTTCATGTAATCTCCGACCAGACATGAGTTTTGTGGTGTTGCCACTTTCCTGCTGGCCAGGAGGGAAGTTGAGGCCCAGGAAAGTTACACTTTCTCACTGTGGTAAGCAGCAGAGCCATGTCAGCCGGTCTAGGCCCTGGCTTTCAGGTCTGTTTGCTGTGAGCATTTCCTCTGGTGTTTCCAGCTTTCGTCTGTTTGACCTGTCAGACTATTAATGGTGTTTTGATAATTCCAATAACTCTCGACACTGTGAAAGATTAGCTCTTCGCTTTTTGCTAGAAATGTTTCTTGCTGTATTTTCCTTTTAATTTTTTTAAAAAAAAAAGTCAAAGTCCCAAGTTTCTGCCCATTTGAATTTCCCTGAGTCTCCCTGTTGTGAAGTGGTTTGGTTTGGGGATTTCTAGGGCAGGGGCCTGACATAGTTGGTGGTGGCTTTGCATGGAGGAGCCCAGGGCTCAGGACTCAGACTGGGGACTGGAACAGTGTGAACTGTGGCCTGAAAATGTGTTCATGTGTGCTGAGGTGGTGCCCAGATTCTTTTGGAGGATAAACTGATCAGTAGGTTAGAGAAACACTTGATGGAATAACACTGATATAATTTTGTTTTTGTATTCAATCCTAATTTTGTGTTTTTGTTTTGGTGTAGTGCAGTGTGCTCTATGTTCTAAGAAAAAATTGGCAATCAATTCACACAGTATCATGATTTAATAATCCTTCCTCACTCACCGGGTCATATTTCAGGTTTTTATATGTAGTTTCATCTGTTTCTGAATTCTGCATTTTGATTCATTCCTTCATTTTTAAATTTCTTATTTTAAAGATTTTATTTATTTGAGAGAGAGAGAGAATGAGCTAGGGGCAGAAGGAGAGGGAGACTGCTCACTGAGCAGGGAGCCTGATGTGGGGCTCAGATCCCAGGTCCCAGGACCTGACCTGAAGGCAGATGCTTAACAGACTGATACCCAGGTGCCCCCACATTCCTTCATATTTTTATTTTTCCTCCAGTGCTGCACTGTTTGGCTGGTTGCTTCTATTTCTGAGGGAGGGAGATGACCTCCTCCCCTGTTCTTCTAACAAGTTTGCTTTTGCTGTGTTGACTGGAGAAGGGCCAGGCTTCCTGAAGGTGAGTAGGATGGTTCAGTGACACCCAAAAGGCAGTGACTATCATTGTTCCCTCTTTGCTTCTATACCTTAACCCACTCACTCTTTGATGGTGGCAGCCACCAGCAAATCTCCTGCAGAGGACTGCTGCCTTGGGATGCTTTTCTCGTGGTGCTGGACTTCATTCCCCCTGGGCAGCCAGTACAGCTAGGATTAGAACCTAGGAAAAGTCCTATTAGAACCCAAGAAAGTGGGATGCCTGGGTGGCTTAATAGATTGTCTGCCTTCAGCTCAGTTCATGGTCTTAGGGTCCTGAGATCAAGACCTGCACAAGTGTCCATGCTGGCTGTGGAGCCTACTTAAAAATCAATCAAATAAATTTGTATGCTTTCAATGAATATTCGTAGCAGTATAGTAGAATACTGAAAACATGTATAATTCTCCATTTGTGACATCTGCTGCAGAATATACCTACAAATGTTCTATATAAAGACAAAAATTCAAAAATCTATTAATTTTTATTTGCTTTAACTGGTTCACACATCAGCAGTTGTACCTTAAAGCTGAGTGATAGTTAAAATTGACTTTTTCTTTAACTTTTCATTTTGAAATAAAGTCAGAATTAAAAAAAAATCAATCAAATAAAATCAGCCCAACACAAAGGATGCTGTTCTATACTGTGGATCAGATTTTATTTTTCTCTTTTCCTTTCTTCTTTCTTTCTAAAGATTATTTCTTTGTCAGTGAGAGAACACAAGCAGGGGGAGCAACAGGCAAAGGAAGAGGCAGGCTCCTGGTTGGGCAAGGAGTCTGATGCAGGACTTGATCCCAGGACCCTGTGATCATGACCTGAGTCATGTTAGGCTGCTGCCTAACAGACTGAGCCAACCAGGCACCCCCCGGGATCAGACCTCAATAACCCTACCAGATTTCTTTAGTTTTTTTTTTTGTTGTTGTTGTTTTCTGTTTTTTGTTTAATTATTTAATTATTTTTTATTTTCAGCATAACAGTATTCATTGTGTTTGCACCCCACCCAGCGCTCCATGCAATCCATGCCCTCTCTAATACCCACCACCTGGTTCCCCCAACCTCCCACCCCCTGCCGCTTCAAACCCCTCAGATTATTTTTCAGATTTCTTTAGTTTCAACATTTTAAAGGACACTGGAAGGTAGCTAATCCTACACCAGGGTTCTCCATCTGCTGGGGCTGTGCTGTCCAGGCCTGTGTGCCTCCTACCCCATCATTTCCACCCATGTTTTAGCCAGAGAACTGTTGGCAGGTGTGTGTGTGTGTGTGTCACCAAAAGCTTTGACTCGTCATTCATATCTTTATTATAAGCTTATGGTCTTTATTTTTCCTTTTTTTTTTGGTAAGATTTTATTTATTTGTTTGTTTGTTTGTTTATGAGAATGAGTGGGGAGCAGAGGCAGAGGGAGAAGCAGACTCCTTGCTGAGCAGGGAGCCTGACATAGGGCAAGATTCCAGGACCCAATTTCTGATTATGACCTGAGCCCAAGGCAGATGCTTAACCGGCTGAGCCACCCAGGTGCCTCTTTATTTTTCCTTTATTGATTATCTGCCTTTCTTAGGGAGCCTTCTACCGGGGTTTTCATAACTCATAACTAAGCTATTCATCCACTAGGTGTGGCCTTTTCGGGGGTCATTTCTATACATTCTGGCTGTGCTGCTAAATGATGCTATGATCTTGGACTCATTTTCTTTTTTACCTCTCTGAGCCTTGGTTTCCTCTTTGGTAATGGGGATAATATGCCCTCTCTTGTAGATGTGTGGAGGGCCATGGCTGACTTGGATGCAGTTGGGGTCATCTCACGGCACATGGCATACACAATTTATCTTGCTTCCTGTCTTGATAACTACATCTTTGTTTTCATGCTGTCTTAGAACAAGTAGAAATTAACTTACATGTAGGTTGTGAATTCACGTACTTTTTTTTTTTTAATTTGACAGGCAGAGATCACAAGTAGGCAGAGAGGCAGGCAGAGAGAGAGGAGGAAGCAGGCTCCCAGCTGAGCAGAGAGCCTGATGTGGGGCTCGATCCCAGGACCCTGGGATCATGAACTGAGCCGTGAACTGGCTTTAACCCACTGAGTCACCCAGGCACCCCAGAATTTACGTAAATTTGACAGAGGTATTATTTTAGTTTAGTTTAGTTTTAAACAGGCTCCACGCCCAGTGCAGAGCCCAGTGTGGGACTGAAACTCACCACTGTGAGATCAAGACCCGAGCTGAGATCAAGAGTTAGCTGCTCAACCAGTCTAGACACCCAGGCATCTCTTCTGTTTATCATTTTTCAAAAAATGTGAAAAACAAGTAATACTTTCTCTGCCTGGACCTGTCCTCCACCTGCTATGCTGGCCTGGGGGTCAGATGTGTAACTGGTGTGGTTCTGGTGATGATGAGCAAGACAATTGTTAAGTCTTTTTACCCTAGCTGTTGTTGTCTTATTATTTCACTTTTTTTCTTAAAGATTTTATTTTACATCGTGGTGATATATGCTAAAACTGTAGCTACTGGCCCTGCGTTAAAACTTGGGTATGTAGGGCATTTTTCAAGGATTCATCCCTGGAAATACAGTATTTGTTTTTTTCTGTCTGACTTATTTTGCTTAGCACAGTACCCTCTAGGTACATCCATACTGTGGTAAATATCAGGAGCTCATCCTTTTTGATGGTTGAGTAATATACCATTTTGTGTATGTACCACTTTGTCTTCTGTTGCTGGACACTTGGGCTGCTTCCATATCTCAGCTATGGAAAAAAATGCTGCAGTAGGCTCATCTGTGCTTTCAGAATGTTGAGTCTGATGTGTCAACTGCTACAACAGTCGTGGGGACTCAGGAAGGGAGCCAGGTCCAGGAGGGAAGAGGAGGAGTGCAGCTTTAGGCAGTCTCAGTTGAGGTGGCTGTGGGACCTGCAGGTGTAGGTTCTGGTTTGGACAGTCAAAATGTAGGGATGGGTGCTTGTGGGAAGAGAGATGCAATCATGCTGTTGCCAAGGGACATACTCCTTGTAGAGTGACAGTTAAGGATTTAGGGTAATTCCTTCTTTTCTTGGGCAGATAAAGAGGAAGGGTAAAGGAGTAGTGGGTGGAAGGGGAGGGATGTGGCTTTGATGCCAGGAAAGCATTTTTGCACAGATGTCTAGAGAAGAGAGATTTCAAGGAATGAAATGTCAGCAATGTTCAATGATGCAAAAAGTTGCAGAGCAGCTTGATTAGGGGGTGGTGGTAGATCGAGGAGGTGGTCACTGAGTACTGAAAGAAAAGGCAAGGTGAGTAGTGGAGTCCTAAGCCAGACAGAGAGATAGAGTGACTGGGTGTGAGACCATGGAGGCCACACACAAGAATAGCCTTTTAGGAAGTTTGATGGTAAAGACAGACGATCATAACTCCAGGCATAGCTTGGTTGAGCATGGGTTTTACAGGCTGTGTTTACCTATTTGCAGGTTGACTGAAGGGAGATGACACATGGTGCATGGTGCTGGGGGTTGTGGGTTGAGATGGGATCAGGTATACAGAAAAGCACACAGAGAGGAGTGTATGGATGCCCTGACTGCTTCTGTAGAACCTGAGGCCAACATTAGGCATGGAGGGAATGGAACGTGGCTCAAGGAGATGTGCAGTCTCAGATACAGACCACATGGCTCAGAGTCTTACAGGGCTCTCCTTAACTCTGCATGGCCCTTCTCACAGGGTTTAAGTTTTGAACAGTCCTTTTGTTGCTCTGGGTTTGGGGTGTGACTGGAGAGACAGAGCAGAGAGCAAGGGCTGAGGAAAGACCAAGAGGGCAGGAACTCACAGAGGGGAGTCTACTACCCTCTCTGCCTGCCTTGGTAGGCTGTCTCCTGACCTGGATGGACGGATGACCTGCCATTACTTCTTTTAAATATGCATTTGGCTTTCCCCTGCCAGAAAGCAACACATGTTTATTGAAGAATAGTGGGAAACCTCAGAAAAACTGAAAGAAGAAAATAAGCACTCAGCTGAAGACAGCCATTCAAAAGTTCTGGCACCTTTCCCTCCCAACTTTCACTGAAGTTGAACAGATAAATGTGCATATATGAAGTGATTTCTGGGAAAGACCAAAAAAAAAAAAAAAAAAGATACCAACAACAAGAAAACAAAAAAGGGAACAAAGCAGAAGAAAATGGTGTTCATTTTCTTACTGAGGTTTTACTACCTACTTTTCTCCCTGGGCTTTCTTGACAAAACATGGCTCCACTACTTTCTCCTTCTTCAAAGTGTTTGACAGAGTCATTTGCTTTCAACATGGAGTATGAACAAAATGGACTATTGTTTTAAAATATTCTATCATGTATGCTGTAATATCTCATCCCTGACATGATACAAATGCTATGATAAAAAGAGGAGATGCTTTGAAAGTGATCACTAGAGTTGTGAAATTCATTGGCATGATCCTTCTTTTGAGGGTCATAATTCATTTAGTTTTTTCTGTTCCAGATTAAACTTCACAGTCTTCAGTTGTTATTTGCATTAGATACAGTATTAGCAGTAGTGGCAGTAAAAATACTCCTGTCACCCTTTTTACCATTTTAATTTTTTTTTACCATTTTAAAATTTTACCATTTTACTAGCGTCCCTTATCACTGTAGCAACTTTAAACCCTGCTTCCACCCTGTTCATTCCTTTAAATGCCTTTTCTCTCTGGCTTTCCTTAAAACCTTTTTCTTAGTTTTTGGTGTTCTGTAGCTTTACCACAAAATGTCTAGTTGAAGATTTCTTGTCTTGCTTGTTATCTGTGCATTTCCTGTATTTCTGGTTTTATCATTTCTGTAAAATCCTCAGCTGTTGTCTTCTGAAATGTTGACTCTGTCCTTCTGCGGTACTTCCCAGATTCTTATCTAAACCTCCCATCTGTTGTTCATGTCTCTAGAGCTGACGTTCATACTCTTCTCCTGACTCCTTGTGTTGCATTCTGGGGAATGTCTTCACTTCTTGTGTGCAGTGTGTGAAGTCCTTCATTTGGGGCTCATCTACTGCCCCACCATTCTGTTGTGTTTTACGTCTCAGTGATTTTTGGTCCCCATTTAACTTCCTTCAGTTCCATGTTTACACTTGGCCTGTTGCTTTTGATAGGCTCTTGATCCTTCTTCATTTTTAAACCTCTTTTGTGTTCTTAAACAAGTAACATATAATATTTCCTATTCTGTATCTGATCATTCCAGTGTCTAAAGCCTTCATTTTCCCTCAGTCTGCTGTCTCTCATTTCTTGCGTGCTCTGTGATGGGATTTTGAGACCAAATTTATTGGAACATAGATGTAATCTCTTTTAATTCTGTGTTTTTCTGGAGGGTTTGTCTTTCCTTTGCCAAGAGGCTGGGAGTGTTCTTGGTTGGGATCACTTCGGTTCCATTTGAGGGTCCTGGTTTATTAAGGAAAGCTCAGGCTCAGTTACCCTAACTTACCATGTGGTGGGAACTGGGGTCTGGAGGGCACAGACTTGTAGAGATCCTGCAGTGAAAATGGCATTTGTTCTCTGGCACCCTGATTTGTTTCTCTTGAGCATGTTGCTTACAGATCAGGTTTTGGCTCACTTTGTCTGCCACCTTCCTTCTTCCTGTTTCCTTTCCTACCATCTTCTAAGTCCTTTCTTAGTTTTCCGATGTCCTCTAAAGCCCAGAAATGTTTTGTGAATTCCATTTGTCATCACTAATTGCAAGTCTTGTCCTGCAGCAGGAAGGCCAGAGCCAGACACTATAATGCTCTGCCTCTCACAGAGGAGATTTTAATACCCTCTCCTCTTGTCCAGAAATTCTAGATTCGGGATGGAATTATGGATACCATAATTACCTTCTACAGAGGATTAGTTGCCTATATAATAGAACAAGTATGCATTATTCTAATCTTCCTAAAACTTCCATTTTGCACAATAAATATGAATGAATAAGGAACCCGCATCACTTTTTTTTTATGCAGATGTTTTCTTTCTGTCTCTGGCTTTAGAAGGTAGGTTGTAATTTGTATGGTTCATTCTGAAAATTGGGTAACTTCATTCTTATTTTCTACATGTTGGTGCCATATAAAGTGATGATTTATAGAGATTCAGAGGTAAATATTTATCAACATATAAATAATTGGGGAAGGCTTCCTTTACAAAAGGTAGGATTATTAAGACCTGTTTAATCACAGGAGGGATATCCTGTAAAGCTAGCCCATAAATAAAAAGTGGATCAGAAGAAAGCAGAGAGGGGCGCCTGGGTGGCTCAGTTGGTTAAGCAACCGCCTTCGGCTCAGGTCACGGTCCCGGAGTCCCGGGATCGAGTCCCGCATCAGGCTCCCAGCTCCATGGGGAGTCTGCTTCTCCCTCTGACCTTCCCGCCTCTCATGCTCTCTCTCACTGTCTCTCTCTCAAATAAATAAATAAAAATCTTTTAAAAAAAAAAGTCAGATGCTCAACAGAAGAAAGCAGAGAGAGGAGTTTGGAAGGAGCATGTGTAGGGACACCTGCTGCCTATCCCTGTAAGTCAGGGGCAATCTGGAAGCGAAACCTTGTTAAAGGAGGCAGTAGTGTTTAGATGTAATGAGCTACTGGAAATCTCACAGTGTTCTGGTGGAGCAAGTGGTGTGCAATCAAGGCGCCAACCCAGTTGAAGTTGCAGCTTCAGGCAGCAAGCGAGCAGGCCTTTCAGTCTGCCTATATCTCCAGTGGGAGCAACTTATCCTCCTTGAAGTTGGTCTCCAGACACCTTTTCCTGTGGCTACACATCTGTGCATCACTGAGAATTTCTGTGGTTGCTGCTTTATGGGGATGTTTGTCAGTTTTGGGTTTTGTTTGTTTTGTTTTTTACCGAGGTTAACTTGCTAACTTTACTCTTCTCTTAAAAATATATTTCATCTAGGGGCACCTGGGTGGCTAAGTGGGTTAAGCCTGTCTCTTCAGCTCAGGTCATGATCTCAGGGTCCTGGGATCGACTGCATTAGGCTCTCTGCTCGGCAGGGAGCCTACTTCCTCCTCTCTCTCTCTCTCTCTCTCTCTCTGTCTGCCTCTCTGCCTACTTTGTGATCTGTCAAATAAATAAATAAATATTTAAAAATATATATACATATATATTTCATCTATCATTGCCATGTATTTCAAATGGTAGTGGGGGATGATGGTGTGGGACCCCATAAAATGAATTTACACTGCCATCTTGACAACAATATAAGTGTTGTACACAGCCATCCTGTGTCCCCTTTCCTTCTGAAATGGATTCTCTCTTCCCAGCTGTTATCAATGGAAGACCGGGGTCTTTGTTGTTGTAGGTGACTTGTCCAAGATCACACAGCTTTTGAGGTTTAACCTTTGGTCTGATTGTAGGACCCATTTTCTTTAACTCAGTGCCATGCAACTTACCATGTAGGAGTCTCAATACTCTCCTGCTTTTGAAGCTATACTCCACAGGCCATGTCTACCAGTACGTATCTATTCTTGTTTAGTTCACTCATTTATTACACACATTTACTGGATGCCAGCTATGTGTTTCAGGCACCTTTCTAGGTGCTGGAGATATGGTGGTGGGCCAGTCAGACACAACCCTCTGCCCTCATTGAGCGTGTTCCATTTCGTACTACTGGAAGCATCCACCAGGAATAATGGACTTATGCCAGAAGTCCAACGATGACATGAGTCCCAGAAAATTCTGAATGGCTCTTTGTGGAAGTGATGCTTTGGTGGCAGCCCTCGAGGTAGCTCCCTGCACAGGCGAAAAGGAGGGCTGATGTAGAAATGCCTGATGACTGGGCTTCAAGGTCAGATAACTAAGCCAGGTCTTTAAGGTCTTATTTAGCTCTGAGATTTTTCAAGAACTTTCCATGATACATGTGCATATTATAGTGACATAACAAAAACCCTATTCATAGCACACTGTAAATTTGGAGAACGATTGTCTTTGCATTGTTTTTATGATTAATTGGCAGTTAATAATACAGGCACTGTTGTAAGTCACTTAACCCTGTGCCAGCACTTTGTGGTAAATTCTTTTATTATCCCTATTTTTCAGAGGGGGAGACTGATGCAAAGGGAGAAGTTCAGTGGTTCTCCACTGGCCACAGCTAAGCTAGCAAGAAGCAGAGCCTGCATTGGAACCAGGCACTGTGGCTCCAGACCCCAACTCTTCACCCTTGGGCTTCTTGCAGCACCCCTGCTTCCTTGTCACTAAGAACTTGGTGCAGGAATTTAACAGTACCTTTAACTTCTAGTTTTTTCTTTCTCAGAACTGAATCTGCATTGCATTGCATATCTGCATAAACATGTGTTTAATTTTGCCACCTTTAATTTTGTTTTTTAGATAATATCTGAAGGAGTCAAGCTGTTTCTTCTGTGGCTTCAAGCACTTCATACAAACTGTGCAGTAGAGCAGGTGCTTTTTGCTTGCCTCGTGCCTGGTTTCCCAGTGATCATGTCATCCAGAGGGACCTGCACGGTGGAGATATTCATCAGTCCTAACCCTGGTGTGGTGGATGGTGAGGAACATTTTAGCCAGCCTTACATGTTGAAATGACTTTGGAAGTTCTCTTGAGGGATTCCTCAGCTTGTCATGATCCCGAATAGAACTCTTTATTTCGTAGATGGGTTTGGAGGAGGAATTATCCCCTGCTCTTTTTCACAGCAATGTCTTACAGACATTAGGATAGAAAGAATCAGAGCCTTTTTAATATGAAATGAGGACAGGAGACATTTACTGAAGTGGTGGAAACAGGAATGGAAGGGAGGAATCAGATGTTGGGAACAGCAGGAAGTAGAGACACATCATGTATCTGGAGTGTTTTCTTAGCTGTGAATGAAATTTAAATCTGCCATCCAAAACTACTGTTTATTGTCCTCATCATGGTTGTTTCATGAGTGGACATTTATCTGCTCACCCAGCTGTGTATTTTCATGCTGCATTCATGGAAAGACAGAAGCTGCTTCCTGGGAATAGTCATCGCAGCCATCTGTGCCCCATGAGTTTTAAGGAACTTGCCAGTTAGGGCCATTGATTGATTAATGCATATCACTTTATTGCCCCATGACAGGTACTTGATCCTTAGGCTGACCAAAGCAGAATTTGGCAGAGAGAAGAATGGTTTAGAGGGAAAGGTGGCTTCATGGGACTTTGTACCATATTTCCAAGCCCTGGATGCTCACTGGCCTGGAGTGTAGTGTGAGCAGGTTCCAAAGGAGGGGCAGATGTATTTTAATGGAGGCCATTTTTTAAAAACCCTTTGAACGTTGGTGAAAGAACTCCTTTTTTCCCCACTCTGGAGTAAGGATATATGCACAAGAAATCACTCCGCTCTTGCCGGCCATATCAGGGGAAAGGATCACTGAGGACCAAACATGCTTTTTTCTTCAAGTACTATTGAACTATATGGTTATTCAGGTAAGAGAAAAATCATGGATAATTCAGGAATGTCCTTCCTCTTGATAGGAAAGAGGAAACATTGCTTATTTTATCCCAGCTCATTCATATTTTGTATGTTTTTTTGGTTTTTGAGGTGACTCTTTATGATATTTCACTAGAACTTGAATATGTGCCATATCACATCAGCAAAGACCTGGCATACATAATATTTTGTGTGAGAGTGTATGTCAAGGAAACAATAGAGTTCTCCCATCTGCTTTCATATTACCATATTCACACAGAACACTTCACTTCTAACACTGTGGCTGAGTGTCTGACTTCAGCTCAGGTCACAATCCCAGAATCCCGAAATTGAGTACCCCATTGGGCTCTCTGCTCAGTAGGGAGTCTTCTTCTCCCTCTCCCAGCTTGTGCTTTCTCTCTCTCTCTCTCTCCAAGTAAATAAAGAAATAATCTTTTTAAAAATACCTTATTGTATATATTCAAACCACAGAAAATCTCATTGTAGAGATTCATGGGTAAACTTAAAATATGATAGAGAGATACTTTTTTTCCCCTGCTTTACTTCACTCTTAAAGAACACATAGGCAGCCCTATAGATGGGATGTCATCTTGTTAATTGTGTAATTCAGCTGAATACTGCTCACCATTTTGCAATGTATGAATAGGTATGCTAAATTTAAGATTTGGGTAAAATAGTTTGTTAATGAAATTAACATAAAATCAGAGCTTTGTTTCCTTTTTAATAACATTCACTGTGACCCGTGATAACATCCCTAGTCCCCAGTGACCATCTCAAAAAGTATGTGAGCAAATTTAGAGTACAGGTACAGAGTGAGCTCCAGCCAAGTCACTACTTCCAGAAAATTGGACCAGTTACTTGACTCTGAAACCTCACTTTTCTCCTCTACAGGAATGAGGATAATACTACCACCTACCCCCTGACACTATAGTGGTAAAAGTTAAACCATGGGCCAACCGCTCAGTTAGCACTGAATAAATGTTATTCTTCTTCATGGTGAACAGAAGGCTGGATGATTACAAGCCAAGTAATTCAAGGGGGAGAATCATTGACACTTTATTGAGGGCAAACCAGTAAGTAGGACCAGGGTCATGGTTAGGAGTGAGCAAAACAGGCTTCTTCTGGCTTCTGTCACCACACAAAACCCCTTTCTTTCTTTTCTGCCATTTCAAAGCTCAGTGGTGCCAATTTGCTCTTCTCCAAAAAGTTCAAAACAGACAACACAAGAATAGAACAAAATGGATTGAAAAGAGAAAACTTTGCCACCAAGCCCTGGTAATGTCAGGTCTACTTAACTGTGTTGTACAAATTCAGTACAATGGTATTTTTATAATATAAAATTAAATGATTATATGAAGATATGTCATTTGACTATTTATGTTTAAATGTTTATAGCTAACAAAACTATTTACGTTTTTATGTTTATTTTTATATGGTAAAGATTTTCTATGCAGTTCATAGATACAGTCATTTTTAAGCAATACACTGTACATAATATATGTTGAACTCTGTGGAGCCAGTTCGTGTACAATGGGTCTCTCCAGACACATCTTCCACCATGAAGACAGACCTCATCTCAAAACTAAGCAGCGAAGCTAGAGAGTGTACCTTGTGCTTAAGGCTAAGAGGCAATGGTGTCGTGAACACCTGTACCCCAGAGAGGGGATTCATCAGAAAGACAGACTCATGGCCAATAGAGTATATGAGAGATTGAGGAATTCATCATGCACTTCAAGGTGAGCAAGAAACAGGTCTGATTAAAAAAAAAAAAAAACTTTCAACTCAAACAGCACTGTAGATCAACTGTCCATCCACAATCATGGTCAGACCAGAGGACAGAAGTGGACCCAAAAGTGTGTGCAAACAATAGGGAAAACTGAGAAAATCACTCCAAGGAAGCTGAAGTGTGTGCAAATGGTTAAGTTCAAAGAATCCCTAGTTTCAGGAAGAGGGCCATCAAATTGCAGGTATAGAACTCTAAGAAACAACACTGGAGAGAAACCACCTTTCAGTGAACACCATCTCTCTGGAAGGTGGAAGCCTGTTCAAACATTGGAGTGAAGGGACACAGGGAATGCCATGTAGTTAGCTGGGAGATACAAGTTTGGGCAGCGTACGTCTTTCCCCTAAAACCTTATTTCATGAAGACAGAAGTTATTGCAAATGTACTTGAGGAAGGCAAAGGAAAGTGCCCTATATTAAGTCTAAGAGTCCATACTTTCAGGAAGCAGTTTCAAGAAGTATCATTTATGAAGATGGAAGCACTTTGCAATGTCTGAGTGACAGCATCTACAAAGTTCCCTCTCCATACCTATGAGAAGGAATCCTGTGATGAACGATCCTTCCACTAGCAAGTCCCAGGCAGACAGGAGTGTTAGCCAACCTCTGTGGTGCAATACACGGTAGGCAATATGTCCTGGACTCTGTGGAACCAGTTCCTGTACATCGGTCTCTCCAGGCATGTCTTCTATCATGAAGACAGACCTCATTTCAAAACAAAACAGGGAAGCTAGAAAGTGTGCCTTCTGCTTAAAGCCAAGAGGTAACGTTGTAGTGAAGGCCAGTTCCCCAAAGAGGGCATTCATCTGGAAGACAGAAGCATATCCAATACAGTGTGTGAGAGATAGAGGAAGGTGTCATGCACTTCACTGTGAGTGAGAAGTAAGTCTGTTGAGAAAGCACCTTTCAACTCAAACAACACTGTAGAGCAACAATCCATCCACAAACAAGGTCTGGCCTGAGGACAGAAGTAGATTCAAAAGAATGTGCAATCAATGGGGAAAACTGAGATATTCTCCCCTAGGAACCTGATGTGTTTGCAGAAGGTTAAGTTCAAAGAATCCCTGGTATCAGGAAGAGGGTTTGCCGTATCCCAGGAATGTAACTCTAAGAAACAAAACGGGAGAGAAACCATCTTTCTGTGAATGCCAACTCTCTGGAAGGTGGAAGTCTATTCAAACATTAGAGTGAAGGGTCACAGGGAATGCCATGTACTTAGCTGGGAGATACAAGTGTGTGCAACATGCGTCTTTCTACTAAAGCCTTCCTTCATGAGACAGAAGGGATATCAAATGTACTTGAAGAAGCCAAAGCAAAGTCCCACATATTAACACTAAGAGGCCTTAATGTCAATAAGACAGTTTCAAAGAATTTGGTTCATGAAGATGGAAGCACTTTGCACTGTCTGACAGCATCGGCAAAAATCCCTGTCCTTACCTTTGACACAGAATCCTGTGAAGAACCATCTTTCCACTTCCACCTCCCAGGCAGTCCCAACTGTTAGGCAACCTCTATGGTGCAATACACAGTAAGTAATATATCCTGGACTCTGTGGAACCAGTTCATGTACAATGGCTCTCTGGGGCACATCTTCAATCAAGAAGACAGACATCACTTCATAACTAAGCACGAAAGCCAGAGAGTGTACCTTGAGTTTAAGGCCAAGAGACAACATTGTCGTGAAAGCCACTTACCCCGAAAAGGGCATTCATTCAAAAGACAGATTCATGTTCAGTACAGTGTGTGAAAGCTTGAGGAAGGTGTCATGCTCCTTGGTGTAAGCAAGAAACAAGTCTGTTGAAAAAGCACCTTCCAACTCAAACACCACTGTAGAGCAACTATCCATCCACAAACATGGTCTGGCCAGAGGACAGAAGCAGACTCAAAGGTGTGTATGAAGCACAGGGAAACCTGAGATATTCTCCCCAAGGAAGCCGAAGTGTGTGCAAAAGGTTAAATTCAAGGAATCCCTGGCTTCATGAAGAGGGTCAACGAATTGCAGGACTAGAACTCTAAGAAACAACACTGGAGAGAAACAGCCTTTCAGTGAACACCATCTCTCTGGAAAGTGGAGGCCTATTCAAACGTTGGAGTGAAGGGACACAGAGAATTCCATGTAGTTAACTGGGAGATACAAGTGTGGACAGCATGAGTTTTTCCCCTAAAACCTTGTTTCATGAAGACAGAAGTTATTTCAAATATACTTGAGGAAGGCAAAGGGAAGTGCCATATATTAAGTCTAAGACTCCTTACTTTCAGAAAGCAGTTTCAGGAAGTATCCTTCGTGAAGATGGAAGCACTTTGCAATGTCTGAGTGACAGCATCTACAAAGTTCCCTCTCCATACCCATGAGAAGGAATTCTGTGAAGAACCATCCTTCCACTACCATGTCCCAGGCAGACGGGAGTGTTAACCAACCTGTGGTGCAATACACAGTAAATAATATATACTGAACTCTGTGGAACCACTTCATGTACAATGGGTGTCTCCACATTTGTCTTCCATGATGAACACAGATATCATTTCAAAACTAGGGAGGGAAGCTAGAGAGTGTGCCTTTTGCTTAAAGCCAAGAGGCAACATCATAGTGAAGGTCAGTACCCCCGTAGGAGTATTCATCCGGAAGTCAGAATCATGTCCAATACAGTGTGTGAGAGATAGAGGAAGGTGTCATGCACTTCACTGTGAGTCTGTTGTGAAAGCACCTTTCAATTCAAACAACATTGTAGAGCAACCATCCATCCACAATCATGGTCAGGCCAGAGGACAGAAGTGGACTCAAAAGATTATGCGATCAATGGGGAAAACTGAAATAATCTCCCGTAGGAAACTGACCTGTTTGCAGAAGGTTAAGTTCAATGAATCCCTGATTTCAGGAAGAGGTTCAGTAAATTGCAGGAATGGAACTCTAAGAAATAACACTGGAGGGAAACGGTCTTTCAGCGAACACTATCTCTCTGGAAGGTGGAAGCCTATTCAAACTTTGGAGTGAAGGGATACAAGGAGTGCTATACACTTAGCTGGGTGATACGAGTGTGTGCAGCATGTGTTTCCCCTAAAACCTTGTTTCATGAAGACAAAAATTATTCCCAATGTACCTGAGGAAGGCAAAGGAAAGTGCCTTATATTAAGTCTAAGAGTCCTTACTTTCAGGAAGCAGTTTCAGGAAGTATTGTTCGTGAAGGCAGAAGGACATTGCAATGTCTGAGTGACAACATCTACAAAGTCTCTCTCCATACCTATGATAAGGAATCCTGTGAAGAACCATCCTCCCACTACCACATCCCAGGCAGACGGGAGTATCAGCCAACCTCTGTCATGCAATACACAGTAAGGAATATATGCTGAACTCTGTGGAACCACTTCATGTACAATGGGTCTCTTCAGGCGTGTCTTCCATCTTGAAGACAGACCTCATTTCACAACTAAGCAGGGAAGCTAGAGAGTGTACTTTTTGCTTAAGTCCAAGAGGCAATGTTGTAGTGAACGCCACTTAACCCAAAAAGGGCATTCATTCAAAAGACAGATGCATGTCCAGTATAGTGTTTGAGATTTTGAGGAATGTGTCATGCACTTCACTCTGAGTGAGAAACAAGTCCTTCGAGAAAACACCTTCCAACTCAAACACCACTGTAGAGCAACCATCCATTCACAAATATGGTCTGGCCATAGGACAGAAGTGGACTCAAAATTGTGTGTGAGGGGCACCTGGGTGGCTCAATGGGTTAAGCCGCTGCCTTCGGCTCAGGTCATGATCTCAGGGTCCTGGGATCGAGTCCCGCATCGGGCTCTCTGCTCGGCAGGGAGCCTGCTTCCCTCTCTCTCTCTCTGCCTGCCTCTCCGTCTACTTGTGATTTCTCTCAGTCAAATAAATAAATAAAATCTTAAAAAAAAAAAAGTGTGTGTGAAAGATAGTGAAAACTGAGAAAATCTCCCCTAGGAAGCCGAAGTGTGTGCAGGTTAAGTTCAATGAATCCCTGGTTTCAGGAATAGGGCCAGCAAATTGCAGTTATGGAACTCTAAGAAACAACACTGGAGAGAAACCACCTTTCAGCGAACACCAGCTCTCTGGAAGATGGAAGTCTGTTCAAACATGGTAATGAAGGGACACAGAGAGTGCCATGTGCTTAGTGGGAGATGCAAGTGTGTGCAGCTTACATCTTTCCACTAAAACCTTGTTTCATGAAGACAGAAATTATTTCAAATGTACTTGAAGAAGCCCAAGCAAAGTGCCATATATTAACTCCAAGAGGCCTTACTTTCAGTAAGGCAGTTTCATGAAGTATGGTTCAAAAAGATGGAAGAACTTTGCAATGTCTGAGTGACAGCATCAGCAAAGATCCCTCTCTGTACCTATGAGAAGGAATCCTGTGAAGAACCATCCTTCCACTACCATGTCCCAGGCAGACAGGAGTGTTAGCCATCCTCTCTGGTGCAATACACCGTAAGTAATATATGCTGAACTCTATGGAACCTCTTCGTGTACAATGGGTCTCTCCAGGCATGTCTTCCGAGATGAAGACAGACCTCGTTTCAAAACTAAGCAGCAGTGCAGACAATATGGCAGAGAAGTAGGAGGAGGTGCCATTTTAACCTGTCTCCTAAAGTGAGCTGGTTACCTACCAAAGGACTCTGATCATCCATGAAATGTCTGCAGTTAGAATTACACACTTCTGGGTCTCTACAGGGCAGAAAACGCCAGTGGGCATATAAAGCAGAGGGGAAACATCAGACTGATATCGGAAGATAAACAAAAGGGGGAGGGAGCCACTAGAAGTGTCCCATTGGAAAGTAATACCCCAATAGGAGAGTGCCCTGTAATTGGGGAACAGCATTGACTTGGATTCTGGTTGAAAGCACTCAAAAAGAGCAAAGGATGGCGAAATTGGGGGAATCAGGTGGTTAGGGACAGGGGCTTAAGCCCACAGACCCAGGACAGCCACAGCTGGCGCTGAAGCAGAGAGTGCAGCGAAAAAGTCAGGTCTTGGTCCTGAGCCATGGGCTTGCACCTGAGAGCGTCTGGGTGGTGGAGCCCCTGAGGGTGAGGGTGCCTTGCCAGCCAGCAGGACCATAGGCTTTTGCATTCTCCACTTATGTGCTGCGTGACCAGAGTGAGTCGTGCCTTACACCCTCCCCTGAGAGAGGTGCCTGCAGGAGCCAGCCAGAGCGCTCTTAGACCCGGAGAGTCTGAGCACTCCCAGCCCTGGCCAGCATGAAAATCTAGTGTACTATCTCTGCTTGGGACCTCTCTGGCAGTCTGGACCTGCCAGACAGCCAGGGCTATTATTTCTCATGGTTTGGGGTACAAGTGGGAGTTCCTGTGACCCCAGAGACTGTGACTGGGAATGTGTTCTGCCAGCAGCAGAGAGGGAATTTATGTGCTCTGGAGCACCCAGAGGGGAAGAAACTGAGACTTCTCTCTGAGAGGGAGGACTGGGTGCACTTTGCTTTCCTCTAAACCTCCAAAAATCATCAAAAGCCACCAAGAGGAGAAAAAACAAAAGAACAAACAAAAAAACCTCCAGAGAACAAAAACCTGAAAAAACAGTTTCCTCAGAGCCCACCACCTGGATGGGGGCAGGAGGACTTAACTCTAGGAATACTGCCTGAAAACCCAGGCAGCAGGCCCCTCCCCCAGAAAGCCAACAAAAAAAAAGGGGGGGACAAGAGAACAACCACCACTACTTCATAAATACAAACCAGTTTTAATCCCCCTTTATCTTAGGAAAGTTGAGTCCTTTAACAAAGATATCAAGATACATCCAGGAAGAATCAAAATAACCTTCCACGCCCACACACTGAGAATTTATAACCACTCTCCCATCTTTTTCTTCTGCCAGTGTTTCTGTGTATTTGTTTTTGTGCTAGGAGTATATAAATCTTATATTTGGGGTTATTTTTGACAAGGTTCTATTTTTGTTTTTATTTATTTTTTTTTCCTCTTTTCATCTACTTTTGTAGGTCGTTTTGTTTGTCTGTTTTTGTTTGTATACTTAATAAATCTTACCTTGGGGCCTGTTTGGGCTGGGCCTTCTTTTTTATTTTATCTTTCTTTTTTTCCCCTGTCTCTCTGTCTCTTTTTTTTCTTTTTTCTTTCATTTTGGTGGGGACTCTCAATTGCTCAGAATCGTTCCAGGGTGCACCTTCCCTGCACCACGGTTGGTACATTCAGCTAAACATCTGTTCAGCCATCTCTCACCAAAATGACTAGGAGGAGGAAAGCCCAACAGAAGAAAAAATTCAGAGACTGGGCCTTCTGCATCAGAGCTATTGGATATGGACATTGACAGTATGTCAGAAAGGGAATCCACGCTAACAATTATCCAGGCAATAGCTAAGTTGGAGAAAGCCCTTGATGACTAATGGAACTGATTGTGGTTTTAATTGGTAGTTTCCGGATGCCAAGTGATGCCTAGCATTTTCTCACATGTTTGCAAGCCATTTGGTTGTCTTCCTTGGAGAAATGTCTGTTTATGCCTTTCACTCTTTTCTTCACTGGAGTGTTTGGTTTCTGGGTGTTGAGTTTGATAGTCTTTACCAGTTTTGGATACTAGCCCTTTATCTGTTAAGTCACTTCCAAATACCTTCTCCCATTCCATGTGTTGCCCTCTACTTTGTCTGACTGTTTCCTTGTTGTGCCAGAGCTTTGTATCCTGATTAAGTTCCAATAGGTTGTTTCTGCTTTGGTTTTCCTTGCCCTAGAGCTGTGTCTAGCAAGAAAGTGCTGCAGCCTAGGTCAAAGAAGTTGCAGCCTTTCTTCTCTTCTAGGTATTTCTTGGTTCCCTGTCACATATTTAGGTCATTCATCCGCTTGCAGTTTATTTTTTGTGTATGCTGTAAGAAAGAACCCCGTTTAATTCTTTTGCTTGTTATTTAACATAGTCCTGGGAGTCCTAGCCTTTGCGCCTAATTAAAATTGCACTGTGTTTAAAAACGTGTCAAGTAACATATTCCATTCATGAAGACATAAGCGTTGTAATGGCATATAATGGATAGAAGGTGTAGAATAAGTAGGAACAAATCCATGCGTTTACCTCCCTGGAACTACACTCTGCTGAACGTGTCCTTGAGTTGACAATTTCTTTTCATTTGCATGCTATGTGAGGACGCATTAGCTGAAACAAAAACAGGTGCTTAACTTCTTGAAACTACTCTGTGCTTTTAAAGCATCGCTTAAGTAACAACTTTTTTTTTCACATATGAGTTCAAGTACTTATGTGAAGAGTCCAGAGAATGTGTCCTTGTCCTTCATTCCTTGGAACACTAATGCCTTGAAAAATCTTCAAGAGGGGCGCCTGGGTGGCTCAGTGGGTTAAAGCCTCTGCCTTTGGCTCAGGTCATGATCTTAGGGTCCTGGGATTGAGCCCCGCATCGGGCTCTCTGCTCAGCAGGGAGCTTGCTTCCTTCTCTCTCTCTGCCTGCCTCTCTACCTACTTGTGATCTCTCTCTGTCAAATAAATAAATAAAATATTAAAAAAAAAAAAGAAAAATCTTCAAGAAACATCCCCTGTCGTTTCAATGCAATGAATTGGCACTGTGGCCAAATCTTAACTGGCAGTGTTCTTTTATCCATGCTCCAGGCAACATCTTCTTTCCTTTAGAACACAAGTGTTTTAATATGGTTTCACTTATTTGTGGAGCATAAGAAATAACACTGAGGACATGGGGAGATGGAGAGGAGAAGGGAGTTGAGGAAAATTGGAGGGGGAAATGAACCATGAGAGACTGGACTCTGAAAAACTATCTTTATTTTGAAGGTTTTTGAAGGGGCAGGGTGTAGGAGGTTGGGGGAGCCTGGTGGTGGGTATTATGGAGGGAAAGTATTCCATGGTGCACTGGGTGTGGTGCATAAACAATGAATTCCGTTACACTGAAAAGAAATTAAATAAAAACCACAAGTGTTTTCTCTTTGTGCATAAGACTACTAAAAACCAGTTGTTGAACTCCTCAGAACACTGTGTTTAAGGAACCTGTCAAGGCATGAAAAAATGTTCATCATCACTAGCCATTAGGGAGATTCAAATTAAAACCACATTGAGATACCACCTTACACCAGTTAGAATGGCCAAAATTAGCAAGACAGAAAGCAACATGTGTTGGAGAGGATGTGGAGAAAGAGGAACCCTCTTAAACTGTTGGTGGGAATGCAAGTTGGTGCAGCCACTTTGGAGAACAGTGTGGAGATTCCTCAAGAAATTAAAAATAGAGCTTCCTTATGACCCTGCTATTGCACTACTGGGTATTTACCCCAAAGATACAGCTGAAGTGAAAAGAAGGGCCATCTGTACCCCAGTATTTATAGCAGCAATGGCCACAGTCACCAAACTGTGGAAAGAACCAAGATACCCTTCAACAGATAATGGATGATGAATAACAGATAATGGATAAGGAAGATGTGGTCCATATACACTATGGAGTATTATGCCTCTATCAGAAAGGATGAATACCCAACTTTTGTAGCAACATGGATGGGACTGGAAGAGACTATGCTGAGTGAAATAAATAAGGCAGAGAGAGTCAATTATCCTATGATTTCACTTATTTGTGGAGCATAACAAATAGCATGGAGGACAAGGGGAGTTAGAGAGGAGAAGGGAGTTGGGGTAAATTGGAAGGGGAGGTGACCCATGAGAGACTATGGACTCTGACAAACGACCTGAGGGTTTTGAGGGGTGGGGACGTGGGAGGTTAGGGGAACCAGGTGGTGGGTATTGGAGAGGGCAAGGATTGCATGGAGCACTGGGTGTGGTGCAAAAACAATGAATACTGTTACACTGAAAAGAAATTTAAAAAAAATTTAAAAAAAAGGAACTTGTCAGAAACATCTTCCTGTCATGAATATATAGTGTTTTTTTTTTTTTTAAAGGCTGATCTACTTGAAACTACACTACTTACATCAGCCATCAAGTAACGTGGGTGTGTGTATGTGTACACATAGTATACATGTATACATAGCAGGGAAATTCCTTGAAACTACATTATGTTTAAGTGTCCCTAAAGGAACATCTTACTTTCCTTAGGACACAGTTTTCTATATGAGTTATGTTTCCAAGATGGCTGATTACTTGGGGGATCCAGAACTTGCAGTGTCCTTTGGATAGGACTAGATCAACATTCAACTCTTTTGAACAACTAAGAAGAGAATTGGAGGAGGAAGGAAACAATCTATATATGGAGGGAGGGAAGGAAACAGTCTGAACAGCTGAAGGCAGAGGCGAGGTTCAGAGCCGTGAGTTGGGGGGTTGAGAAACCAAGTAGCTCAGACAGGGAGGAAGCCCAGTTCACAGAATAAAGTAAGGGAAAGGGAGCAAGTTGGAAAGAGTGCAGTGAGTTGTGACCACACAACAAGCTGAAGTGAGGAGATCATTTGGATCATTCAGGGGGAGACTGCTGCCTTTTTTGGAGGGCATTTGGTGAGATTTGAATGAGATCATACAATATTGAATGGAGATCTCATGAGATTCAGACTGTTAGGTCCCCAATAATGGGTCTGTGATTAAAGGAGCGAGGCTGATACAAAGCGAAGGTCAAGCAAAGCTTTATTTCACACCAAGCATCAAGAATCAAACTGACCGGCCATGGCCATGCCTCTTACAGAGAGGGTGACCCCTCTTTGTTTCACAGACTAGCTTTTAAGGGCAAAGTCCATGCAGTTGGTTGGATGTGGCCATGCACATGTGGCCAATGAAATTGTAACACACAGAGAAAGCTGCACAGTGATGTTAGGTCATACATAAGTGACCAATTGAATTATAATTTACCCTAGTAGATATTTGAACCAGCCTATCACCTTGGTCAGAATTGGGGCCCAAAAGGTGCCCCAGGGGGCGGGTCCCATTCTCCTTGGTAACTAGGGAGACAGTATGCACCTCCCTACTGATCAGATGTCTCCACCCTTGTATTTGGGCTTTGTTACCTGGGACTGGTTTCTGGGTCTTGTTTTTGAGTAAGTCCCCTGGGGGAAGGGGGGCAGGGACAATTTAAGGGTTAAACAACAAGGTTATTGTTTAACCTGGATGGGAGTGTTCTGGCTAAAATAGGTACTTACAGGACCAAGACTGCAGGAGATTTGGTTCGAAACCTCTCAAGATGTGTGTGACATTTCATGATACTTAGAATGAGATCTGTTGAGATTTGTATAATATACCATGAGGCTTGGATGAGTTCTCTTGAGATTTGGGCAGAGACTTCAAGATTGGGATGAGAGCTCATGAGATTTGGCAAGACATCTCACAAGGTGTGGGTGAGAGCTCACGAGATTTGGACAGAAATATGGGGACATTTTGGATGAGATCTCATGAAAGTTGGAATATGATCTTATCCCATGAAATGTGTGTGAGATCTCAAGATCTCAGTATTCTTTGAAAGGGCTCTCTTTGCACTGAGTGGTTCCCAGGGCATAGTTCACATGTGTGAACCACCTGCTTTTCAGGATGCAGGCATCCAGGTTGGTTAAGGGTGGTCAGGAATCTGGCTGCCAATCACCACCTTTGCCACAGCTGGCTGAGTGAGAAGCAAGCATTCAGGGACCACACAGCCAGTTTTGTTTAGTTTTTGTTTGGTTGAGTTTTGCTTTGTTTTATTTTTCACAGTGGGGGCGATACCAGACACTGATTCACTTTCACAGCACAGAACTGGAGTACAAACTCACCAGCAATCCCTGCAGGCTGGCTGTGTTAGTCAGAGTCCCATTGCCATGGAATATAAACCAAAAACTTGTTAGAAACATAGCAAGGTGGTGGAAATGGCAACGGGAAGACCAAATGTCTTTATTTGGAAAAGGAATGGGATCCATGGGATCCAAGGAGATGTCTCCTTTTGTTAGTGTTGCCCCAGACATGAGGCCACCACCTGCCCAAACCTCCTTCCCAGCTTACACATAAACATGCTTTGGCCCTAGGCCTCTCCCTGTCCAGGTAGTTCTAGAAGCAACCTTTGAGGGGGCCCAGTGAACATACCTAGCCCACATTCCAAAGGACTCTGCCAGCCTCTCTAGTTTAAAAGCAGGTGGAATAGCTCTGAAACACTGGCTCAGAATGGCTCAAAAGATGAGGGCAGTTGTGTAAAAGAGCAACAGGTTGGAAAGGTTACACAGCATACTACAGGCCTTCGTGACTGGTAAAAATGGGACTATGTTCAGAATAGAGCTGCTAGCACAGTCTCCTAATGAGCTGGATTTCTCCAGGTTAAGAAATGCCTTTGGACTCTGGCCAAGGGAAACCTTCACTGGCTGCACCAGAGAGTTAGAAAGAGGCTTCCATTCTCCTTTCAGAAGGAGAGGGAAAGCCTCTGGCCTCGGATATTTCTCTTGCCCTTCAGGTTAGGGAGCAGGGACAGTCATAGTTCAAGGGAAGCAGTTGAGGCCTCTCTGCTGATGCTCATGTGTTTGGAACCGGGCCCTCAGTCAAAATCCACTGAATATGCTCTTTCCGCACTCACCACGACCTGCATGGAGAGTACACATGGAGAGTACTCTACTTTCCCTTGCCATCTGGTCCACAGAACAGAGGCATCTTAGCCAAAGAATAGAGCAAGCTGACCACCCATTACAATACTTGGTCCATCCAGCAAAGCAGCAAGCAATTAGAAGAAAGAGGACCAATTTCTTTGGCGCTGTCACATACAGATAGCTCTCATTTAGGACTGAAGCTTGCCACAAACCACGGAGCGGTAGCTGTGTGACTGACGGCTCCATGTCCCATGAATGTGAACCCAGGTCTAGTGGGACATACAGCAAGCTTCTGAGAATGGCTACCAGGAGGGCTGACATTCTCCATTCCCATGGGAATAAGTAAATCTGGCAGGAGGTTTAACTTTGTTTCCCTGTGCTACAGCAATGTGACCAGTTGCCCCTCAAAACCTCTGGCCCAGCCTACACACAAACATCCGATACTAGCATATTAAAATCAATTCCCTATGCCTCCCAATGTCCATATACCGCTGAGACCAAACTGCAAGTGATCCTGTGGCCTAGCATGAAGCACAGGCCCAGGGACTTGGCCAGACTCCCAGTTTAATGGAGATACTATTGCTCAGAAACACAGAATCTGAATGGCCTCAAGGCTGTACCTCGTAAGGATGGATGAATCAATAAATGGAAATGGACACAAAGGGCCAGAGTTCTTCAGTAGAGATGAGAATGTGGTAAGGTTGAAAATGAAGTGACTAGCACAATTTGCTAGTGAGCTAACCAGATCAGGAATAAGAAACACCTGTGGGTTTGAGCCAAGGAAACTTCCATTGGCTGCACCTCAATCCTTGATGCCCAGAGAGAGAGAGAGAGAGAGAGAAGTCTTCTGGCCTTGGCTCTTTTGGCTCTTTTTCCTGTCCTTCCCACCAGTGAATACAGGTAGGAGTGGCTAGGGGATAGCAGGGTTGTTTTGGGGGGGGGGGGGGGGGTGACTCTCAAGTGTGTTTAACTGGGACTCGGTATAGTATTAAATGCAAGACCTCTTTCTGGGCAGGCCATGCTGTGCCGTGTTCGATGCATGGGGGAAATGAGCTTCTTTTCATAATGAAGGCATGTTAATCAGCTGGGAGAGGGAGACAAGCTGGGTACAGTGGAGTAGGCTGACAACAGCCATCCAAGAACTAAGTAGACGTGTGTGTGAGTTTGTATATGTTTGTGTGTGCATGTGGGCATGTGTGTGTCTATCTGCCTGTCTATGCTCATTATGTGAGCAGTGTGGTGTGGTATATGGGTGCGTGTGTAGACAGCATTGCTTGAGTGTGATGTGAGTCTAGTAGGCATTCTGGCTTGGGTGGTGTATGGGTGGTATATGTAAGTTGTTGCATATGTGGGTGTAGTTGTGTGGGTAGAGGTGTCGAGTGTGTTATATGTGCATTTTGTGCATGTTTGAGATGTGTTTTGTATGGTGTATGTTTGGTGTTTGTGTAGTGTGCATGGGTGGGGTATGTGTGGTGTGTATGTATGATATACATGCAGTGTGCTTGTGGTGTATGTGTTGTGTGTGGATTATTTATGTGCTCTGTGCATGGTGTATGTGCAGTGGTGGTTTTGGGTGGTATGTGTGGGCTAAGTGTGGTATATGGATGGTTTATGTATGGTGAGTGAGTGTGTGTGTGTGTGTGTGTGCTGTCTTTCTTTGTGGTCCATGTGTGGTATGTTGGTGAGAGATGTATGGTGTGCATGGTGTATTGTGGTTTGTGTGTGTTGTGTATGTTTGACCTACTTTTGTTGTTGAATTGTCGTGAGTTTCTGGTCTATATATGATGTATGTTGTCATGTGACATGCGTGTATGTCATATATGCCTGAAATTTATGTCCCATGTGTGGTGTGCATTATATTGTGTAAGCTATTTATGTGTTGTGGGTTTTGTGTGGTTTCTGTGTGTGCCTTTGGTGTGTGTCTGGTGTGTGTGTGTGTGTGAGGCCAATATGTTGAGTTTCTGTGGTAAGTATGTGGAGATCTGAGGCGTGGGTCGGGGTAGAGTTGTGGCATGTAGACGGTGTATATGGGGTGGATAAGTGCTGTTTGTGTGGTGACTCTTGTTGCAGGTGTAGTGTGCATGAGGGAAGTATGTGGCATGCTTGTGTACAGGTATGTGCAGTGGATTTGTGGTGTTGTGGTGGATTTGATTTTTCCATGTGTGTCGTGTGTGTTTGAATTATGTGTGATGTGTGGAATACGGGTAGTGTGTGTGTTGAATTGAGTAGTGTGTGTGGTGTATATGATGTGGGAAGATGTGTTTGTGTGTGGCCAATGTGTTGTATGTGTCATGTCTCTATTGGTTGTGATGTACATGTGGGAAATGGGTCAACTATGTGTGGGTATGAATTTGTTGTGTGGGTGTTCTCCTAGCGCTTTCAGTGTGGGTTTTGTGTAGTGTCCTTTGATGTGTACTGTTTGTATAGTGTGTGGTGTGTGCTTGCATTCTATGGGAGTCATTTGTTGTAGGTGTGAGGTGTCTGTGATGGAGGTGTTGTGTCCTTTTGGTGTCCTTTTGGTGTGTGTGTGTGTGTACTATGAGTGTTTTGACGTACATGTTGTTAAATACATTGGGTGATTTGGTGTGACTGTTGTATATGAGGCAAATGAAACGTGTGTGGTGTATGTGTACTGTGTATTGTTGGGTGATGTGTGTATGGTACGTGTGTGGCATGCATAGTATGTGTATTGCATGGGGTGTGTCTCTGTAATGAATTTGGTGTGTGTTCTGTGATAAGTGTGTGTGGTACATGTGTTGAGTGAGAGGTTTGTGTGTGCCACGTGCATGGTGTATGTTGTGTATGTGCACAGTGTGTGTTGTGATGGTATGGTTATGTGTGTTTATGTGTCTGTGGTGTAGGTATGGTATATGCATTGTGTTAGGGTCCGTGATCAAAGGAGCGAGACTGATACAAAGCGAAGGTCAAGCAAAGCTTTATGTCATGCCAAGCATTGAGAATCAAACTGACCAGTCAGGGCCATCTCTTGCAAAGAGTCAATCCCTCCCAGCCTCACAGACTAACTTTTATAGAGGTAGTTTAGCCGGGCTATACACAGAGGGCCAATGAGATTGCAATACACAGAGAACACTGCACAGTTATGCTAAGTCTGCCACACATAGAAAAAACTGCTAGGTAACACACGGGTGGCCAATTGAATTTCAATTTACCCTAGTAGATATATGCGTGCCCCACTGACTGGATGTCTTCCCCTGGCCTGGCCCACCCTTGTACCTAGGCTTTGCAAGTAAGTTCCTCTGGGAGGGGTGGGGTCAATCTAAGTTCACTACATAAACACAAAATGACTCCCTCTGGCCAACCAGGCCCTTAGAGTTGTACACGTATTTTGTGTGTTTTAGGTATGAAGTGTGGGTGCAGTGTATGTGTATGTGTTCTGTGTAGGAGTGGTATGTGTGTGGTGTATGTGCTGTGTGGGTGTGCAATATAAGTAGTGTATAGGTGTTTGGTGTATGTGTGCTGTGTGTGAGTTACTGGTGCTGGGTCAAATTGCCATGAACGTGACCCTAAGAAACAACATAGAAGAGAATAAGAATTCCAGTTAACATCGTCTCTCCCGAAAGTGGAAACCTATTCAAACCTGGGAGTGAAGGGACACAGAAAGTGCCATGTACTTACCTAGGAGATACAAGTCTATTTGTAATGCATCCTTCCACTAGAATCTTGCTTCATGAAGACAGAAGTGATATCAAATGTATGTGCAGAAACCAAAGCAAAGTGCCACAGACTTAAGTCCAAGAAGCCTCACTGCTGGAAAAGTTGTTTCAATAAATATCTTTCCGGAAGATCAAAGCACTTTTCAGAATCTGTGTGAGAGCATCAAGAAGGTGCCATGTCCATAACAATGAGTAACAACAGCAACAAAGGTTGGGTGAATATCCAGCCTTTGTATAAACATGGACAGGATAGTCGAGAAACCATCCTTCTACTACCACCTCTCAGGCAGATGGTAGTGCTTTGTATTTGTAAACTGTGTGCCACCATACTCTGGTCACTAACCTACCCTTAATGCTGAGGAACCAACTGGTGTAGAATGGACCTTTCAAGCCACGTCTTGCATCATGACAAAAGACAAGGTTTCCAGACTAGGCTTGGAAGCCAGAGAATGTGTCTTCTGCTTAAGAGGCCACCCTGCAGAGGAAGCCACGTACAAAGAACTGCATCCATCCTGAAGACAGAAGCATTCTCAAAAGGGTATGTGAGTTTCATTCTGCTATACAGAGCTGTCCAATTTTCCCAGCACCATTTACTGAAGAGACTTTTCCCCACTATATTTTTTTCCTGCTTTGTTGAAGACTATTTGACCATAAAGTTGAGTTGAGTGTCCATATCTGAGCTCTCTACTCTGTTCCACTGGTTTACGGGTCTGTTTTTGTGCCAGTACCATGCTGGCTTGGAGACCCCAGCTTTGCAATAAAGCTATGTGTAGAAGAATGAAACTCGACGATTCTCTTATACCATACACAAAGATAAACTTGAGATGGATTAAAAGACCTCCACATGAGGCAGGAATCCATCAGAATCCTAAAGGAGAACATAGGCAGTAGCCTCTTCAACATCAGCCACAGTAACTTCTTTCAAGATATGTCTCCAAAGACAAAGGAAACCAAAGCGACAATGAACTTCTGGGAGTTCATCTTCTGTGCTTCTGCACAGCAAAGGAAACAGTCAACAAAACAAAGAGGCAACCCACAGAATGGGAGAAGGTATTTGCAAATGACAGTACTGACAAAGGGCTGATATCCAAGATCTATAAAGAACTCCTCAAACTCAAACACACAAAACAGAAAATAGCATTGAAAATGGGTAGAAGACATGAATAGACACTTCTCCAAAGAAGACATACAAATAGCTAACAGACACATGAAAAAATGTTCACCATCATTAGCCATCATGGAGATTCAAATCAAAACCACTTTGAGATACCACCTCACACCAGTTAGAAAGGACAAAATTAAACAGACAATATACAACATGTGTTGGAGAGGATGTAGAGAAAGGGGAACCCTCTTCCACTGTTGGTGAAACTGCAAGTTGGTGCAGTCACTCTGGAAAACGGTGTGGAGATTCCTGGAGAAAGTAAAAATGAGCTTCCCTATGACCCTGCAATTGCCCTACTGGATATTTACTCCGAAGACACAGAAGTACTAAAAAGAAGGGCCATCTGTACCCCGATGATCAGAGCAGCAATGGCTATAGTCGCCAAACTGGAAAGAACCAAGATGCCCTTCAACGGAAGAATAGATAAAGAAGATATGGTCCATACACACAATGGAGTATTATGCCTCCATCAGAAAGGATGAATACCCAACCTTTGTATCAACATGGATGGGATGGGAAGAGACTATGCTAAGTGAAGTAAGTCAATCAGAGAGAGTCAATTATCACATGATTTTGCTTACTTGTGGAGTATAAGGAATAACATGGAGGACATGGGGAGATGGGGAGGAGAAGTGAGTTGGGGGAAATTGGAGGGGGAGATGAACCATGAGAGACTGTACACTCTGAACAACAAACTGAGGGTTTTCAAGGGGAGTGGGGTGCGGTGTTGGATGAGACTGGTAGAGGGTATTGCGGAGGGAAAGAGGGGCATGGAGCACTGGACGTGGTGCATAAACAATGAATCCTTAAATACTGAAAAGGTATTTTAAAAAAGAACTTTGTGTGTGAAAGCATGAGGAAAGGGTCATGGACTTTAATGTGAAGGAGATACAAGTAGGTTGAGAAAGCACCTTTGAACTCAAACAACACTGTAGAGAAACCGTCCTTCCACAAACACGGTATTAAAAGGAGGCAAAAGTATATTAAAAAATGTACATGAAGCAAAAGGAAAACTGAAATCTTCTAACCTAGGAAGACGAAGCGTGTGCAGAAGATTAAGATCCACAAATATCTAGTTTCACAATGAAGGTAAGGAACTTGCCCTGAAACAATTTGCCCTGAAACAACATGGGAGAGAAAGGGAATTTTAGCTAACCTTGTCTTCCTGAAGGTAGAGGCTATTGAAACCTGGGAGTGAAAAGACACAGAAAGTACCATGTACTTAACTGGGAGATACAAGTGTGTGCAGCGTGCATATTTCACTAAAACTGTATTTCATCAAGACATAGGCGATTACAAATGTACTTGAGAAAGGCTAAGCAAAGTGCTATTTATTAACTCTAAGATGCCTTTTTGTCAGTAAAGCAGTTCCAGTGAATATCGTTTGTGAATATGGAAGTTCTTTGAAATGTCTGTGTGATAACATCATCAAAGTGCCATGTACGTACCTATCAGAAAGAATCCTGTCAAGAAACTTTCCTTCCACTACCGTCTCACAGGTGGATGGGAGTGTTATCCAACATGTGTGGTCCAGTACACGGTAAGTAACATATACTAGACTCTGAGGAACCAGTTCATGTAGAATGGATCTTTACAGGCATGCCTTCCATCATTAAGACAAATGTGATTTCCAAACTAAGCTTAGAAGCCAGAGAGTGTGCCTTGTGCTTAAGGCTAAGAGGCAACACCATAGAGAAAGCCAGTTACCAAAAAACACCATCCATCCAGAAGACAGAAGCCTTTTCAAAAAGTGTGAGTGAAAACTTGAGGAATGAGACATGCACTTCACTGTGAGTGAGAAACAAGTATCTTGAAAAAGCACCTTTCAACTCAACACTCTAGCAAGACCCAACTTCCACAAACATGATCTTGCCAGAGGACAGATGTACATTCAAAAATGTGTATGGAGCATAAGGTAAACTGAAATATCTTACCTAGGAAGACGAAGTGTGTGTAGAAGGTTAAGATCAATGAATATCTGGTTTCAAGAAGAGGGTAAGCACCTTGCCATGAATGTAACTGTAAGAAACAAGGGAGAGTAACTGATTTTCAGCTAACATCGTTTCTCCTGAAGGTGGAAGCCATTTCAAACCTGGAAGGGAAGGGACACAGAGTGACATATACTTACCTGGGAGATTCCAGTCTGTTGGCAAAGTGTCCTTCCACTAGAACCTTGCTTCATGCTGGCAGAAGCGATTTCTTATGGATGTGCAGATGCTTATGATGAGGGAGCAGGAGGCTGGCTGAGGACAAAGCAAAAGCTGGCGCCTTGCACCCTTTCCCCTCCATAAGTGTAGCATCCCTCAGGCAGCCCTGACTGCCATGAACAATAAGCAAATAGTTAACTTGCAGAGCTCACAATCCTGCTAGACAGGAGTCTCCCTTGGCTTACAAATGTCCTAAATCTCACTAACAAAGACGATTGATAGCAGGATTGTGACCCCCCACCAAAAAGTCTCCCAACTATCTTAATGTTAATGGCTGGTCTAAAGACAACACTGATCCAGCAGCAAGGGCAAGGCCTCCGGCAGGCCTGGAACATCCTGGCACCTTGTAGGCCCTCTTTAGCATATGAAAACTCCACTGAAACCTCCCTTCCCCTCACCTTCCCCCAACAGCAGGGTACATAACCTGCCATCCCTCACAACCCGGGGCAGCAGCTCTTCCTGCCCACGGGTCCTGTCCCCGTGCTTTAATAAACCACCATTTTGCACCAAAGATGTCTCAAGAATTCTTTCTTGGTCGTCGGCTCCGGACCTCAGCCCACCAAACCTCACCTAGGTTCTAGAACTTCATCACTTAGGCAAAGTACCATATACTTAACTCTAAGAAGCGTCACCGTCAGATCGGGAGTTTCAATAAACATCGTAATGAAGATTGAAACTCTGAAAAAAGTCTATGGGATACTTTCAGGAAATTTCCATGTACATTGCTCTGAGATGGAACCCTGTCAAAAAACCAACCCTACCACTACCACCCTACAGCCATTTGGGAGTGTTCTCCAAATTGTGTATCACAGTAATGGAAAGTAACATACTGGACCATAAAGAACCTGTTGTAAAATACAACACCCAAGTCACGTCTTGCATCATAAAGACCAATATGAATTCCCAACTATGCTTGGGTGTCAGAGAGAATATTTCTTCTGCTTTTGGCAATGAAACAACACTGGAGAGAAACCCAATTACAAGAAGGGCCTCTATCTTGAGGACAGAAGCCTTTTCAAAACTGTGTGTGAACAAAACAGATAATCATGTCAAAAAATGGGCCGAAGACACGGACAGACACTTCTCCAATGAAGACATACAAATGGCTAACAGACACATGAAAAAATGTTCATCATCACTAGCCATCAGGGAGAGTAAAATCAAAACCACATTGAGAAACCACCTTACACCAATTATAATGGCCAAAATAAAATGAGAGTAAACAATGTGTGTTGGAGAAGAAATGGGTACCCTCTTACACTGTTGGTGGGAATGTAAGTTGGTGCTGCCACTTTGGAAAACAGTGTGGAGATTCCACAAGAAATTAAAATAAAGGAGACAAGATGGCAGGGAAGTAGGAGGAGGCACTGTTTCAACCTGTACCCTACCTGATTACCTACCAAAGAACTCTGACCACTCATGAAATCAGCCTGAGATTAGAATTATACACTTCTGGATCTCTACAGGGGCAAAAGATGCCAATGGGCAGGTAAAGCAGAGTGGGAACATCAGACTGATATCAGAAGATAAATAAAAGGGGGAGGGAGCAGAAGATAAACAAAAGGGGGAGGGAGCCACCAGAAGGGTCCCATTGGAAAGTAATACCCCAATATAAGAGTGCTCTGCGATTGGGGACCAGCATTAACTTGGAGTCTGGTTGAAAGCACTCAAAAAGAGCAAAGGATAATGGGGGAGACATTGTGGGAATCTGGTAGTTAGGGACAGGGGCTTAAGTCCCCTGATCCAGCACAGCCACTGCTGGTGCTGAGCCAGAGGGAGTACAGCAAAGAAGCCAGGTCTTGGTCCCTGAGTCACCTCTGGGTGCCAGCAACTGTGAGAGTGAGAGAGCCTCACCAGCTGGCAGAACCACAGCCTTTTGCACTCTCCACTCGACCAGAGTCTGAGTTGCGCCCCACACCATCCCCTGAGAGAGGTGTGTGCAGGCAACAGCCAGCACTCTTTAGGACCCCGGACCCTCAGAGTCTGAGCACTCCCAGCCCGTGCCTGCGGGAAAATCTCAGTGCACTCTCTGTGCTTGGGACCTCTCTGGTGGTCTGGCCCAGAGACTGTGACTGGGAACGTGCTCTGCCAGCAGCAGAGGAGGAATTTATGTGCTCTGGAGAACCCAGAGGTGAACAGACTGAGGCTTCTCTCAGCAGTTTGCTTTCCTCTAAACATCCAAAAACCATCAAAAGCTGCCAAGGGGAGAGAAAACAAATAAACAAACAAACCACCAGAGACAAAAGCCTGAAAAACCGGTTTCCTCAGAGCCCACCCCCTTGATGGGGGCAGGAGGACTTAACTCTAACAAGACTCCCTGAAAACCAGGGCCCCTCAACCCAAAAGCCAACATAAACAAACAAATAAACAAACAAAAACCAAGACAAGAGGACAAACACCACTACTTCATAGACGCAACATTTATTTTTAATTCGTTCCCACTATTCTGGTTCTTTTCATTTTTTAAATTTTATATATGACGTTTTAACCTATTTGCCATCACAGTGAGATATTCAGTACATCAAATCCCATAACAACCTTTTAACCTGAACTTTTTGATACATATACCTGTGTTTTTCTTTTGCTTTTCAATTTCTTATTTTTTTTAATTTTATTTTTTCTAATATTCATATAGAGATAAGCTTCAAAGGAATCCCCTTTCCCCAAACAATGCTACCCCTTTAGGTAAACTAGTTTTAATCCCCCTTTATCTTAGGAAATTGGGTCCTTTAACAAAGATACCAAGATACATCCAGGAAGAATCAAAATAAACTTCCACATCCACACTGAGAAATTATAACCACTCTCCCATCTTTTTCTTCTACCAGTGTTTCTGTGTATTTGTTTTGTGCTAGTAGTATATAAATCTTATGTTTGGGGTTCTTTTTGACAAGGTTCTATTTTTGTTTTTATTCATTTATTTTTCCTCTTGTCATCTACTTTTGTTGGTCTTTTTTGGGGGGTCTGTTTTTGTTTGTATACTTCATAATGATGAGGGGGAACAAGGCTGGCTGAAGACAAAGCAAAAGCTGGCTCCTAGTACCCCCCCCCACCATCCGCTTCCCCTCTGTCATATGTGTAGCATCCCTCAGGCAGCCCTGACTGCCATGAACAATAAGCAAATAGTTAATTTGCAGAGCTCACAATCCTGCTAGACAGGAGTCTCCCTTGGCTTACAAATGTCCTAAATCTCACTAACAAAGACGATTGATAGCAGGATTGTGACCCCCCACCAAAAAGTCTCCCAACTATCTTAATGTTAATGGCTGGTCTAAAGACAACATTGATCCAGCCTCAAGGGCAAGGCCTCCGGTAGGCCTCTGACATCTTGGCACCTTGTAGGCCCTCTTTAGCATATGAAAACTCCGTTGAAACCTCCCTTCCCCTCACCTTCCCCCAACTGCAGGGTACATAACCTGCCATCCCTCACAACCCAGGGCAGCAGCTCTTCCTGCCCACAGGTCCTGTCCCAGTGCTTTAATAAACCACCATTTTGCACCAAAGATGTCTCAAGAATTCTTTCTTGGTCATAGGCTCCGGACTTCAGCCCACCCAACTTCACCTAGGTTCTAGAACTTCATCAATAAATCTTACCCTGGGGCCTAATTGGACTGGGCCTTCTCTTTTATCTTCCTTTTTTATTTTCCTGTCTCTCTCTCTCTCTTTTTTCTTTTCATTCTTTTGGGTGGGGTTACTTGATTGCTCAGAAGCGTTCCAGGATCCACCTTGACTGCACCACTGTCGATACATTCAGCTACACATCCATTCAGCCATCTCTCACTAAAATGACTAGGAGGAGGAATGCCCAACAGAAGAAAAGTTCAGAGACTGGGCCTTCGGCAACAGAAGGATGGATATGGACATAGACAGTATGTTGGAAAGGGAATTCAGGCTAACAATTATCCAGGCAATAGCTAAGTTGGAAAAAGCCATGGATGACAAAATGGAATTGATTAGGGCAGAACTGAAAGCCACCAGGGATGATGTTCACAATGTTCTCAATGAGTTCCAATCAAATGTAAATTCTCTAAAAGCTAGGGTAACTGAGGCAGAAGATAGAATTAGTGATCTGGAGGACAAACAGAGAAAAAGGATCAGGAGGAAGCCTGGAACAAACAGCTTAGAAGCCATGAAAACAGAATCAGGGAAATAAATGATGCCATGAAACGTTCCAACGTCAGAATTATTGGAATGCCTGAAGGCATTCAATAGGAGGAGAAAGAAAAAAGACTAGACAAATTCTCCATGAAAATTTTCCCAATCTCACAAATAGAACCAGCTTTCCTGTACTAGAGGCAGAAAGGTCTCCCCATAAGATCACAGAATCTAGAAAGACCTCAAGACACCTGATAGTGAAACTGATGAATCATAATTATAGACAGGAGCTCTTGAAAGCAGCTAGGACAAAGAAGCTCCTTACATATAGAGGAAATCCCATCAGAATAACATCAGACTGTCCACAGAAACCTGGCAAGCCAGAAAGGGCTGGCAAGATGTAATCAGGGCACTAAATGAGAAGAACATGCAGCCATGAATACTTTATCCAGCAAGACTGACATTCAAAATGGATGGAAAGATAAAGAGCTTCCAAGACCAGCAAAGTTTAAAAGAGTATGCGACCACCAAGCTGACACTTCAAGAAATATTAAAGAGGTATTCTAAAAAAGAGAAAAAATCCTAAGGAAATCATTGAACAGAAACATATGAAGACAAACTATAGAAACAAACACTTCACAGGTAGCATGATGTCAATAAAAACATATCTCTCAATAATCACTCCCAACGTGACTGGCCTAAATGTGCCCATAAAATGACACAGGGTTACAGATTGGATAAAACTACAGGACCCATCCATATGTTATCTACAAGAAACCCATTTCGAACCTAAGACTACACCAAACTGAAAGTGAAGGGATGGAGAAGCATCTTTCATGCCAATGGGCCTCGAAAGAAGGTTGGAATAGCGATTCTCATATCAGACATATCAGATAAATTAGATTTTAAACTAAAGACTGTAGTCAGAGATACAGAAGGACACTACATCATTCTTAAAGGGACTATCCACCAAGAATATCTAACAACAGTAAATATTTATGTCCCCAATATGGGAGAAGCCAATTACATTAGAAAACTGTTAATCAAGATAAAGAGTCATATTATATGAATACAGTAAAATAATAAGAGATCTTACATGCCACTCTCAGTAATAGATCATCAAGCATAAAATCAATAAAGAAACAAGAGCGCTAAATGACACATTGGACCAGATGGACCTCATAGATATATACAGAACATTCCACCTTAAAACAACAGAATACTCGTTCTTCTCAAGTGCATGGAACTTTCTCCAGAACAGACCACCTACTGGGTCACAAATCAGGGCTCAACTGATACCAAAAGATTGAGATTATTTGATGCATATTCTCAGATCGCAGTGCTTTGAAACTGGACCTCAATCACAAGGAAAAGTTTGGAAGTAACTCAAATACCTGGAAACTAAAGACAACCTTGCTTAAGAATGCAAGGGAAACAAAAGCGAAAATGAACTTTTGGGACTTCATCAAAATCACAAGCTTCGACACAGCAAAGGAAACAGTCAAAAAAACAAAGAGGCAACCCACAGAATGGAGAAGATATTTGCAAATGACAGTACAGACAAAAGGTTGATATCCAGGATCTATAATGAACTCCTCAAACTCAACACACACAAAAGAGGCAATCATATCAAAAAATGGGCAGAAGATATGAACAGACACTTATCCAATGAAGACATACAAATGGCTATCAGACACATGAAAAAATGCTTATCATCATTAGCCATCAGCGAGATTCATATTAAAACCGCATTGAGATACCACCTTATACCACTTAGAATGGCCAAAATTAGCAAGACAGGAAACAACATGTGTTGGAGGGGATGTGGAGAAAGGGGAACCCTCTTCCACTCTTGGTGGGAATGCAAGTTGGTGCAACCACTTTGGAGAACAGTGTGGAGATTCCTCAAGAAATTAAAAACAGAGCTTCCCTATGACCCTGCAATTGCACTGCTGGGTATTTACCCCAAAGGTACAGATGTAGTGAAAATAAGGGCCCTCTGTACCCCAATGTTTATAGCAGCAATGGCCACAGTCGCCAAGCTGTGTAAAGAGCCAAGATGCCCTTCAACAGACGAATGGATAAGGAAAATGTGGTCCATATACACTATGGAGTATTATGCCTCCATCAGAAAGGATGAATACCCAACTTTTGTAGCAACATGAATGGGATTCGAAGAGATTATGCTGAATGAAATAAGTCAAACAGAGAGAGTCAATTATCATATGGTTTTACTTTTTTGTGGAGCATAACAAATAACATGGAGGATATGGGGAGATAGAGAAGAGAAGGGAGTTGGGGTAGATTGGAAGGCGAAGTGAAACATGAGAGACTATGGGCTCTGAAAAACAATCTGAGGGGTTTGAAGGGGCGAGGGGTGGGAGGTCGGGGTACCAGGTGGTGGGTATTATAGAGGGCATGAATTGCATGGAACACTGGGTGTGGTGCAAAAATAATGAATGCTGTTATGCTGAAAATAAAAAATAATAGACCAGCTGTCTCTACACCTTAAAGAATTGGAGAATCAACAACAAATTAAGCCAACTCCACACACAAGAAGGGAAATAATCAAGATTAGAGCAGAGATCAATGAGATAGAAACTAGAGATACTGTAGAATGCATCAGTGAAACTAGACGCTGGTTTTATGAAAGAATCAATAAGATAGATAAACCATTGGCCAAACTAATCCAAAAGAAAAGAGAGAAAGCCCAAATTCACAAAATTATGAATGAAAAGAGAGAGATCACAAGGAACACCAAGGAAGCAGAAACAATTATCAGAAGTTATTATCAACAGTTATATGCCAATAAGCTAAGCAACCTAGAAGGAATGGATGCATTCCTGGAAAACTATAAATTCCCACAATTGAACCAGGAAAAAAATGACATTAATAGACTGATATCTAGTAACGAGATTGAAGCATGATCAAAAACCTCCCAAAACACAAGAGCCCAGGACTTGACAGATTCCCTGGGGAATTCTACCAAATTTTCAAAGAAGAAATAACACCTATTCTCCTGAAGCTGTTTCAAAAAAAATGAAGCAGAGGAGGAGTCAAGATGGCGGAGAAGTAGCAAGCTGAGACTGCTTCAGCTAGCCGGAGATCAGCTAGATAGCTTATCTAAAGATTGCAAACACCTGAAAATCCATCGGCAGATCGAAGAGAAGAAGAACAGCAATTCTGGAAACAGAAAAACAACCACTTTCTGAAAGGTAGGACCGGCGGAGAAGTGAATCCAAAGCGACGGGAAGATAGACCCCGGGGGGAGGGGCCGGCTCCCGGCAAGCAGCGGAGCAACCGCGCACAAAATCAGGACTTTTAAAAGTCTGTTCCGCTGAGGGACATCGCTCCAGAGGCTAAACCGGGGCGAAGCCCACGCGGGGTCAGCGTGGCCTCAGGTCCCGCAGGGTCACAGAAGGATCGGGGGTGTCTGAGTGTCGCAGAGCTTGCGGGTATTGGAACGGGAAAGCCGGCTACAGAGACAGAGCTGACAGTAAGCTCGCAGCTCCGTGTTACCTTGAACCGGTCGCAGGCTCGGTGAGCTCGGAGCGCGGCCGGAGGTCAGGCAGACGGGAGTAACTGGGCGCTGTTCTCTGAGGGCGCACTGAGGAGTGGGGCCCTGGGCTCTCGGCTCCTCCAGGCCGGAGACCAGGAGGCCGCCATTTGTATTCCCGTCCTCTGGAACTCTACGGAAAGCGCTCAGGGAACAAAAGCTCCTGAAAGCAAACCCGAGCGGATTACTCACCCCGGCCCCGGGTAAGGGCGGTGCAATTCCGCCTGGGGCAAAGACACTTGAGAATCACTACAACAGGCCCCTCCCCCAGAAGATCAACAAGAAATCCAGCCGAGACCAAGTTCACCTACCAAGGAGTGCGGTTTCAATACCAAGGAGAGCAGCAGAATTCCAGAGGAGGAGAAAGCCAAGCACGGAACTCATGGCTTTTTTCCTATGATTTTTTTTAGTCTTGCAGTTAATTTAATTTTTTCTTTTTCATTTTTTTTTTTCTCGCCTTCGGGTAAAATTTTTTTTTTAACTGTTACCTTTTTCTTTTTTAACGATTTTTTACTAGTTTATCTAATATATATATATATAT
>NC_081563.1:89829565-89875391 GCF_022355385.1 Mustela nigripes | reverse complement strand
TTTTTTTTTTTTTTTCTTTCTTCCTTTTTGAACCTCTTTTTATCCCCTTTCTCCCCACTCACGATTTTGGATCTCTTCTAATTTGGTTAAAGCATATTTTCCTGGGGTTGTTGCCACACTTTTAGTATTTTACTTGCCCCTTAATTTACTCTTATCTGGACAAAATGACAAGACGTAAAAATTCAACACAAAAAAAAGAACAAGAGGCAGTACCGAAGGCTAGGGACCTAATCAATACAGACATCGGTAATATGTCAGATCTAGAGTTCAGAATGACAATTCTCAATGTTCTAGCCGGGCTCGAAAAAGGCATGGAAGATATTAGAGAAACCCTCTCGAGAGATATAAAAGCCCTTTCTGGAGAAATAAAAGAACTAAAATCTAACCAAGGTGAAATCAAAAAAGCTATTAATGAGGTGCAATCAAAAATGGAGGCTCTAACTGCTAGGATAAATGAGGCAGAAGAAAGAATTAGTGATATAGAAGACCAAATGACAGAGAATAAAGAAGCTGAGCAAAAGAGGGACAAACAGCTACTGGACCACGAGGGGAGAACTCGAGAGATAAGTGACACCATAAGACGAAACAACATTAGAATAATTGGGATTCCAGAAGAAGAAGAAAGTGAGAGGGGAGCAGAAGGTATACTGGAGAGAATTATTGGGGAGAATTTCCCCAATATGGCAAAGGGAACGAGCATCAAAATTCAGGAGGTTCAGAGAATGCCCCTCAAAATCAATAAGAATAGGCCCACACCCCGTCACTTAATAGTAAAATTTACAAGTCTCAATGACAAAGAGAAAATCCTGAAAGCAGCCCGGGAAAAGAAGTCTGTAACATACAATGGTAAAAATATTAGATTGGCAGCTGACTTATCCACAGAGACCTGGCAGGCCAGAAAGAGCTGGCATGATATTTTCAGAGCACTAAACGAGAAAAACATGCAGCCAAGAATACTATATCCAGCTAGGCTATCATTGAAAATAGAAGGAGAGATTAAAAGCTTCCAGGACAAACAACAACTGAAAGAATTTGCAAATACCAAACCAGCTCTACAGGAAATATTGAAAGGGGTCCTCTAAGCAAAGAGAGAGCCTACAAGTGGTAGATCAGAAAGGAACAGAGACCATATACAGTAACAGTCACCTTACAGGCAATACAATGGCACTAAATTCATATCTCTCAATAGTTACCCTGAATGTGAATGGGCTAAATGCCCCTGTCAAAAGACGCAGGGTATCAGAATGGATAAAAAAACAAAACCCATCTATATGTTGCCTCCAAGAAACACATTTTAAGCCCGAAGACACCTCCAGATTTAAAGTGAGGGGGTGGAAAAGAATTTACCATGCTAATGGACATCAGAAGAAAGCAGGAGTGGCAATCCTTATATCAGATCAATTAGATTTTAAGCCAAAGACTATAATAAGAGATGAGGAAGGACACTATATCATACTCAAAGGGTCTGTCCAACAAGAAGATTTAACAATTTTAAATATCTATGCCCCCAACGTGGGAGCAGCCAACTATATAAACCAATTAATAACAAAATCAAAGAAACACATCAACAATAATACAATAATAGTAGGGGACTTTAACACTCCCCTCACTGAAATGGACAGGTCATCCAAGCAAAATATCAGCAAGGAAATAAAGGCCTTAAATGACACACTGGACCAAATGGACATCACAGATATATTCAGAATATTTCATCCCAAAGCAACAGAATACACATTCTTCTCTAGTGCACATGGAACATTCTCCAGAATAGATCACATCCTCGGTCCTAAATCAGGACTCAACCGGTATCAAAAGATTGGGATCATTCCCTGCATATTTTCAGACCACAATGCTCTAAAGCTAGAACTCAACCACAAAAGGAAGTTTGGAAAGAACCCAAATACATGGAGACTAAACAGTATCCTTCTAAAGAATGAATGGGTCAACCGGGAAATTAAAGAAGAATTGAAAAAAATCATGGAAACAAATGATAATGAAAATACAACGGTTCAAAATCTGTGGGACACAACAAAGGCAGTCCTGAGAGGAAAATATATAGCGGTACAAGCCTTTCTCAAGAAACAAGAAAGGTCTCAGGTACACAACCTAACCCTACACCTAAAGGAGCTGGAGAAAGAACAAGAAAGAAACCCTAAGCCCAGCAGGAGAAGAGAAATCATAAAGATCAGAGCAGAAATCAATGAAATAGAAACCAAAAAAACAATAGAACAAATCAACGAAACTAGGAGCTGGTTCTTTGAAAGAATTAATAAAATTGATAAACCCCTGGCCCGACTTATCAAAAAGAAAAGAGAAAGGACCCAAATAAATAAAATCATGAATGAAAGAGGAGAGATCACAACTAACACCAAAGAAATACAAACTATTATAAGAACATACTATGAGCAACTCTACGGCAATAAATTTGACAATCTGGAAGAAATGGATGCATTCCTAGAGACATATAAACTACCACAACTGAACCAGGAAGAAATAGAAAGCCTGAACAGACCCATAACCAGTAAGGAGATTGAAACAGTCATTAAAAATCTCCAAACAAACAAAAGCCCAGGGCCAGACGGCTTCCCGGGGGAATTCTACCAAACATTTAAAGAAGAACTAATTCCTATTCTCCTGAAACTGTTCCAAAAAATAGAAATGGAAGGAAAACTTCCAAACTCATTTTATGAGGCCAGCATCACCTTGATCCCAAAACCAGACAAGGATCCCACCAAAAAAGAGAGCTATAGACCGATATCCTTGATGAACACAGATGCGAAAATACTCAACAAAATACTAGCCAATAGGATTCAACAGTACATTAAAAAGATTATTCACCACGACCAAGTGGGATTTATTCCAGGGCTGCAAGGTTGGTTCAACATCCGCAAATCAGTCAATGTGATACAACACATCAATAAAATTAAGAACAAGAACCATATGATACTCTCAATAGATGCTGAAAAAGCATTTGACAAAGTACAACATCCCTTCCTGATCAAAACTCTTCAAAGTGTAGGGATAGAGGGCACATACCTCAATATCATCAAAGCCATCTATGAAAAACCCACCGCAAATATCATTCTCAATGGAGAAAAACTGAAAGCTTTTCCGCTAAGGTCAGGAACACGGCAGGGATGTCCATTATCACCACTGCTATTCAACATCGTACTAGAGGTCCTAGCCTCAGCAATCAGACAACAAAAGGAAATTAAAGGCATCCAAATCGGCAAAGAAGAAGTCAAATTATCACTCTTCGCAGATGATATGATACTATATGTGGAAAACCCAAAAGACTGCACTCCAAAACTGCTAGAACTTATACAGGAATTCAGTAAAGTGTCAGGATATAAAATCAATGCACAGAAATCAGTTGCATTTCTCTACACCAACAGCAAGACAGAAGAAAGAGATATTAAGGAGTCAATCCCATTTACAATTGCATCCAAAACCATAAGATACCTAGGAATAAACCTAACCAAAGAGACACAGAATCTATACTCAGAAAACTATAAAGTACTCATGAAAGAAATTGAGGAAGACACAAAGAAATGGAAAAATGTTCCATGCTCCTGGATTGGAAGAATAAATATTGTGAAAATGTCTATGCTACCTAAAGCAATCTACACATTTAATGCAATTCCTATCAAAGTACCATCCATCTTTTTCAAAGAAATGGAACAAATAATGCTAAAATTTATATGGAACCAGAAAAGACCTCGAATAGCCAAAGGGATATTGAAAAAGAAAGCCAACGTTGGTGGCATCACAATTCCGGACTTCAAGCTCTATTACAAAGCTGTCATCATCAAGACAGCATGGTACTGGCACAAAAACAGACACATAGATCAATGGAACAGAATAGAGAGCCCAGAAATAGACCCTCAAATCTATGGTCAACTAATCTTCGACAAAGCAGGAAAGAATGTCCAATGGAAAAAAGACAGCCTTTTCAATAAATGGTGCTGGGAAAATTGGACAGCCACATGCAGAAAAATGAAATTGGACCATTTCCTTACACCACACACAAAAATAGACTCAAATGGATGAAGGACCTCAATGTACGAAAGGAATCCATCAAAATCCTTGAGGAGAACACGGGCAGCAACCTCTTCGACCTCTGCCGCAGCAACATCTTCCTAGGAACAACGCAAAAGGCAAGGGAAGCAAGGGAAAAAATGAACTACTGGGATTTCATCAAGATCAAAAGCTTTTGCACAGCAAAGGAAACAGTTAACAAAATCAAAAGACAACTGACAGAATGGGAGAAGATATTTGCAAACGACATATCAGATAAAGGACTAGTGTCCAGAATCTATAAAGAACTTAGCAAACTCAACACCCAAAGAACAAATAATCCAATCAAGAAATGGGCAGAAGACATGAACAGACATTTCTGCAAAGAAGACATCCAGATGGCGAACAGACACATGAAAAAGTGCTCCATATCACTTGGCATCAGGGAAATACAAATCAAAACCACAATGAGATATCACCTCACACCAGTCAGAATGGCTAAAATCAACAAGTCAGGAAATGACAGATGCTGGCGAGGATGCGGAGAAAGGGGAACCCTCCTACACTGTTGGTGGGAATGCAAGCTGGTGCAGCCACTCTGGAAAACAGCATGGAGGTTCCTCAAAATGTTGAAAATAGAACTGCCCTATGACCCAGCAATTGCACTATTGGGTATTTACCCTAAAGATACAAATGTAGTGATCCAAAGGGACACGTGCACCCGAATGTTTATAGCAGCAATGTCCACAATAGCCAAACTATGGAAAGAACCTAGATGTCCATCAACAGATGAATGGATCAAGAAGATGTGGTATATATACACAATGGAATACTATGCAGCCATCAAAAGAAATGAAATCTTGCCATTTGCGACAACATGGATGGAACTAGAGCGTATCATGCTTAGCGAAATAAGTCAAGCAGAGAAAGACAACTATCATATGATCTCCCTGATATGAGGAAGTGGTGATGCAACATGGAGGCTTAAGTGGGTAGAAGAAGAATCAATGAAACAAGATGGGATTGGGAGGGAGACAAACCATAAGTGACTCTTAATCTCACAAAACAAACTGAGGGTTGCCAGGGGGAGGGGGTTTGGGAGAAGGGGGTGGGATTATGGACTTTGGGGAGGGTATTTGATTTGGTGAGTGCTGTGAAGTGTGTAAACCTGGTGATTCACAGACCTGTACCCCTGGGGATAAAAATATATGTTTATAAAAAATAAAAAATTAAAATAAAAAAAAAATGAAGCAGAAAGAACACTTCCAGACTCTTTTTATGAAGCTACCATTGCCCTGGTCCCCAAACCAGGCAAAGGCCCCACCAAAAAGAATTTCAGACCAATATCCCAGATGAATAGGGATGCTAAGATTCTCAACAAGATCCTAGCAAACAGGATCCAATAGCACATTAAAAAGATTATCCACCATGACCACGTGGGATTCATCCCTGGGTTATAAGGATGGTTCAACATTTGCAAATCAATCAATGTGAAAAAAACAAATTAATAAAGGAAGAGAGAAGAACCACATGGTCCTCTCAATTGATGCACAAAAAGCATTTGACAAAATGCAGCATCCATTCTTGATTAAAACGCCTCAAAGTATAGGATAGAGGGAACATTCCTGAACTTCATCAAATCCATCTATGAAAGACCCACAGCCAATATCATCCTCAATGGGAAAAAGCTCGCAGCATTCCCGTTGAGATCAGGAACACGACAAGGATGCCCACTCTCACCACTCTTCTTCAACATAGTATTAGAAGTCCTAGTAATAGCAATCAGACAACAAAGAGAAATAAAAGGTATCCAAATTGGCAATGAAGAAGTCAAACTCTCTCTCTTTGCAGATGGCACGATACTTTACATGGAAAACCCAAAAGACTCCACCCCCAAACTACTAGAACTCATACAGCAATTCAGCAACGTGGCAGGACACAAAGTCAATGTACAGAAATCAGTGGCTTTCTTATACACTAACAATGAAAATACAGAAAGGGAAATTAAAGAATCGATTCCATTTACTATAGCTCTAAGAACAGTAAGATAACTGGGAATAAACCTAACAAAAGAGGTAAAGGAACTGTACTCGAGGAACTACAGAACACTCATGAAAGAAATCGAAGGAGACACAAAAAGATAGAAGACCATTCCATGCTCTTGGATCGGAAGAATAAATATTGTTAAAATGTCTATACTGCCTGGAGCAATCTATACTTTTAATGCCATTCTGACCAAAATTCCACCGGTATTTTTCAAAGAGCTGGAGCAAATAATCCAAAAGTTTGTATGGAATCAGAAGAGACCCTGAATCGCTAAGGAAATGTTGGAAAACAAAATTAAAACTGTGGGCATCACGTTACCTGATTTCAAGCTTTACTACAAAGCTGTGATCACCAAGACAGCATGGTACTGGTATAAAAACAGAAACATCGACCAGTGGAACAGAGTAGAGAGTCCAGATATGGACCCTCAACTCAATGGTCAAATAATCTTCAACAAAGCAGGAAAAAATATACAGTGGAAAAAAGACAGTCTCTTCAATAAATGGTGCTGGGAAAACTGGACAGCTATATGTAGAAGAATGAAACTCGACCATTCTCTTACACTGTACACAAAGATAAACTCAAAATGGATAAAAGACCTCAAATGAGACAGGAATCCATCAGAATCCTAGAGGAGAACAGAGGCAGCAACCTCTTTGAAATCAGCGACAGCAACTTCTTTCAAGATATATCTATCTCTAAAGGCAAAGAAAACAAAAGCGAAAATGAATGTTTGGGACTTCATCAAGATCAAAACCTTCTGCTCAGCAAAGGAAACAGTCAACAAAACAAAGAGGTACTCCACGGAATTGGACAAGAGATTTGCAAATGACAGTACAGACAAAAGGGTGATATTCAGGATCTATAAAGAACTTCTCAAACTCAACACATGCAAAACATAATCGTGTCAAAAAATGGGCCAAAGACATGCACAGACACTTTTCCAATGAAGACATACAAATGGCTAACAGACACATGAAAAAATGTTCATCATCAGTAGTCATAAGGGAGATTCAAATCAAAACCACATTGAGATACCACCTTACACCAATTAGAATGGCCAAAATTAGCAAGACAGGAAACAATGTGTGTTGGAGAGGATGTGGAGAAAGGGGAACCCTCTTCCACTCTTGGTGGGAATGCATGTTGGTGCAACCACTTTGGAGAACAGTGTGGAGATTCCTTAGGAAATTAAAAATAGAGCTTCCCTATGACCCTGCCATTGCACTGCTGGGTATTTACCCCAAAGATACAGATGTAGTGAAAAGAAAGGCCCTCTGTACCCCAATGTTTATAGCAGCAATGGCCACAGTCGTCAAACTGTGGAAAGAACCAAGATGCCCTTCAACATACAAATGGATAAGGAAGATGTGGTCCATATACACTATGGAGTATTATACCTCCATCAGAAAGGATGAATACCCAACTTTTGTAGCAACATGGATGGGTCTTGAAGAGATTATGCTGAGTGAAATAAGTCAAGCAGAGAGAGTCAATTATCATATGGTTTCACTTATTTGTGGAGCATAACAAATAACATGGAGGACATGGGGAGATGGAGAGGAGAAGGAAGTTGAGGGAAATTGGAAAGTGAGGAGAACCATGAGAAACTATGGACACTGAAAAACAACCTGAGGGTTTTGAAGTGGCGGGGGGGGGGGGGGTTTGGGGGAACCAGGTGGTGGGTATTGGGGAGGGCACATATTGCATGGAGTACTGGGTGTGATGCAAAAACAATGAATACTGTTACACTGAAAAGATGTTAAAAAAATAATAATATAAAATGCTTCTGTCTTCCAGATGGATATCATTTTTGTTAACCAACACTCTCTATAGTGTTGCCTCTTATCCCTAAGCACAAGGCATGCTCTCTCTGGCTTCCAAACTTAGTTTGGAAATAATGTCTGTCTTCATGATGGAAGACGTACCTTGGAAGTTCCGTTCTAGATATTGCTGAAGGGGAGGAGACAAGATGGCAGAGAAGTAGGAGGTGCTATTTCAACCTGTCCCCTAAAGTCAGCTGATTATCTACCAAAGAACTCTGATCACCCATGAAATCAGCCTGAGATTAGAATTATACATTTCTGGATCTGTACAGGGGCAGAAGATGCCAGTCAGCAGGTGAAGTGGAGTGGGAACATCGGACTGATACAGGAAGATAAACAAAAGGGAGAGGGAGCCACCAGAAGCGACCCATTGGAAAGTAATATCCCAATATGAGAGTGCCCTGTGACTGGGGACCAGCATTAACTTGGAATTTGGTTGAAAGCACCCAAGAAGAGCAAAAGATCTTAAGGGAAAATTGGTGGAACTGGGCAGTTAGGGACAGAGACTTATGGCCAGGGACCCAGGATGGTCACCGATGGCAGGGAACCAGAGAGCACAGTGAAGAAGCGAGGTCTAGGTCCCTGAGCCGCAGGTGTGCCTGAGAACGTCTGGTGGCAGTGGCCATGAGGGGGTCTGGTGTGGACACCAGCCGGTGCTCCCTACAACCACAGCCTTTTGTTCTCTGCATGTGCCCTGCACAACCAGGTCTGAGTCGCGCCCCATACCCTCCCCTGAGAGAGATCCGTGCAGGCACCAGCCAGTGCTCTCTAGGACCAGGAATTCTGAACACTCTCAGCCTAGGCCAACATGAAAAATCTCAGTTTGCTATCTCTGGTTGGGACCTCTCTGGTGGTCTGGACCTGCCCAGACAGCTGCAGCTAGTATCTCTCATGGTTGGTTTTGGGTACAAGCGGGAGTTCCTGTGACCCTAGAGACCATAACTGGGGATGTGCTCTGCCAATGGCAGAGGGGGAATTTATGTGTTCTGAAGCACCCAGAGGGGAACAGATTGAGGCTTCTCTCTGAGATGGAAAGATTATGCTGGGTGAAATAAGTCAAGCAAAGAAAGTCAATTATCAGATGGTTTCACTTATTTGTGAAGCATAAGGAATAAAACAGAGGACATGAGGAAATGGAGAGGAGAAGGGAGTTGGGAGAAATTGGAGGGGGATTGAACCATGAGACTGTGGACTCTGAAAAACAATCTGAGGGTTTCAGAGGGACAGGGGTGGGAGGTTGGGTGAGCCTGGTGGTGGGTATTATGGAGGGCATGTATTGCATGGAGCAATATGTGGTACATAAGCAATGAATTCTGGAACACTGAAAATTTTAAAAATATATGAATGAAAAAAATATATATGAATGTATATATGAATATAAAAACATGGATACCATTTTATTCTACAGACCTGAATCTGTATTCACAAATTTTAAAACACATTTTCAATAAGGAAAATTCATAAGCTTGAGCTGAAAGTCCCAGTGGACTTACACAGGCGGGGTGGGTTAGATGTGAGGCCCAGTTATTGTGGAGCCAGGGCACATTTGTATTGTGTATGTGTGTGCATGGCGGTAAAGGTGCATAGGAGAACAGAATTTGCCCTGAAGTGGTAGAGTCCCCAATTGTTGGAGGAAAAGAATGTGTTGTGGTCCTGTCCTTTCATCCACCAAGAGGCTAGTGACCAAGACTGAGGGGAGAGCATCGCAAGGGTGGCAATGGAGGAGGGGGACAGTGAGTGGAATGTGGTAAAACCACAACCACTGGGTAACCCAAGTAAAGGAATCAGCAGGAATTCATTATACTGCTATTGAAAATTTTCTATAAGTTCTATAATTATTTCAACACACACACACACACACACACACACATAATCATGACTGTGATTTACTGGATGGTGATCAAGGTGCTTGGGGGGCCATCATATGCTGGGATTTCCCCTGATATGTCAGGGAGACAGATCCTTTCTGGGGAGCTTGTCTGGAGTATCTTTTAGGACTGGCCCTCAATAAGAGTTTGGAAGGAGATCATGAGATGAACTTTTGCTCTCTCCTGGTCCAGGAGGAGGCTGCCAGGGCAAGCACCAAGGGCTCTTCCTTATAGCAGTGAGGAGGAGTGGCCCTGAATTGGTGCCCTGAGGCAAGGTACAGCCTAAAAAGACACCTCAAAGATTCAGACCATGATTCTTGGACACTGCAAGGAAGAATGTGGCCATTCTTATATAGGCCAAGGCTTTGGGCATTTCAGATGAGAGGTAAGCAAGTCTGAGATTTATGTGGGTAACATCACAGGCCCTAGGGAGTTTGGTTTGGGGAAAGGAAGCTGGAGGGAGCTTCTCTGAATTTTGAAGGATGGTGTGATAGTAGTCAGGGCTCAGGGTTCACGGGCATGGCATCCCAAGGGTCAAGGGGCCATCCTAAGTGAAGGGAGACTATGGGGAGGGTGAATGTTCCTATGGGAACAAAGAACTGAGGCCAATTTGAGGGAAGGGAAACAGGTCAAGAAGACGACTCCAGTGAGCTAAACTGGAGACAGGGACATCTCTGACTCAGTGGAAGGGGATTGGAGACCCAAGACAAGGTCTGAGGAAGGTGGGGCAGAGGACCACCGGAAGGTGAGCTGAAGCTGAAGGCAGAGCTGCATGAATGCTGACAAAGGCCTGGGAGGACCAGGCAGTGAATGCAGGCAAGAGATCTTATCTCACAGGAGGGGTGTGGCAGAGGGGTTGGGGTGAATCTCACCAGGGAGAAGGGACTTAGGAAAGAGGTGGGGAGGAGACCAAGCCGGGGGCACCCAGGGGAGACCTAAATGCAATGTTAAGGGAGGATAAGAGGAATATGGAGGAACAAGATCATCTATGCACCGGTGGGTGTGGGGGCCATAGAAGGCCATGCTGTCTGTACAGAGCAAACTCAGCCCAGAGGAACAGAGACCATGAACATGGAGGTAAAGAGACTGAGACAAAAGGAGAGCCAGGGTGGGGCCAGAGAAGGGACACCCCCTGAAAACCTGAGGCAAAATGGGGCTCCAGGAGGTGAGAAAGTGATGGCAGGTAAGGAACCAAGGATGGGGGGTGGGAGTGGGTAGGCAGATTCAGCACCTTAATCACATTGTGGTCATGGCTGGTGCAGGGAAAGGAGCTGAGGTGGTGGGATGAAGTGTCAGAGAGGAATGAAGCCCTCAAAGCTTTAGGTGGGAAGTGGGCACAGGTTTGTGTTTGAACAGGTTGGTAACATCCTGAAGAGTCCTTGAAATTAAAATAAAAATTAAATCAACAACACACATATTATCTCACATTTTTGCGTTGGAATTGTTCCCTCCAAGTGGCTTTCATTTTCCCAGATGCAGAATGAAATGACCCAGGAATGGCTGCCCTGGAGCCAGTCCCTTTCTACTTTATCATTTCTTCTCGGCACTAATCTACCTGACACGCATAGGTAAATTCTACTGGGATGTGAGCTCAAGCTCCTTCCAGCAGGCAACTTCTGCTTTATTCCTGGGGAGGTCTCTGCAACAGGGACCCAGGCCCTGCTCCCCACCACTCGAAACTCTGGAGGGAAGAAAGAGGCAGTTCTTACTTTAGCCACCAGAGGGCACTTGGAGTTGGTTTGGTCCAGCGGCTACCGCTAAAATTAATTCAGAAAGCATCTGGGAAAATTATTTACTGTTTTAGCAGATAAGACTACTAATAAATAATGTCACCTGAAAATATTTTATAAACTGGCTATGAAACATTTCACCATAAAAATGAGATGATGACAAGTGTACCCAACCGTCAAGTTAGTTCATGGAATATCATAGATTATTTTTATTCCCACACGTTCATGAAATACTGAGTGCCTACAAAAAATTAAATTTACAGTATATATTCATTAATTCTCATTAACAATTCTAAAATAGTGGTACTAGTCTTATCTCTATTTTGGAAGTAAGGACACTCAAAGAAAGATACAGAAAGAATTGTCCAATAACAAGTCCACACAAACAGTGGGAGTAGAACCCATGGGGGCTGTCCCCAGAGTCTAGTCCCTAACCACTAGCTTTTGCCCTTGTTAACAATTGTTGACACCTTATGAATCTGCCTAATCATAGCCCTGTCTCTTCCTGAGATGCAAAGACCCTGAACTGGATGTTCATCTCTCTTATACAAACTTAGTCTTTGCCCACTTTGGATGTATGGCAGAATCCCTTGCAGAGATTTAAAAATTGGCAATGGCTCAGCCTCATTCTGGGATGTGTTAATTTAATTGGTCTGGGGGTAAGCCCATGGCTTTGGTATTTCTCCCTATTTGGAGAGAGCACAAGGTAGCCTAGTTGATCCCCTGGGAGCATTTCCCTCCTCCCTCCTTTTTTAATTGATATAAACAGACAGGGAAGCTGGTCCAAGTCCTACAGTGGCAGGATGTGGACAGTCTAAATCTACAGAGCAGTGAAATGGCATATGTGGTTATGTGATAGAAGGGCTGCCTTGAAGGATACAGACAGTAAATTCAGTAGGTTGGGGAGCAGGGGAGAGGGAATGTGGGTGAAAGAACCAGGGTGGATGGAGCCCGAGAGGGTCTCCTGTGGCAGGGGACCTCATGTACATTTTGGAGGTTTTCGTGGGGAATAGGAAGATTAAAATCAGGGTGTTCCACTTCACAGAGAAATCCTTATAAAATAAACTGCCTTAATGGGACTTATTTAAAATGTACTTCCCATTATGTTAAAGAACATGTCACACTTGGCCTTCTCGGAGTTTGCCTGTTCTTCACTGATCTGTTCAGTGTGCATCTCAGGGAGGAGTGATAGTCTGGCAAAGGTTGATACATTGCTCACTGCTTGTGGACAAAACAGGAAGACCCCTTATGTGAGAACTTTCATACTGCTACAGGAGCACTGCATTAAGTATTGATAAGAAAAGTTAATGATAAGTTATTGTAAGGTGACTGGCAGGTTAGGGAACTTTATCTGGGTGAAGATTTATCTTGTGATCTGCTGTGGTATGAATCCAACCTGTGGCCCTGACTGAGGAGACAGATAGGTAGATAACTCAGGACCTGCCTGGTGTGATTGTATGCCGCTTCCAGTTGGCGAATGGGAGAAGAACTAGGCACAACAAGTCAGCTGCAAGAGAAAGGGAGCAGGGGACAACTGTCGAAAAGACTGCTGCACCAAGCAACTCCACAGTCTCATCTTTATTAGATAGAAACAATAACCAACAGAGAAACTGATGAAGGTAAAACATTAGTCACATATCTTGTGGACAAACAAGAAGGAGGGTAAAGTTTATAGTTAACCAAGCACATTCAAAGGACTCATCTAACTAACAAGGGGCGCATTTGGGAAGAGAAAGGAGAGACAATGGAAAAGGGAAGCGGGTGGCGTTCTGCCCTGAGCTGGCTGGGCATTCCCAACTGCTCAGTTTCAAGGTCGTATATCATCCTTTCCCCCAAAGACCTGTTGCCAGTGTGTGTTTTTCCTAACGCCGTATCTAAATGTGCTTGGTAACTAGTAAAATCATCTGAGGGTTATAGTTTAAGTAATACATTGTTCTGGGGGGCAGTTGCAGTTGTAGTCATGGCATGAACTTCTGCCCTCTCCAGGTCCATCTCAGAATCTTCAGGAACAACATCCAGGAGCTTTCTATGAGCTGGAAGGGCAGAACTGCCTGTTGCTCTGGCTCTAGATGTTGCCCAGGGACTAAGGCAAGGGCTGAAACCTCTCCTGCCAAATCTTCCACTGGTGTTGTGCCCCATGATCCAACTAGACCAGGGGCCTAGATATCTGAGAAACCTGGCAAGTGGAGTTGAAGGTCCTTGTAGTGTGATGTGAGCAAAACCCCTGCGTCCCGCCAGGAGGTCACAACGTGTAAAGAAGAGATAGAGAGATGGATATGATGTAACTCACTTGATCTTTATTGGGACGAGGTCCGCACCACTATCGTGGTCCGGTCATGGTCCGCTGAAATTGTCACGGAGAAGGAGACGTCGCCTCACAATCTAGACAGAGAGGTCACCGCAGAAGTTGAGACTGAGAGCCAGCGAGTGGTCGGCAACAAAGCTGTTGGGGCGTCGGTAACACCGGCGATGATGTCCTCCCGACAGGGAACTCGCTTCACCTTAGTCCAACCCGATGCCTCTTTTATATACTGTGCTAAGTCTCCTTCGAAAACACATTACATCACTTATTTTTTCTCATGCTTGCACATCAAAAACACACACATGTCAAAAACATTTTTTGGTCTTTACGATATTTCGCATAAGTAAAAAAAATGTTTACAACTTTTTGCTCCACGCTAATCTTACCACTGCATGCATATGGTTTAGGCTTACTTGCTATGTGGTATTTGCTACGAGGCTAGCTTGTTACCACTACACGCATATGGTCTAGGCTTACTTGCTATACTACGAGGTTAGTTTGTTATCACTTCACGCATATGGTTTAGGCTCACTTGCTATGTGGTTAGTTTGCAACTTGTTTCTGTTTTTCACTTAGTAGGAGTTTGCTCTTACTATATATATTATTTATTTATTCATATATTTATTACACTTTATTTATTAAAGGTTCGTACTCACTACATAGTGTCAGCCCAGAGGACAGAAATGACCAAGTGGTGCTAGTGAAAGGATGGATGTTTGGAGTTGAGGTGAGTTCTGTTGGAGGAAGGGAAGACTCAAGGATGAGAGTACATCTCTGCCCACATGCCCAATGGTGGGAAGTCTGGGGAGAGATGCAATGACAGGGCTGATGGCTATGTGGCAGGGCACTTGGGGCCTCTGAGGAGATACCAAGGGAAACCTCAGGAGAGAGGAATGAGCTAACCTGTGGTGACCTGAATGGGGGAGGTGAAATGAGAGCAGATGGACTTACTCAGGAGAAAGAGGCCAGAAACAGGGGAAAGAAGGGAGCTCAGGATGGGGAGGGGATGAGATGGTGAAGGAGAGAAGAGGGATCATATACTAGGGAGGTGGAAGACAGAGAAGGACAGGAACTGAGGAGAGAAGTGGCCCAAGGGAAGGAAAGGACCCAGGAGGGAAACTGAGGGAAGAAGGAATAGCTGAGGGGATACTGAAGAGGAAAATTGAATGGAGGGCAAGTGGGAGCAGGTGTGAGGAAGAAGACTGAAAAGAAGGGCGAGAAAGTGAGCTATGGGAGGAGTGGAGAGAGTTAAGAGGAGTGAACTGGGAGCAGGGGTTGGAGATATTGGGAGGACATATGTTTAGAGGGATGGCCATCTCAGCAGAGGAAGGAGATAACTGGCGACAGGGTAGGGAGGTAAACTGAGGCAAAAGGGAAAAGGAGAATCACACAGATGGGAGGTGAACATTTTGGAGGAGAGTGAACTAAAGACAAAGAAGATGAGTGTGAAGTAAGAGGAGGAGAAGAAACAGTGAGGAGGATATGGGGAGGTAAACTCAGGGCAAGTTAAATGAGGGGAGAGTGAAGTTGAGGGTAAAGGAAGTGAGCATGTGGCATGGTAAGCAGAAGGGGCTCTGAATGGGAGAAATAGAGAACAGAAATGAGGGACAAAAAGAGAAAGAAAGTGATCTCAGGTGAGCTGAATAGAAGAATTGAGGGCAGGAAGAGTAAGATCCGAGGTAAAACCAACTCTGGAAAAAGTGAAAGTGAAAAGGAAGAATTATTTTGGAAGTGACTCAGTGGGAAGGGCACGAGACAAGGAGAGATCTTTTCAGGAGGGAAAGGGAGGGATGGGGGGAAATACCTGTCCAGACACTGTGCAACTCTTTCAAGGAGAGTCAGAAAGCACACTTCAGAACAGAGCCAGGCTGGACCTGACCCCCCCCCCCCTTTTTTTTTGCTCTCCTCATTCCTACTCCTATTCCTTAAATTTAGGAAGAAAAATATGTCTTCACCATCAGCACGATCACCCCCAAAATCCCACAGCCTCACTGAGGTCATGATGACCAGGTGGGGGACATAACTTGGGAGTTGTTCCTAACATAGTAGTTCGCATTTCTTTTGTCTCACATTAAACCTGATTGAGATCATTTTGATGATATGTTGTTATCCAGGTGTAAACCATGCCCCCCAACCTTTTTGTTGGTTACAATGGCCCATGTCTGAAACCTTTAAAGAGGGAGGTTGCTAATTCTGACACAACAGGGAAAAACCTGTTTACCAGATCTCTCTTTTACATACCACTTTTACCTCCGTAAGCAGGAGTCTGGCTATGTTTTTATTTATGATCAAAAACACAGAGAAACACCAAATGTGTTTTTGCACAAAGTTTGAGAATTGTGCATAGAAAAACTAAGAGGAAATCAATATTTCTAACCCTATGGAAAAAATTGTCTTAACTATGACAAATCATTTAAAATTTCATTTTTGTCTCAACTATCATAGACAGTTATTCATGCCCAAAATGTGTCAAACAGAACCTCTTCTATCTGCTACATTCAAGGCAAGACTTGCCTGGATGCCCACCAGCCACCTAGAGCTGCCACGTGAGAGTTGTTAACAGCTGCAAAATGGAACATAAAAAAAAAAAAAAAAAAAAAAAACCACAAGGGAAATAGCTCTGAATCAGGAGTGGGCAGACTTATAGAACTTAGAACATGAGGCCAAAATCACAGGACATATTATAAATGAATAATCGAAATCAATGTCAGGTTGAAAACACTGAATTTTCAGGACCACTAAAACATACTTGACTCATTTGCTATATATTTTCATGGCAACATATATAAATGCAGATAGATACCAAAGATGTATGTAAACGCAAACATTCACACATCTGGACACAGAGAAATAGTTTCTTTTACCCATTGAAGCTTGCTCTTAAATCTGTTTTCCACCAAATCTGGATGTTACTGCAATTGTTTCATTCAGCTGGTGAGGTACATTGACTTTAAAGACATCATAGATTCTCTTAGTCTCCCTTCTCCACATTGATTGTAAGATTTTTCAGAATCACTTGAGTCCCCAAAAAAGTCTGTGTCTGGAGTTTTTTCTGCCCATGGTCCAGTCTTCCTGGGAGACTTCAGAGCTTCCTCACTACAATCATTGCCCCATGGATAAATTCCATATGAGGAAACTTGCTTCCACACTCCAAATTCTTAAATCTGCTTTAATATTAATGCTTAATTTTTTTCTCCCCATACTCTATCTTTGGTATCTGTACTGTAGATGAATAAAGAGTATCATTAGTTATAAGCTTATTAAGATTTATGCTGATTTGTTGTAAACTGAAAGAATCATGAGAAGTGGCTTTTGAGTCAAAGCTTCTCTCATGTAGAACTAATTGCTCTTCAATTTTTAAATCCTATTCAGGTCGATCAAGAACTTTTTATCATGAACTTTAAGTTTTCTCTTGTTTTGAATAGTTGGAAATATTGCTTGTTTGCAGAAGGCTAGCAAGTATTTATTCTCTTGCCTAAGATAAAGATAATTCTATGAACAATGAGTCACCATTTTAACAATAGATATCAATAATAATTAAGTAGATATTGTGTAACTACCAAAGTTTAAAGATTTGTGATATCATAGATGAGAACATTTATTATTAAGCAGAAAATTTATAATTTACCTTAATATTTAAATATATAGCTTTACATTACACCAGAAGTAAGATATATAAAAATTAAAATTCAAAGTTATCTCAACCTTAATTTTTACACTATCTGCAGCCACAATATAGATGAAAAAGGCTAAATAATGGAGGGGAACCCCACCATTTCTTTCCTCTTCTCCTACCATATATTTTTATGACAGTTTTGAAAATTAATGGCACATTTAAAAGAAGGACAAAGTCTTCTTATTCATAAGGCCACTATTTTTATATCAGAAGACATAGAAAATTTTCCTAATGCATAGAAACAAACACAGAGAAAGAAAGTGATGGCACAGAAAAATATATTCCAAATGAAGGAAAGATGAGGACAGATTCACAGTGAAAGAGATCAATAAAATGGAGATAAGCAATACGCCTGATAAAGAATTCAAGTAATGGTCATAAAGATACTCACTAGACTTGAGAAAAGAGCAGAGAATCTCAGTGAGACCTTCAATAAAGAAAGAAAATTTTAAAATCAAAGATAAAGAAATCAATAATTGAGATTAAAACACAAGAGAGAATCAATGGCAGATTAGAGGAGGTGGAAGAATGAAGCAATGATCTGGAAGAGAGTACTGGAGAGCATTCAAGCTGAACAAGAAAAAAAAGAATAGTGAAAAATGACCCTAGGTTAAGGGAACTTAGTGACATAATCAAACATAGTATAATTTGAATTTAGGGATCCCAGGGGTGCCTGGGGGGCTCAGCGTTAAGCATTCATTTCATTCAGTTCATTATTCCAGGATCCTAGGATCAAGCCCCATATCAGGCTCTGCTGGAAGCCTCCTTTTCTCTCTCCCACTCCCCTTGCCTGTTTTCCCTTCCTCACTTATCTCTCTCTGTCAAATAAATAGATAAAACTTAAAAAGAAAATAATTTTATGGATCCGAGAAGGAGAATAGAGAGAAAATGAGGCAAAAATTTATTTGAAGAAATAATAACTGAAAGATCCCCTAATCTAGGGAAGGAAACAGACATCTGGATCCAAGAGGCACAGAAAGTCCCTAACAAAATCAACTCAAGGAGATCCACACCAAGACACCTAATAATAAAAATGCCAAAAAAGTAGTGACAAAGAGAGAATTTTAAAGGCAGCAAGAAAAACAAGTGATTGCATAAAAGGGACATACCATAAGGCTACCAGCTGATTTTTCACCAGAAACTTCACAGGCCAGAAGAAATTGGCATGATATATTTAAGTTGCTGAAAGAAAAAGAACCTGAAATCAAGACTACAGTATCCAGCAAGTATGTCATTCAGAACAGAAAGAGAGAAAGAATTTTCACATAAAGAAAAGTTAAAGGAGTTCAACATCACTAAACCAGTCTTACAAAAAAATGTTAAAGGGAATTACTTGAGTGGAAAGAAAAGGCCATAAACAAGAGTAAGAAAATTAGGAAAGGAAAAACTTTTGCAGGTACATAAAAATATTTTAAAATAGTAGATTAATCACTTAAAGAAACAGTACAGAGGTTAAAGCACAAAAGCAATAAAATAAATTATATCCACAAAAATCCATCAAGGGTCTTACAAAATAAAAGGATGTTATGTATGACAACATATACATAAAATGTGGGGTGTGGAGAGTAAAAATTTTGTGATTTTTAGAGTTCAAACTTAAGGGTTCAAACTTAAGTGACCCTCGACTTAATATAGACTGCTATGCATATAAGGTGTTATATATAAACCTAATGGTAACCCAAATAAAAAATCTGTAGTAAATATACAAAAAAATAAAGAGTAAGGAATCCAAGTGTATCAACTAAAGAAAGCCAACAAATCATGAGAGAAGAGAGCAAGAGAAAAAAGGAACAGAGAACTATAAAAACAAACATAAAACAAGTAATGAAGTAGCAATAAGAATATTGCCACTTGTACCCATCAATAACTGCTTTGAATGTAAATAGATGAAATGCTCCCATCAAAAGACATAGGGTGGGAGAGAGGCAAGATGGTGGAGGAATAGGGGACCTCATTTCATCTGGTTCCTTGCATTTAGCTGGGTATCTATCAAACCACTCTGAACATTTATGAAATCAGCCTGAGGTCTAAGAAAATATATCTGGAATTCTACAAGTAGTAAAGTGACTGATTTTTGCAAGGTAGGAGGTATGGAGTGAAGAAACTGCAGGGAGAGGTCAGAAGATAAACAGAGGAAGAGAAGGAGCCTACATAAGCTGGCTATTGGAAAATGATATAACAGTGAAGCAGAAAATCAGAACCCTTAGAAAATGACTCCACAAATAGACATTCCTTTCTGAAAGAGGCTCAGGGATGTACAGGGCAGAATTCTAGGTGGCTTACTGTGGTCTCAGGATCCCAGAAAACACAGAAAAAACTGGTTCCCGAACTGATAAGAGTGCACAAACAATGGAAATGGGAAATCTCAGTTGGGATGGCCATAAACCATGTGCCAGGCCATTCAGGTGACTGCTTCTTGCCTGATCACTCTGAAAAGGACTGGACCATGTGGGCCATCTTCTTACCATCACCTGGGAGGGGTGAAAGGGCTGTGCCCATGAACAGGCAATGACTCTCATGGTGGTGGTGACCCTGGAAAGGACAGAAGGGTGGTACCCAGACATGACCTGGGAGCAAGAGAACAGGGTGCATGCTCAAGCCTGCAACAATTTGCAGTTGCAAGGACGCAAAGGACTCCCCTCCCCCACCACTGGGAGGATTTCAGTGGGTATGACTGCAAGAGTCAGTGGAGTTGGTACACATTACGGTACACATAAGGTGAAAATGGTTTGTCCCAGAGAGTTTATTGAAGATTGGGGACCTTGATATCTCAGTGCTAGGTAGAGAACTGGGCTTGGTCATTTTTGCCCTGATCCTCTGAATAGGCATGGACAGCCTCCAGGGGAAAAAAAGCCACACAAAGCACCAGCTTATGTTAAGCCCACCCCTGACAAGGGGTGGGGCAAATCTGCCCAGGCAAAGATACTGAGAAGCAGCATAGTAGGGCCCTCCCACAAAAGCCAGACTGGAAGAACAGGTGGACTACAACTTTGCGGATGCCACAAGACTGTAAAACCCTACAGCTAGGGGAAAATAGTATATTGAGCTGCAGTTGTTTTCTCACAACTCATTTATCCTTCAGTCTAAAATTTTCCATTTCTTAAAAAAAAATTAAATTAAAAAAAATTGAGCAACCTGTTCCAGAAATTCCACATCTAGGGAGCTCAAGAAAAGGTCATGAATGTGGAAAGAAATTAGCTCTAAAGATGTTCATTTAATCAGTTGTATAAAATAGGAAAAATCAATAAAAAATTCAAGAGTCCTACAATTTAAAAAAATATTCCATTTCTTCTTTTTTACCTCTCTCTCATTTCAACTACATTCTTATTTTACCAACTTATGTTTTTTAAGTCTTTAATTTTTATTTTTTACATCTACATTTTATATGTAGATGTGAAAATATTTTATGCATATTTTAAGCATATTTATATGCTTCATTTAAGTATTTTTTTTGCTTTACTCAATTACATATATATTTATATATAGTACATACAAAATATAATATATATTGATTTCTTTGCAATTGTGAGATGTAGTGTCTTCTAACACATAGACCAAAATTCCATCAGGAAACAGGGGGTCACCCTGTTTTGTCTACCCAGTAAGATTATAGTATCTCTTCCTCCATCTCCTTTTTTAATTGTTTTGTTTAATTTCAGTTTTGTTTCCCTTTCTGTGGTGGTTTCTGACCACTTTGGATTTTTCTAGGGTGTATTTTGCTTCAGTCATGGTTGATATTTTGGACTCTGTTCATTTGCTCACCAATCCTTCTCTGGGCAAAAGGACTAGAAGGAGGAATTCACAACAAAAGAATGACCCAAAGGCAATGTCCTCTAAGACAGAGATAATGAATATAGATATAATTAAGGTGTCGGAGTTGGAATTCAGGATACCAATTATAATGTTAATAGCTAGGCTTGAAAAAAGCATAAATGACAATACATATTCTCTAAGAGAAGAAATGAAATCTAATCAGGCAGAAATTTAAAATGTTATGAATGAGATGCAATCTAAATTGGATGCTCTATAGTTATGGCCAAAGAGGCAGAAGAAAGAATAAGTGATATAGAGAACAGGTTGATGGAAAGGAGAGAAAGACAACTAGTAGACTGTGAAAAAAGACTTCAAGAAATCAATGATACCCTGAAATGTACCACGGTCAGAATTATTGTGGTTCCAAAAAGGTGGGGGGGGGCAGATTTTTCTCACTTATACTTGAGTAAATAATAGCTGAGAACTTTCCTAATCTGGGGAAGGAAATAAACAATTGTGACCAAGAGGAAGGGAAGACCACTTCAAATACTAGTAAAAATAGATCAACATCGTGACATATAATAGTGAAACTTGCAACCCTAAAAGAAAAAGAAGCTATCCTGAGAGCAGCTAGGGAGAGAAGATTCCCCATCAGAAAAACATCAGACCTATCCACACAAACCTGGCAGGCCAGAAAGGACTGGCAAGATATACTTAGGATACTAAATGAGAATAAAATGCAGCAGAGAATTCTTTATCCAGTAAGGCTGTCATTCAGAATGTAAGAAAAGATAAAGAGCTTCCAGGACAGACAGAAACTGAAAGAATATGTGGCCACAAAGCCAGCCCTGCAAGAAATATTAAAGGGGCGATATAGTAAACAAAGAGATGCCAAGAGTCACATAGACCAAAAAAAATCTATAGAAACAGGGACATTTCTATAGTCCTATAGAAGTAGTACAATGGGACAATATACATATCTTTCAATAGTTACTCTGAATGTAAGTGGGCAAAATGCTCCAACCAAAAGAAACAGGATGTCATATTGGATAAAAGATTAAAAAAAAAAAAAAAAAAAGCAAGAGCCATCCATATGCTGTCTACAAGAGACTGATTTTAGACCTAAACACCTCTATACTGAAAGTTTGGGGGTAGAGAACAATTTACTATGCTAATGGACCTCAAAATAAAGCTGTGGTAGCAATCCCCATAACAGACAAATGAGATTTTAAACAAAAGACTTTAGTAAGAGATGTAGAGGTACACTATGTCATAGGTAAAGGGTCAGTCCAACGAGAAGATCTAACAGCTATAAATATTTATACCTCCAACAAGGGAGGAGTCAATTATATAAACCAATTACTAATCAAAGTAAAGAAACATATCAATAATAATACATTAATAACAGATGACATCAACACTCCACTCATAGCAATGGACAGATCATCTAAGCAGAAGAACAACAAAGAAAGAAGGGTTTTGAATGAAACACTAGACTGGATGGATTTCACAGATATATACAGAAAGTTCCATCCTAAAACAATAGAGTATTCACTCTTCTCAAATGCACATGGAATTTTCTCCAGAATAGATCATATGCAGGTCACAAATCATGTCTCCACTGATACCAAAAGACTGAGATTATTCCCTGCATATTTTCAGACCACAGTGCTTTGAAACTGGAACTAAATCAGAAAAGAAATTTGGAAGGAACTCAAACACTTGGAGGTTAAGGAGAAGAAAGAATTGGTCAACCAGGAAATTAAAGAAGAACTTAACTCATTGAAACTAATGAAAATGAAAACACATTGGTTCAAAACCTATGGAATACTGCAAAGATGGTCCTAAGAGGGAAGAGCATAGCCATCTAAATCTCTCGAAAAATTAGAAATATCCCCAGTACACAAGGAAATTTTTTGCCTAAACGACAAGGAGAAGGAACAACGAATAAAGCCTAAACGGAGTAGGAAAAGAAAAATAATAAAGATTAGAGCAGAAATCAATGAAATAGAAACCAGAATAACAGTAAAATACATCAACAAAACTAGAAGCTGGTTCTTGAAAGAATTAATAACATCAATAAACCAACACTGAAAAGAAATTTAAAATAATAATAATAAATAAATAAATAAACAAAAGGATCAATAAACTTCTGGCCAAACTTATCCAAAAGAAAAGAGAAAGGACCCAATTAATAAAATCATGAATGAAAGGGGAGGTATCATGACTAACACTAAGGAAATACAGACAATTTTAAGAATATATTATGAGCAAGTATCTGCCAACGAAGCTGGCAATCTGGAAGAAATGGATGCATTCTTAGAAACTTATAAACTACCAAGACTGAAACAGGAAGAAATAGGCAATCTGAACAGACCCATAAGCAGCAAGGAAATTGAAGCAAGAATCAAACACCTCCCAAAAGACAAGATTTCAGGGCCAGATGACTTCCTATGGGAAGTCTTTAAAGAAGAAATAATACTTATTCTACTGAAGCTGTTTCGGTAAATAGAAATGGAAGGACAACCTCCAAACTCATTCTATGAGGCCAACATGACCTTGATCCCCCAAAACCAAAGACCCCGATCAAAAAGAATTGCATACCAATATCCCTGGTGAACATGAATGCCAAAATACTCACCAAGATCCTAGCCAGTAAGATCCAACAGCACATAAAAAGGATAATCCACCATGACCAAGTGGGATTGATTCCTGAGTTACAAGGGTGGTTCAATATTTGCAAATCAATCTGTGACAGAGCACATTCATAAAAGAAAAGACAAAAATCATATGATCCTCTCAATTCATGCAGAAAAAGCATTGACAAAGTACATCCTTTCTTGATAAAAACTCTTCAAAGTATAGGGATAGAGGGAACATACCTCAGTATCATAAAAGATATCTATGAAAAGCCTACAGCAAATATCATTCTCAATGGAGAAAAACTGAGAGCTTTTCCCTTAAGGTCAAGAATAATACAGGAATATCCACTATCACTACTATTGTTTAACATAGTATTAGAGTCCTAGTCTCAGCAATCAGAAAAGAAAAAAATAAAAGGCACTCAATGTGCCAAAAAATAGGTCAAACCCTCTCTCTCAAGATGACATAATACTTTATGTGAAAAACTCCAAAAATTCCAACCCAAAGTCTCTAGAACTAATACAGCAATTCAGCAGTGTGGCAGGATAAAAAATACACAGAAATCAGTTGCATTTCTATGCACTAAAAATGAGGCAGAAGAGATGAATCCCATTTATAATTGCTCAAAAAAAAAAAAAAAAAAAAAAACCAGGATACCAAGTAATAAACCTAACCAAAGAGATCAAGGATCTGTACTCTAGAAACAACAGAACACTCATGAAAGAAATTGAAGAACACATAAAGATATAGAAAAACATTGTGAAAATGTTGATGCTGCCCAAAGCAATCTAATATTCAAAGCAATCCCTATCAAAATACCATCAGCATTTTTCACAAAACTGGAATAAACAATCCTAAAATGTGTATGGAACCAGAAAAGACCCCAAACAGGCAGACAAAAGTTGAAAAAGAAAACCAAAGCTGGATGGCCTGGAGACAAGATGGAGAAGCAAGAAAACCTATTTCAACCAGTCCCCTGAAGTGAGCTAAGTATCTACTAGAACACTCTGAACACCCATGAAATCATCCTGAGATATAAAATTACACACTTCTGGATCTCTACGGGGGCAAAATATCATCAGTGGAGAGGTAAAGCAGAGTGGGAACACTCCAACTGATATCTGAGGGAAAACAAAAGGGGGAGGGAGCCACCAGAAGAAACCCATTGGAAAGTAATGCCACAATAAGAAAGTGCCCTGTGCTTGGGGACAAGCATTAACTTGGATTCCAGTTTAAAGCACTCAAAAAAGGCAAAAGATATAAGGGGCAAGTTGTGGAATTGGGCAGTGACAAGCACAGGCCTAAGACCATGGTCCCAGGGCTGTCATTGCCAGTGACAACCCATACCAGAGAGTTCAGCAGGGGCTCTGATTCTGTGGTCCCTGAGCCCACAGCTTTCTGCTGGTGTGCTACTGCTTGGGCTGGGCACACTCCTGCTCATGCCTGAGAGAGCCTGGTGTGGGCACCAGCCAGTGGTCTCTGGGCCCACAGCCTTCTGTGACCTGCATGATTGCAGGGTCTGAGTGCACCCAGCACACACCTGAGAGAACATGGCTTGAGCTCTAGTCGGGAGTCCCTTGGCCAGCAGCCATCCACGGCCTGTGCCACCACCACCGGTTGTGAGAGCACCTGGTATGGGCATGGACCCCAGACAACAGCCCTGGCAATGACAGCCATTTGAGTTCAGGTTCACCTGGACCAATGTTGCTTGTGGTTTGAGTGGCACAGGGGTGCAGACACAAGAGGGGTCCTCAGGCAACCACTGAGACTGTGGCTGGGGTGTGTACCATCTGTGGGAGGTTGCGGTGTTCAGCAGAGTTTGAAGAGGGGGAGACTCTGTGTTATGGACCACCTAGAAGGGAGGAGATTGAGATGTCTCTCTTAGGCAGAGGTCTGGGTGCAGTCAGTTTACTTTCCACTAACCCACTGAAAAACCAGTAAAAGCCACCAGAGAACAAAACCTCCAGAGAACAAAAGCCTGAAAAAAATGGTTTCCACAGAGCCCAGCCCCTTCATAGAGGGCAGGGCAACTCAGCCAAAGCAAGACTGACTAGAAAAAAATGCGGTAACCCCCTACCCAGAAGACAAGCCAAAAGAAAAAGATGGCAACAACAACAGGGTCCCCATAAAACTATAAAACACCTCATAAGGGGAAAACCATATATTAAGCTCACAGTATTACCCTAAAACCTGTATATTTCATAGATACAGCAATTTTTTCTTTTTTTTCATTCATTCTAAAGATTCTTGTTCTTTTTATTTTTTTGTACTACTCACCACTACAACTAGAGGTTTAATACAACATATTCCATAACAACTTTTTAACTTAAACTTTTTCATACATATACTTATCTTTCTTTTTTTTAATATACATATATATATATATATATATATATATATATGTATCAAGGTAATTGTTTTTCCCCACTCAATACTACTACTATATATAAACCATTTTTAAATTCCCTGTATCAAAACAAAAAAAGAAGAAATTCCCTCTATCTCTGGAAAGTTGAGTCCTTTAACAAAGATAACAAAGATACACCCAGGAAGAACTGAAATAACTTTCCTCACCCAAGCCGAGGTTTTATAACCACCTTTCCATCTTATTCTTCTGTTAGTGTTTCTGTGTATTTGTTTTTGCTTTGGAACTATATAAATCTTATAAATTCTCATAAATTCTTACTCATTTGGCTGGGTTTTTCTCTCTCTTTTTTTTTCTTCTCCTTTACTTTTGTCAGTCTTTTTGTTTATTCATTTTTGTTTATGGACCTTATAAAACTTACTTTTGGGGGTTATTTTGGCTGGGTTTTCTCTTTTTTTTCTTTTTCTTTTTTTCCCCCTTTTTCTTTCTTTTTGGTGGTGAAATTGGATGGCTCTGAAGCTTTGGCAAACACCTCTCACCAAAATGACTAGGAGGAGGACACCCAACAGAGGAAAAATTCAGAGACTGTGCTCTCTCCATCAGAACTACTGGATATGGACATAAACAGTATACTGGAAAAGGAATTCAGGGTAACAATTATCCAGGCAATGGCTACGTTGGAGAAGACCACTAGTAGCAACATAGAATCTCTAAGGGTGGAAATGAGGGTTGATCTGGCCATACTAATAAATCCCATCAATGAGATCTAATCTAATCTAAATACTCTAACAGCTAGGGTAACGGAGGCAGATTGAACTCTAGGTATCTAGAAGTAAAACTGATAGAAAAGATGAATCAGGAGGAGGTCTGAGACAAAAAGCTTAAAAGCCAGGAAAACAGAATTTGGGAAACATATGACAACAAAAAAAGTTCCAACGTCACAATTATTGGGATGTCTGACAGGGCTGAGAAAGAGAGAAGACTAGAAGATATAGTTGAACAGATTCTGGATGAAAATTTCCTTAATCTAGGGAATGGAACAAGTGTTCAGATCCTAGAGGCAGAAAGAATACCCACCAAGGTCAACATGTCTAAAAAGTCAACAAGACACTTAATTGTGAAATTCACGAATCATTTCAGACAGAAGGCCTAAAGGGCAGCTAGGGAGAAGAGATTCCTTATGTACAGAGGAAGGACCATCAGAATAATATCAGACCTATCCACAGAAACCTGGTTAGCCAGAAATGGCTGGCAAGACATATTCAGGGCACTAAATGAGAAGGACATGCAGCCAAGAATATTTTATCCAGCAAGGCTGACAATGAAATTGGATAGAGAGATAAAGAGCTTCCAAGACCTGCAAGGTTTAGAAAAGTATGCGACCATCAAGCTGGCACTACAAGAAATATTAAGGGTGGTTCAATAAAATAAGAAATATCCCAGGAGTGACATAGAACACAAATTTACAGAGTCAACCTACAGAAAAAAGAACTTTACAAGTAACATGATGTCAATAAAAATGTATCTTTCAGTAATCACTCTCAACGTGAATTGTCTAAATGCTCCCATAAAATGGCACTGGTTACAGATTGGATAAAATGACTGGACAATTCCATTTGCTGTCTACAAGAGACACACTGTGACCTAAAGATACAACCAGAATGAAAGTGAAGGGATGGAGAAACATTTTTCATGCCAATGGGCCCCTAAAGAAAGCTAGGGTAGTGATTCTCATATCAGATAAGTCAGAGATTAAACTAAAGATGGTAGTCAGAGATAAGGAAACTAAATCATTCTTAAAGGGTCTATCCACCAAGAAGATTTTAAAATTGTAAATATTTATGTCCCTAATATGGGAGCAGCCAACTACTACATAAGACAATGGTTAATCAAGATAAAGAGTCATACTGATATGAATACATTAATTGTGGAGGATCTTAACACACCACTCTCAGTATATGACAGATCATCCAAGCAGAAAATGAACAAAGAAACATAGCTTTGAATGACATATTGCACCAGATGGACCACACAGATATATACAGAACATTCCACCCCAAATATCAGAATACTCATTCTTCTCAAGTGCACATGGAACTTTCTCTAGAATAGACCACATACTGGGTAACAAATGAGGGTTCAAACAATAGCAAAAAACTGGGATTATTCCCTGCATATTCCCAGACCACAATGCTATGAAACAAGAACTCAACCACAAAAAAAAAGTTTGGAAGGAATTTAAACACCTGGAAGCTAAAGACTATCCCGCTCAAGAATGTTTGGATCAACCAGGAAATCAAGGAAGAACTTAAAAAATTCATGGAAACCAAGGTGAATTACACTTAATCCAAAACCTATGGGATACATTAAAGGTGATCCAAAGGGGGAAATACATAGCCATCCAAGCCTCACTAAAATAAATAAATAAATAAATAAATAAATAAATAAATAAATAAATCCAGAATACACCAGCTCTCCTTACACCTTAAATAACTACAGAATCAATGACAAATAAAGCCAACTCCACACATAATAAGGGCAATAATCAAGATTAGAGCAGATATCAATGAGTTAGAAAGTAGACATACAGTACAACACATTACTGAACCTAGAAGCTGGTTCTTTGAAAGACTCGGTAAGATCAATAAACAACTGACCAACCTAATCCAAACGAAAAGAGAAAGGACCCAAATTAATAAAATTATGATTGAATGGGGAGAGATCACAACTAACACAAAGGAAATAGAAATAATCATCAGAAATTCTTATCAATCCCTACAAGCCAATAAGTTAAGAAGCCTAGAAAAAATGGATGCATTCCTGGAAACCTATAAAATTCCAAGACTGAAACAAGCAGACACTGACAACCTGAATAGACCAATAACTAGTAACCATATTAAAGCAGTGATGAAAAACCTCCTAGAAAACCACATTCCAGGACCTGATGGATTCCTTCAGGATTTCTACCAAACACTCAATAACTATTCTCCTGAAATTCTTTGAAAAAATAGAAACATAAGGAAACCTTCCTGACTCTTTCAATGAAACCAGCATTACCTTGATCTACAAATCAGGCAAAGTCTCCACCAAAAAGGAGAATTTCAGTCCAATATCCCTGATGAATATGGATGCCAAGATTCTCAACAAGATCCTTGCTAATAGGATTCAACAGTACATTAAAAAGATTACCTACCATGATCATGTGGAATTTATCCCTGGAATACCACGGTGGTTTAACATTAAAAAATCAATGTGATAGAACAAATCAATAAGAGAAGAGAGAAGAACCACAAGGTCCCTTCAAATCATGCAGAGAAAAAAATTTTTTTGACAAAATACAGCATCCGTTCCTAATTAAAACTCTTCAAAGTGTAGGGAAAGAAGGAACATTCCTCAACTTCATAAAATCTATACATGAAAAACCTACAGCAAATATCATTCTCAATAAGAAAAGGCTGACAGCATTCCCTTTGAGATCAGGAACACGACAAGGATTCCCACTCTCACCACTGCTCTTCAACATAGTACTAGAAGTCCTAGCAACAGCAATCAGAACACAAAAAGAAATAAAAGGTATTCAAATTGGCAAATGAGGAAGTCAAACTCTCTCTTCACAGATGACATCATACTTCATATGGAAAACCCGAAAGACTCCACCCCCAAACTACTAAAACTCATACAGCAGTTCAGTAATGTGGCAGAATACAAAATCAATGCATAGAAATCATTTGCCTTCTTATACACTACCAGTGAAAATACAGAAAGGGAAATTAGAGAATAAATTCCATTTACTATAATACCAAGAACCATAAGATACCTGGAACTAAACCTAACCAAAGAGGCAAAGGATCTATACTCAAGGAACTACAGAACACCTATGAAAGAAATTGAAGAAGACACAAAAAGATGGAAAAGAATTCCATGCTCATGGATCAGAAGAATAAACACTGTTAAAATGTCTATGCTGGGAAAAGAAGGTGCAGCAGGCAGCTAAGGTGGAAGTCGTCTTCCCTCTATTGGAAATACAGACTCAAGGGCAAAGTTGTTCAATGTTGTGGGCTGGAGGAGGCATTGTGGCTGACACAGCAACAGGAGCTTTGAAAGTCAGCTACACCTCCTACTCTTAAAACTAGAGGCCTATGAAAAGGAGATCCTACAGTGCCCTGTTATGTGATGTCCCATGTTCATCAGAACCAGGGACCAAATTTTATGGTCTAGAGAAATTCTGGAATTCTACTGAAGCATTCCAGGGTGCACTTTGCCTGCACCATGATCAATACATTCAGCTACACATCCATTCAGCCATCTCTCACCAAAATGACTAAGAAGAAGAATGCCCAACAGAAGAAAAATTCAGACAGTGGCCATCTCCAACAGAGCTATTGGATATGGACATAGACAATATGTCGAAAAGGGAATTCAGGCTAACAATTATCCAGGCAATAGCTAAGTTGGAGAAAGACATGGATGACAAAATGGAATTGATTAGGGCAGAATTGAAAGCCACCAGGGATGATGTAGAAAATATTCTCAATGAGTTCGAATTGAATCTAAATTCTCTAAAAGCTAGGGTAACTGAGACAGAAGATAGAATTAGTGATCTGGAGGACACACAGATAGAGAAAAAGGATCAGGAGGAAGACTGGAACAAACAGCTTAGAAGCCATGAAAACAGATTCAGGGAAATAAATGATGCCATGAAACGTTCCAATGTCAGAATTATTGGAATCCCTGAAGGGGAGGAGAAAGAAAGAAGCCTAGAAGATATAGTGGAACAAGTTCTTTATGAAAATTTTCCCAATCTCACGAATGAAACCAGAGTCCATGTATTAGAGGCCGAATGATCTCCACCTGACTATAGATTCCAAAAAAAATCAAGGAATCATAATTGTAGATACAATCTCTTGAAAGCCGCTAGGACAAAGAGGCTCCTTACTTACAGAGGAAAGCCCATAATAATGTTAGACCTGTCCACAGAAACCTGGCAAGGTTTCTACCAGACTTTCAAAGAAGAAATAACACCTATTCTATTCTTTCTACCAGACTTTCAAAGAAGAAATAACACCTATTCTCTTGAAGCTGTTTCAAAAAAATTGAAGCAGAAGGAAACTTCCAGACTCTTTCTATGAAGCCATCATTACCATGATCCCCAAACCAGGCAAAGACCCTACCAAAAAGGAGAATCTCAGACCAGTATCAATGATGAATATGGATTCTCAGCAAGATCCTATCAAACAGGATCCAACAACACATTGAAAAGATTATCCACCATGACCAGGTAGAATTCATCCCTCCGCTACAAGAATGGCTCAACATTTGCAAATCAATCAATGTGATAGAACAAATTAATAAGAGAAGAGAGAAGAACCATATGGCCCTATACACTATGGAATATTATGCCTCCATCAGAAAGGATGAATACCCAACTTTTGTAGCAACATGAATGGGACTGGAAGGGATTATGCTGAGTGAAATAAGTCAAGCAGAGAGAGTCAATTATTCTATGGTTTCACTTATTTGTGGAGCATAACAAATAGCATGGAGGACAAGGGGAGATGGAGAGGAGAAGGGAGTTGAGTAAAATTGGAAGGGGAGGTGAACCATGAGAGACTATGGACTCTGAAAACAATCTGAGGGCTTTGAAGGGGTAGTGGGTGGAAGGTTGGGGGAACCAGGTGGTGGGTATTGGAGAGGGCACGTATTGCATGGAGCACTGGGTGTGGTGCAAAAACAATGAACACTGTTATGCTGAAAAGAAATTTTAAAAAAAGTTTAAAAAAATAAGCAAAAAAAAAGGGGGGAGGGAATAAAACCAGTCCACAGAATTACCAGGACCATTCCACTCCAAAGTTCATTGTTTCCCAAGGCTATTTGTGTTTCTGTTGTTTATCAAAAGAGTTAGAGTGTAGACCACAAATTTTATATTTAAGTGTTTGTTTTAATATATTAGAAAAAATGCTGGTTTTCTTTCTATAGTAAAAAGTATGAGTCGATTTAAAGGAAAACATCAAGAAGCTACTAGTTCAGGTATCAGGCAGACATAGCAGAAACTGTGAAAGTGGTACAGAGTAGCTACAGGTTGGGAAGCACTAGGATAGTGTATGTCCACACTGTAAGCTCCCTGAGAGTGGGAACTCCATCTGGCCTGTTATCCTTGTAGTCCCAGTACTCAACATAGGCTGGATACATGGCAGGAGCCAAGTACAGTCTTGTGAGTTCGTTAAATTAACAGGGAGTTGGGGTGCCTGGGTGGCTCAGTGGGTTAAGCCTCTGCCTTCGGCTCAGGTCATGAGCTCATGACCTGGGATAGAGCAGTCCTGGGATCAAGTTGTGTTAGACTCTGCTCAGCAGGAGCCTGATTCCCCCTCTATCTCTGCCTACCTCTCTGTCTACTTGTGATCTCTCTGTCAAATAAATAAATAAAATCTTAAAACAATAAATTAATTAACAGTGAGTAAGTGCTCTGTGTATGTGGTATCTCTTCCTTGCCTCTCTGTTCAATCAGATCTCCTTGGAAACTCCAAAATTTTCTAAGTTTATCCTGGAGCTAGACGTTATAATCACATCTCCCTCCCAGCAGTTGGATTTCTTGTGGTAGAGAAGGTTCCCTACCCTCAAGAGCAGCTTGCACTTTCAGCCCCATTTGGGGCTTTCTCCTGGCCACAAGCCTTTGGGAAATTTTTTTTGAAATAAATCTTTGAACACTCCTTGTTTAGCAGGGTTGGTAAGGTTAAGCAGCTTACCAGCTAGCTAGTAACAAGAAGAGTTAATAATCACACCCGTCTAATCCTCACAATTTACAAAAGGATCTCGAAGGATCCATTTTGTCAAAGAGAAAAAATAGGCTCAGAAAGGCACCGGGTGGAGTCTCACATGGTGCTCCCTGCTCTGTAGGAGGCCTGCTTCTCCCTTTCTCATCCACCTGCTTGTATTTCCTCTCTCCCTGTCAAGTAAATAAAATCTTAAAAAAGAAAAAGAAAGGCATAGTTATCTGCCCAGGGTCATTACATTATTCTGCCCTCACCCTATCTTTAAAAGATTAAATGAGATACAGACTGTAAGGGTACTTTATAGACTCTGCTAAGTCACAGAAGAACTTCACTCTGCCATCACAACTGGAATGACTATTGTAACCAGTGTGTCTCTTTCCCAGTTGGACCGCAAGGTAAGGCCAGAGTTCTTTTAGTGGTGAAACACTAGCACCTTTCCAGCTGGGCAGGAAGCAAGCCCTATCTTCATGGCCTCTCTCCAGGTCCCTCCAGCACTCTCAGGAGAGTGTCCACACACTTCACATCCCTTCTGTTCACCTCCAGTTACGAACTGCTGCTACTCCTGAGTCCTGTCTCCCTGTGCCCAGAACACATTCTTCAAGCAGCTTGTCCTCCAAATTATACCGACACAGGGCCCTTCTTTTACTCTCCAAATCAGAGCCAAGGACCAGGCAGGGTGAGGCATGGATCTGAGAATCCCTTCCTCAGCCAATTCAATGCAAACCCACCATGAGGCATGGACAGCGGAGGACTCTGTCTGCCATGCTTTCTGGCTCCCTCTGAGTCTTGAAGTCCCAGTTTCTCAGTGTCAGGGTGTGCGTCCTGCCCTCCAGGCCAGGCCTGTTTGGTCTCCCTGACAGAACTTGAGAGCAGATAATCCTGTTCTTCCCAGAAGACTAAGGCCCCAGCACTGGGGTCCCACAGGAAGCAGGATCCCATTCTGGTAACAAGTTTCACAAGGGTAGCTTATTTCGTCGCAGCACCATGCAGATCACTGAGAGGCCCACAGAAACCCACATTTAGGAAGAACACATGCCGTTTTTCCAAAAGCACTCAGGTTAAAGAGAGGTCGAGGTCACAGGCTAAATGCCTATTGGTTGCCGCACTGCATTTTCGTTCATGGTGACTTACGTTTCCTCCAAAGCAGCAGTTGCTGATCTAGTCCTTTTTTTTTTTTTTTTTTTTTTTTTGTGATAATCAAATCTTCCATTTTAGAGATTTCTCCAAAACAAAATGAGTATATCTCAAAAGTGATCAATGTCTCCCAAAACAAAATTTGATCACTTGGCAGCAGCCAGATTATGGCAGTTCTCTAAAAGAAGAGGGGCTCGCGGCAACTCCTCTGTGCCCTTGGGGTCGGTGGTACCGGAGTGCACCGGGCAGGCAGCGCCACTGCAAGCCCGAGGGGGAGGCTGCGGAGCTCCCGTGGCTCCTGGCAAGCGCCTCGCAGCTTGTCCTCTGCCACCAGAGTGGCCCGGAGTGGGCCCTAGGAGAAAGCGACAGCCGCTCGGTCAGGGGACGGCCAGCCCCAGGTCCTCCAGTGCTGTGGGGGCGGGGGGAGGACAGGGGGGTGCGAGGGGTGCTAGGGGAAAGGGGGCCTCATGACTGCAGGTCCCCGCCCCACATCCGGACGAAAGACCCAACCAGAACCCAAACGGTTCTTTTCATTGGTTGCTTTTTATATTTGTTCGTAAGGCGGAGCACTCAGAGAGGCAGGAAGGGCTCTGATTTCCCCTGAGAAAAAGCCAAGAACCAAAAGTTTATGGAAAGGGCCCTGAAGTCTGGGATGTCGGTTTCTGTCAAGCTGATGCTCCCGCCCGGAAGCCTGAGGGCAGCAAGTCAGTCACTCTCAGGACCTATGTTCCTGTCTCCACACCCTCCACATCCTCACCCTCCATGCCCTCCCCGCGCCGAACCAACTGCTTGTCCTGTCCTCACCTTTAAGGCGTTTGTTATCCGAGGCTTCCTTGGCTGCCCCAGGCCTCTGTCTTAGACACCAACTTCTTGACATTGGCTTCTTTGGGGTTCTTGACCTCCCTATCCTGCCTCTGGCTTTCTATACGTACCTAGTTCTTGATCAGCCCCCAAGAGAGCTTCTGCCTCTGTATCCAAGCTTCTTCCCAGGATATCTTTTTTGTGTGTGGCCCTATCAGATGGCCAGATAGATGCTGCCTAACTACCTCTCAGGCACACGCCTGGAAAAATTACCTAACCTGCTTCCAACATCCATAAAGTGGAGATTACACTTAATAGTGTTGTGTGAGTCAAGTATTTAACATGTGATTTGGCATATAACACATTTCAGCTCTTATCACTGAATTTCAGCTACTGCTTGTGCAGTCCCTGAGCCCCTCCTTCCCCTTCCTGCATCCATTACCCTCTTCTTTGCAAATTGTTATAATTACTAAAGATGAAGTATGCATTTACAGTGATAACCTTTTTTTGCTGTGCTTTCATTAGTAAGGTATGAGCTTATTCCCCCATGCATTCATCTGACACATTTCTGGAGCCAGAGGGGTCTGCTTAAGTAGTCACAGTCTGATGGAGGAGGCCTGGTCCAGGGCTCAGTAGAGGGGTCCAAGCACACATAGGCCAGTCCTATTGGAACTTTTAGACAAGGCTTCTTAGTACTTGAGCAGAATCTTGCAGGGGTCTTTACTTGGCAGATAGCAAAGAGGAAATAAAAGCACTTGATCCTCTCCCCCAAAGGGTCAAGAGGTAGGGGAACTCTGTGAATCTGTGGAAGGCAGGGCTCATCTTTATCCTGGATGCCTAAAAGAATGCATTAGAATGTGTGGAACACAACAGACATTCAGTATTTATTTTTTTCTCACTAATTCAATCCAATATAATTAGATAAATTAAAAATGGATGAATGAAGAAAATGGGACAAAGAAAATGAATGAATACAGATGAGATAGGAGTGAAGTTGGTTCACAAAGCAATTGCAGGGTGTCCTATACATTTGCTGGGGGCCACAGATTGGGTTCTGAGCTTTCTAGAAGCCATTTAAAAAACTAGATCCAGTTTTGTGACTCATAGTATCCATATACAGAACCCACAGCAGTATCTGGAAATGCCATTCCTGTCATGAAGAACAGACACTTTTCCTGAGAGTCCTCAGGAAGAGGAATTACAGAATGAGGTACCAAGGCCCTGCACTTTTTCACTACTAAATATACACAGTATTTTTCACAGAGCCTCAGAAATAGCAGGAATGATTCAGAATAGGCCAGCCCGCAAGGACAGTGTTCATCTCCTTAAATGGAAGTTGGTGGCAAAGTACTGTTTGGATAAAGCAATTATAGAAGGTGGTCAGGGGGACTTGGGATCATACCTAGGACAATGAATTTGTCCCCTATCCCTGCCCTGCAACACCAGGCACCGGCACTTCTACCTCAACACAACTCTCTGGCACTAAGACCTTTATCCTGTGGAGTGGAGGTGAGGTTCATAGACACCCTGGGTTTGAACCTGGGCCTGAGAGGTCTCTGGGCTCAGATATGAGGACTAAGTGAAAAACAATGAGCTTTCTGGAAGGCCCTCAACAAAGGATAAGTGTGACAGCAAAATCATGTCTGTTTGTTGTAGGGCTCCCCACCACTCCCAGAAATGTAAGCCTATGAAAGCAGGGGCTTGGTCTGTTTTGTTCACTGCTGACCCTTTTGGCATGAGGACCCTCAGAGCTATCTGTATTTGTTCCAGTGTAACTCTATGCCCTGATTCCTTTTGGAGTCTTGGGAGTAAAGATGACAGCGGTCTCTGTGGTCTGCTGCAGTAACCCCAATTGTCTCAGAGGCAGGCTGGCTGCCATGGAACGTCTAGAAAGAGGTTCAGCAAATGCTGGGGAGAAAAACAGGCAATGAGAATTTCAAGGTCTTACCTTGCTGCTACACAGGGCCTATGTTTAGACCAATGGTGGAGTACAGGATGTACACCTGGAGCTTGGCTTTTTTTTTTTTAAATTTTATTTATTTGACAGACAGAGATCACAAGTAGGCAGAGAGGCAGGCACAGAGAGAGGAGGAAGCAGACTCCCCACTGAGCAGAGAGCCCGATGCTCAATCCCAGGACCCTGGGATCATGACCTGAGCCGAAGGCAGAGGCTTTAACCCACTGAGCCACCCAGGCGCTGGGGCTTGGCTTTTTAAAAAACATGCAAGGCCTGCTCCAGATTCCAACAGTCCTCAGGGTGCCCCAACCCTTGCCCCCCACATGTTAAGAATGACTTCACTCATTAAAAAATGACCGATGGGAATGCCCCAGGAACCAGTATGGAGATGAGATAGAGGACTGGGGGACCATGGGTCCTCCATTTCAGGGATGAATGAGCACTGAGCCAAAAGCAGTTCCAGGCTCTGCCCCTACCTGTGCCTGGCCTGTAGCCAACTGGTCTTAGCATAGACAAATTCTTCTATGAAAAAGGAGGCATCGAACTAGGATGCCCAAGTTTCTCTTCAAAAAGTTGTTAGGGCACACTCTAGGACATGTACTGAAAGGTCTCCAAGTTTTGCTCTTCACAGTGTGGCTGGAAATTTCCCAGCTCAACTCAGATGTGAAATTAGTTTTAGCCAAATGGCCTCTTGGTCTGCTATCTTCCTCTCTACCTCACTTCACACACACACACACACACACACACACACACACACACAGCCCTCACTAAAGCCTATACAGAACATTTGACCTTAAGCAATAAGACTTCCTCACACTCCCTCTAAAGTATATGTGTTGCCTAGGTCACTAAATAAGCTTACTAGCTGCACAGGATTCCTGAGGTTAAGTGGATACTGTGGCAAGAGATGGGACTGAAGAGCTGAGTTTAGGATAAGCCAGTTAGCAGTCCTCTTTGGCAGAAACTAAGACAGGGCCAGCTGCCTGCTAAGGAGACTCTGGATTAAAAAGGTAGCTTGTATCTTCTGCATGAGACATATTTTCTATGACTAGGGAACACCAATGGGCATTCAGTACTTATCACTGAGGGGAGTATATTTTATATAGAAAATAAAATACATACTGAAAAATTAAGAGTAAAAAAAGAGGTGGATTAACATTTGTGAGGAAAACATTGCATGAGGGACAAAGCCAGCAGCTACTGCCATCACTTTGTTTTCATCCTGGCTCTTCCCCCAGGTGTGTGGTTGGCAATTCTGCTTTTTATCTGTGGGACTGAAATGGATGAGAAAAAGGTATCTTGTGAGCAAATTACAGTCCTGTCATCCTGTGAATTGATCTTTGCTTTAATACCTGCCTGCTGAGGCAGCCCTACTCTTTTTATTTATTACAAACACCTAGCATGTTTCTCCATAATCTTTTGCTTTTATGAGTTTGCTGCTTTGGAAACAAATCACACACTTTGTATTCCATAAGCCCCGAATGGGGTGGAATTTCTGGTATGACAGCTTCTAGATGCTGAACAAACAGGTCCGACTTTGCCTCTTTTGGAGGAGCCATCAAAGGAAAAAACTGGAGTACAAAAGAAGAAAGTTCACATTTGCACAGCAGGATTTTAATACCTGTTTAAATACCTTCTAGTGTCCACACACAAGTCTTCGTCAAAGACAATTTTAGCAAAGAAATCAATTAATATTTCAGACATTTATTCTAGCATTACAATCACCCACACTTTGTTTTGGGGCAGCTGACCTTTTGATCAAGTTGGCAAACTTTGTGCGATCATATTGCAGTGCCATTACCCTTCTGGGCCAGGGTTTGTAATCTGGTGGCTGTTTAGCAAATGTGAACAACACTTCAGAGCTAGGTAAGTAGAAAGGCAGCCACATTCCTGAAATGTTCTATTCGGAATGGCCACCTTCTTTTGGGGCTGGATTAATGACAATCATGGGTAGGGAACAGAATACGCTGTTTTAGGGTCCAAGCATGAGAAAACTTCCAAAACTTTCGGGGACAAGGACAGAATCAGGTAACCTTGCCAATAATCTCACGTCTTTGGGGGTATTTACACATGTGAAAACTAAGGAGATTCTGTGGATGACAGTTATTATGTTATTATGTACCAGAAGATCTATTGTGAATAATGCCAGTATTATTTCATGTCTGGATCCCTGGCTTTACTTTTACATTTGAGATGTGAAATTCTTACAGATCTTTAGTTTAGTGGAACTTTATTATCTCATGGCCAAGATAGAGTGATTCTCAGCCCTCACAGTGCCTTAGAATCAAGGGCTGGGTTGGGCGGGGGGTGTGTTCTTAAAAGATCTAGATACCCAGGTCTTACCCACAAAAGGAATTTGGATTCAATTTATCTGAAGCCCAGGCATTCAGATATTCAAACCCTCCTCAGATGATTCTAAGCTTCAGCCTGAGCTGAGGACCACTGACTGGTAAGTTCCAAGTGCTGCCTAGTCATACACTGCTGGAGGATTTATTATTATTATTTAGATATAAAGGATCAGAATATCAAAGTCAGGATTGGAAAAGGGTGGGGAAGAAGTTTAGTATTTCATATTGGTGAAACATGAAATGGCTGTTCTGTTGCCAAAGGGTTCTGAAGTCAGTAGAAATGTCCAATGAAATTTATGTCAATCACAAATAGCTGATGACTTTAGATGAGTCAAAGTTGAGTGGTGAGTGCACACAGTGAAGGGCTGGAACTTGGGAAGGAAAACAAATAATTAGCACCTCAGAATAGCTGTTTCTAGCAACTCATTTCCTCCTGTTCCTCCCAGCTTCAGGGTTGGCATTATCAAATTCTGATGTACATAAATGGCTATCAAGTGAGAGAAACAGATGAATTTTTTTTAAGGCAAATCAATTTCTAGGATGCCTGGGTGGCTCAGTGGGTTAAGGGCTGGCTCTTGATTCTGGGTCAGCTCCTGATCTCAGTGTCATGAGATTAAGCCCCACATAAGGCTCTGCACTCAGCAGAGAGTCTATGTGGAATTCTCTCTCCCTCTCCCTCTGCCCCTACCTGCCTTTAAAAAAATAAGCAAATAAAATCTTTAAAGCAAATCAATGTCTAATGAGGAAGTACCCCTTATTTTCATGTCCTTTTGTTACCAACCCCTCTTTGCTCTCACAGTTTGGCAGAGCACACACAAGTGCGCATACACACACACACACACACCTATAGAGACATACACATGGGGAATAGACATAAGCCCAGCTGCATGTGCAAGGCAGTAGTTGTTTGGGGGTGTCTCAGTCTCTGACCTCCTTTGATGCTCCTACAACCAGCACCCTTGGTCCCCTGTGCCCCTGCCCTGCCACCAATTTATTTATCTCTCTACACAGTCCTTCACAGAAACCTAATTAAGTGGTGGATCTATGTGGAGCCATGTGCTGCTGGATTGTCAGCCACCCCTCACCCGATCCCTGGGACTCCCCTCATGGTCCCAGAGTTTCCTGAGGCAAAAAGATGGGGATCAACCTATTGCCAACAATTAACACAGAGAAGCCTCTACAATCATGAAGATGATTTTTGAGTCCCATACAATAATGCTCTGCATGTTTGTCCTTCTGCTTTCAACCATTTCTTCTTAGGTTTTGCATAGTCTGACTTTGCTCCAACAAGAGAAAAGATGAGTAATAGGATGCTAGGCATGTTTCCAACTTATGATGCATTTCTTCTGTTACCTGTCACAATGAGACTCTATCCATCAACCCTAAGAGTGTTTAGTGGCCCTGCCTGCTCTGGGACCTTTCAGACCTTCTGTGTTTCTCTCTATTGTAGCACCTCTCATACAACATGACTCATGTCTGTTTACTTCTCTCCTGTGCCCCTCACTAGGCAGGGAGCACCTTATCTTTTATACCCAGGTACTAATGCAGTGCATGGTTTGTAGTTCTTCTGAGGCCATGGGCTACAACTTCAACTCTCTGAGCTCAGATTTCTCATCCATAAAATGGAAAACATTACTATCCATCTTGAAAGTTAGTTTTGAGGATTAAGTCAAATCATGAGGACAAAGCACCTGACACGATGTAGGCCCTCAGTAAAGGGTAACTGTCTTATACCTGCAATAGGTACTCAGTAAATGAATGCAATAATTTGTCAGCAGAGTTAACACTAAGTTTGTAATTCAAGTCATAATTAAACAAAATACGGGAATCTGCAGCCTCCAGTCCCTCCCTACTTCCTGCCTCTCACTGAGTCACACAGCTGAAGTACCTCCCAGTTCAACATCATCACATCACTCCCAGTCTGAGGTCTCAAGTGACTCATGCTATCTCCAAGATCAAGACCAAGTTCCAGTTCTTGGCACCACCTCCCCTCTCCACCTTATGCACCTCCATTGCCCTTTGTGTAATCTTCAGCTATAAAATAAGAGTCTTAGTTACTTGTCCTGCTCTGCTGTTCTGTGATTCTCATGCAATTGTGTTCATCCAGTGAGCCTTTTTTAAATAAATTTTTTATTTTTTTTATTAAAATATATTGTATTATTAGTCCCAGGGGTACAGGTCTGTGAATCGCCAAGTTTACACACTTCACAGCCCAGTGAGTGCTTTTCTGAACGCCAGCTCTGTGCTAGGCCCTGGACTAGGCTCTGGGAACACAGCTCCTGTCCTCCAGGGCCTCCAGTCTAGTGAAGGAGACCAGGCAGCTGAGAGGGTTGTGCTGTAGGAGCTGGGATAGGAGTGCTCATCCTGATTCAAGGCAAGAGCACATTGTTGTGAAACACATGGCGCACTCTAGGCTCCAATGATCCCTTCTCTTCCCTTCCCTCTCAGACCTCACTTTCTGAGGAACTCCCATAGTGCTTCCCACATAGCTGCAGCAGTTTGCATTCCTACCAATGATAAGTGAGCAGTCCCCTTTCTCTGAATCCTTGCCAACACCTCTTGTTTCCTGTGTTGTTGATTTTAGCCATTCTGACCACATGAGCTGGTATCTCAATGTAGTTTTGAATTGTGTTTTCCCGATGATGAGTGATGTTGAGCACTTTTTCATTTGTCTGTTGGCCATCTGTATGTATGTCTTCTTTGGAGAAATGTCTGTTCATATCTTCTACTCCTTTTTAAACTGCATTATTTCTATTTGGGGTATTGAGTTATATCAGTTCTTTATATATTTTGGATAATAAAATTTTATCAGATATGTCATTTGCAAATATCTTGTCCCATTGTCCCATTCAGTAGCTTGCCTTTTAGTTTTGTTGAATGTTTCCTTCACTGTACAGATGTAGTCTCAACAGTAAATTTCAATATTTTGTTTACTTAAATTCAAGTTACTTACCATATATTGTAGTATGGGTTTTAGGAGCAGTTAGTGATTCATCACTTACATATAACACCCAGTGCTCATCCCAAGAGCCCTCCTTAATGTCCATCACCAATTAATCCCATGCCCCCTACTACCTCCCCTTCAGGAACCTTCAGTTTGTTCTAGTTAAAAGTCTCTAATGGTTTGCTTCCCTCTCTGTTTTTACTTAACTTTCCTTTCCCTGTGTTTAACTGTTTTGTTTCCTGAAGTCCACATATGAGTGAAATCGTATAGTTTTTTTTTTTCATTCTCTAACTTATTTTGCTTAGCATGATACCATCTAGTTCCATCCATGTTGTTGCAAATGACAAATATTTCATTCTTTTTGATGGCTGAGAAATATTCCATTACACACACACACACACACACACTACTTCTTCATCCACTCAACTGTCAATGGACATCTGGGATCTTTCCATATTTTGGCTATTGCGGATATTGCTGCTATAAACACTGGGGTGCAAGTCCCCCTTCAATCACTATGTTTGTATCCTTTGGATGAGTACTATAATTGCTGGTGGTTAAGGCAGTTCTTCCTTTTTTTTTTTACGTTTTTGAAGAACTCTAATACTGTTTTCCAGATTGACTGCATCAGTTTGCATTCCCACTAACCATGCAAAAAGATTTGCCTTTCTCTGCATTCTCACCAACATCCATTGTTTCTTGAGTTATTAATTTCCACCTTTCTGACTAGTGTGAGATGATAGCTCACTGTGGTTTTGACATGTATTTCCCTGATAACAAGTGATATTGAATACTTTTTCATGTGTCTGTTAGCCATTTGTATGTCTTCTTTGGAGAAATATCTGTTCATGCCTTGTGCCCATTTCTTGACTGCATTATTTATATTTTGGTTGTTGATTTTGATCAGTTCTTTATACATTCTGGATACTGGTCCCTTATCTGATAAGTCATTAGCAAATATCTTCTCCCATTCCAGAGGTCACCTTTTAGTTTTGTTGATACTTTCCTTTGCCATTTAGAAGATTTTTATCTTGATAAGGTCCTAGTACTTCATTTTTACTTTTCTTCCCCTGCCTCCAGAGACATATTTAGAAAGAAGCTGCTGTGGCCAAGGTCAAAGAGTTTGCTGCCTGTGTTCTCTTCCAGAATTTTGATGGACATCTGACTTACATTTAGGTCTGTCATCAATTTTGAATTTATTTTTGTGTATGGTGCAAGAAAATGGTCCAGGTTCATTCTTCTACATGTGGATGTCCAATTTTCTCCAGCACAATTTGTTGAAGAAACTATCTTTTTCCCACTGGATAGTTTTTCCTCCTTTGTTGAAGATTAACTATGGGTCCATTTCTGGGCTCTGTATTCTGTTCCACTGATCTATATGTTTGTCTTTGTGCCAGTATCATAATGTCTTGATAATTATAGCTTTGTACTATGGCTTGTAGTCTGGCATTGTGATGCCACTAGCTTTGGTTTTTCTTTTCCAACATCACTTTGGCTATACAGCATGTTTTCTAGTTTCATGCAAATTTTAGAATTGTTGGTTCTAGTTCTGTGAACAATGCTGGTGTCATTTTGATTGCAACTGCATTGAATGTGTAGATTACTCTGGGTGGCATAGACATTTGAATAATATTTGAATAATATTTGTTCTTCCAATCAATAAGCATGGAGTGCTTTTCCATTTCTTTTTGTCTTCCTCAATTTCTTTCATAAGTGTACTATAGTTTTCAGAGTACAGATCTTTTACCTTTTTGATATGGTTTATTACTAGGCATTTTATGGATTTTGGTACAATTGGAAATGGGATCAACTCCTTAATTTCTCTTTCTTCTGTCTCATTGTTAACATATAAAATGCCACTGATTTCTGTATATTGATCTGATATCCAACCACTTTGCTGAATTCCTGTATGAGTTCTAATGATTTCGGGATGGCATTTTTTGGGTTTTCTATATGGAGCATCATGTCACCTGTGCAGAATGAAAATTTGACTTCTTTCTTGCCTATGTTGGGGACTTTTATTTCTCTTTGTTGTCTGATTGCTAGATTAGGACTTCCAGTGTGATTTTGAACAACAGTGGTGAGAGTGGATATCGCTGTAATGTTCCTGAACTTAGGTGGAAAGCTCTCAGTTTTCCCCATTGACTGTGGGTCTTTTGTATGTGGCCTTTACAATTTTGATGTATGTTCCTTGTATCCCGACTTTCTTGAGGATTTTTATCAAGAAAGAATGCTGTATTTTGACAAATGCTTTCTCTGCATCTATTGAGAGAATCATATGGGTCTTATCCTTTCTTTTATTAACAAGGTGTATCATGCTGATTGATTTGCCAATATTGAACCACACCTGTAGCCAAAAATAAATCCCACCTGGTCGTGGTGAATAATCTTTTTAATGTACCGTTGGATTCAGTTAGTTAGTATCTTGGTGGAAATTTTGCATCTGTATTCATCAGGGACATTGGTCTGTAATACTCCTTTCCCATGGGGTCTTTTTCTGGTTTGGGGATCAAGATAATTGTGGTCTCATAGAATGAGTTTGGAAGTTTTCCTCCCATTTCTGTATTTTGAACCAACTTCTGAAGTATACTTATTAACTCTTTAAATCTCATAGGAAGTCTTCTAACCCTGGACTCTTTATTTTTTGGAGATTTTTGATTACTGTTTCAATCAATTTGCTGGTTATGAATCTGTTTGAATTTTCTATTTCTTCCTCTTTCAGGTTTGGTACTTTATACTTTCTTAGGAATGTAGCCATTTCTTCCAGATTACCCACTGATATGCGTATAATTGCTCATAATATTCTCTTATAATTATAGGTGTATCTGCAGTGTTGGCTGTGATCACTCCTCTTTCATTCATGACATTATTAATTTCGGTCCTTTAAGCCCCTAGCCAGACTTTTTGTTATTTCTTTCAAAGAACAAACTCTGTTCTATCATTTTTTTTTTGTTTTTTATTTTTCTCTATCATTTCATTCTGTTCCAATCTTTATTATTTATCTTCTTGCTGGATTTGGGCTTTATTTGCTTTTCTTTTTCAGCTCCTTTAGATGTAAGGTTAGGTTTTGGTTTCTTTGTTTTTTGTTTTTTTTTTGTTTTTGTTTTTGTTTGTTTGTTTGTTACTTTTGCTTCTTAGGGAAGGCTTGTATTGCTATATTCTTCTCTCTTAGGATTCCATTTGTTGCATCCCAGAAGTTTTGGACCATCATGTTTTCATTTTCATTTGCCTCCATGCATTTTTTTTAATTTTTTATTTTTATAAACATATACTTTTATCCCCAGGGGTACAGGTCTGTGAATCACCAGGTTTACACACTTCACAGCACTCACCAAAGCACATACCCTCCCCAATGTCCATAATTCCACCCCCTTCTCCCAAACCCCCTCCCCCCAGCAACCCTCAGTTTGTTTTGTGAGATTAAGAGTCACTTATGGTTTGTCTCCCTCCCAATCCCATCTTGTTTCATTGATTCTTCTCCTACCCACTTAAGCCCCCATGTTGCATCACCACTTCCTCATATCAGGGAGATCATATGATAGTTGTCTTTCTCTGCTTGACTTATTTCGCTAAGCATGATATGCTCTAGTTCCATCCATGTTGTCGCAAATGGCAAGATTTCATTTCTTTTGATGGCTGCATAGTA
>NC_081563.1:89824092-89829465 GCF_022355385.1 Mustela nigripes | reverse complement strand
CATAGTTTGGCTATTGTGGACATTGCTGCTATAAACATTCGGGTGCACGTGCCCCTTTGGATCACTACGTTTGTATCTTTAGGGTAAATACCCAATAGTGCAATTGCTGGGTCATAGGGCAGTTCTATTTTCAACATTTTGAGGAACCTCCATGCTGTTTTCCAGAGTGGCTGCACCAGCTTGCATTCCCACCAACAGTGTAGGAGGATTCCCCTTTCTCCGCATCCTCGTCATCATCTGTCATTTTCTGACTTGTTGATTTTAGCCATTCTGACTGGTGTGAGGTGATATCTCATTGTGGTTTTGATTTGTATTTCCCTGATGCCGAGTGATATGGAGCACTTTTTCATGTGTCTGTTGGCCATCTGGATGTCTTCTTGGCAGAAATGTCTGTCCATGTCCTCTGCCCATTTCTTGATTGGATTATTTGTTCTTTGGGTGTTGAGTTTGCTAAGTTCTTTATAGATTCTGGACACTAGTCTTTATCTGAAATGTCATTTGCAAATATCTTCTCCCATTCTGTCAGTTGTCTTTTGGTTTTGTTAACTGTTTCCTTTGCTGTGCAAAAGCTTTTGATCTTGATGAAATCCCAATAGTTCATTTTTGCCCTTGCTTCCCTTGCCGTTGGTGTTGTTCCTAGGAAGATGTTGCTGCGGCAGAGGTCGAAGAGGTTGCTGCCTGTGTTCTCCTCAAGGATTTTGATGGATTCCTTTTGCACGTTGAGGTCCTTCATCCATTTTGAGTCTATTTTTGTGTGTGGTGTAAGGGAATGGTCCAATTTCATTTTTCTGCATGTGGCTGTCCAATTTTCCCAGCACCATTTATTGAAGAGGCTGTCTTTTTTCCATTGGACATTCTTTCCTGCTTTGTCGAAGATTAGTTGACTGTAGAGTTGAGGGTCTATTTCTGGGCTCTCTATTCTGTTCCATTGATCTATGTGTCTGTTTTGGTGCCAGTGCCATGCTGTCTTGATGATGACAGTTTTGTAATAGAGCTTGAAGTCCGGAATTGTGATGCCACCAATGTTGGCTTTCTTTTTCTTTTTCTTTGGCTATTCGAGGTCTTTTCTGGTTCCATATAAATTTTAGAATTATTTGTTCCATTTTTTTGAAAAAGATGGATGGTACTTTGATAGGAATTGCATTAAATGTGTAGATTGCTTTAGGTAGCATAGACATTTTCACAATATTTATTCTTCCCATCCAGGAGCATGGAACATTTTTCCATTTCTTTGTGTCTTCCTCAATTTCCTTCATGAGTACTTTATAGTTTTCTGAGTATAGATTCTGTGCCTCTTTGATTAGGTTTATTCCTTGGTATCTTATGGTTTTGGGTGCAATTGTAAATTGGATGGACTCCTTAATTTCTCTTTCTTCTGTCTTGCTGTTGGTGTAGAGAAATGTAACTGATTTCTGTGCATTGATTTTATATCCTGACACTTTACTGAATTCCTGTACAAGTTCTAGCAGTTTTGGAGTGGAGTCTTTTGGGTTTTCCACATATAGTATCGTATCATCAGCGAAGAGTGATAATTTGACTTCTTCTTTGCCGATTTGGATGCCTTTAATTTCCTTTTGTTGTCTGATTGCTGAGGCTAGGACCTCTAGTACTATGTTGAATAGCAGTGGTGATAATGGACATCCCTGCTGTGTTCCTGACCTTAGCGGAAAAGCTTTCAGTTTTTTTCCATTGAGAATGATATTTGCGGTGGGATTTTCATAGATGGCTTTGATGATATTGAGGTATGTGCCCTCTATCCCTACACTTTGAAGAGATTTGATCAGGAAGGGATGCTGTACTTTGTCAAATGCTTTTTCAGCATCTATTGAGAGTATCATATGGTTCTTGTTCTTTCTTTTATTGATGTGTTGTATCACATTGACTGATTTGCGGATGTTGAACCAACCTTGCAGCCCTGGAATAAATCCCACTTAGTCGTGGTGAATAATTCTATGAATGTACTGTTGAATCCTATTGGCTAGTGTTTTGTTGAGTATTTTCGCATCTGTGTTCATCAAGGATATCGGTCTATAGCTCTCTTTTTTGATGGGATCCTTGTCTGGTTTTGGGATCAAGGTGATGCTGGCCTCATAAAATGAGTTTGGAAGTTTTCCTTCCATTGCTATTTTTTGGAACAGTTTCAGGAGAATAGGAATTAGTTCTTCTTTAAATGTTTGGTAGAATTCCCCCGGGAAGCCGTCTGGCCCTGGGCTTTTGTTTGTTTGGAGATTTTTAATGACTGTTTCAATCTCCTTACTGGTTATGGGTCTGTTCAGGCTTTCTATTTCTTCCTGGTTCAGTTGTGGCAGTTTATATGTTTCTAGGAATGCATCCATTTCTTCCAGATTGTCAAATTTATTGCCATAGAGTTGCTCATAGTATGTTCTTATAATAGTTTGTATTTCTGTGGTGTTAGTTGTAATCTCTCCTCTTTCATTCATGATTTTATTTATTTGAGTCCTTTCTCTTTTCTTTTTGATAAGTCCGGCCAGGGGTTTATCAATTTTATTAACTCTTTCAAAGAACCAGCTCCTAGTTTTGTTGATTTGTTCTATTGTTTTTTGGTTTCTATTTCATTGATTTCGGCTCTGATCTTTATGATTTCTCTTCTCCTGCTGGGCTTAGGGTTTCTTTCTTGTTCTTTCTCCAGCTCCTTTAGGTGTAGGGTTAGGTTGTGTACCTGAGACCTTTCTTGTTCCTTGAGAAAGGCTTGTACCGCTATATCTTTTCCTCTCAGGATTGCCTTTGTTGTGTCCCACAGATTTTGAACCGTTGTATTTTCATTATCATTTGTTTCCATGATTTTTTTCAATTCTTCTTTAATTTCCCGGTTGACCCATTCATTCTTTAGAAGGATGCTGTTTAGTCTCCATGTATTTGGGTTCTTTCCAAACTTCCTTTTGTGGTTGAGTTCTAGCTTTAGAGCATTGTGGTCTGAAAATATGCAGGAAATGATCCCAATCTTTTGATACCGGTTGCATCCTGATTTAGACCAAGGATGTGATCTATTCTGGAGAATGTTCCATGTGCACTAGAGAAGAATGTGTATTCCGTTGCTTTGGGATGAGATGTTCTGAATATATTTGTGATGTCCATCTGGTCCAGTGTGTCGTTTAAGGCCTTTATTTCCTTGCTGATATTTTGCTTGGATGATCTGTCCATTTCAGTGAGGGGAGTGTTAAAGTCCCCTACTATTATTGTATTATTGTTGATGTGTTTCTTTGATTTTGTTATTAATTGGTTTATATAGTTGGCTGCTCCCACGTTGGGGGCATAGATACTTGAAATTGTTAAATCTTCTTGTTGGACAGACCCTTTGAGTATGATATAGTGTCCTTCCTCATCTCTTATTATAGTCTTTGGCTTAAAATCTAATTGATCTGATATAAGGATTGCCACTCCTGCTTTCTTCTGATGTCCATTAGCAGGGTAAATTCTTTTCCACCCCCTCACTTTAAATCTGGAGGTGTCCTCAGGCTTAAAATGAGTTTCTTGGAGGCAACATATAGATGAGTTTTGTTTTTTTATCCATTCTGATACCCTGTGTCTTTTGACAGGGGCATTTAGCCCATTAACATTCAGGGTAACTATTGAGAGATATGAATTTAGTGCCATTGTATTGCCTGTAAGGTGATTGTTACTGTATATTGTCTCTGTTCCTTTCTGATCTACCACTTGTAGGCTCTCTCTTTGCTTAGAGGACCCCTTTCAAGATTTCCTGTAGAGCTGGTTTGGTGTTTGCAAATTCTTTCAGTTTTTGTTTGTCCTGGAAGCTTTTAATCTCTCCTTCTATTTTCAATGATAGCCTAGCTGGATATAGTATTCTGGGCTGCATGTTTTTCTCGTTTAGAGCTCTGGAAATATCATGCCAGCTCTTTCTGGCCTGCCAGGTCTCTGTGGATAAGTCAGCTGCCAATCTAATATTTTTACCATTGTATGTTACAGACTTCTTTTCCCGGGCTGCTTTCAGGATTTTCTCTTTATCACTGAGACTTGTGAATTTTACTATTAGGTGACGGGGTGTGGGCCTATTCTTATTGATTTTGAGGGGCGTTCTCTGAACCTCCTGAATTTTGATGCTCGTTCCCTTTGCCATATTGGGGAAATTCTCCCCAATAATTCTCTCCAGTATACCTTCTGCTCCCCTCTCACTTTCTTCTTCTTCTGGAATCCCAATTATTCTAATGTTGTTTCGTCTTATGGTGTCACTTATCTCTCAAAGTCTCCCCTCGTGGTCCAGTAGCTGTTTGTCCCTCTTTTGCTCAGCTGCTTTATTCTCTGTCATTTGGTCTTCTATATCACTAATTCTTTCTTCTGCCTCATTTATCCTAGCAGTGAGAGCCTCCATTTTTGATTGCACCTCATTAATAGCTTTTTTGATTTCAACTTGGTTAGATTTTAGTTCTTTTATTTCTCCAGAAAGGGCTTTTATATCTCTCGAGAGGGTTTCTCTAATATCTTCCATGCCTTTTTCGAGCCCGGCTAGAACCTTGAGAATTGTCATTCTGAACTCTAGATCTGACATATTACCAATGTCTGTATTGATTAGGTCCCTAGCCTTCGGTACTGCCTCTTGTTCTTTTTTTTGTGTTGAATTTTTCTGTCTTGTCTTTTTGTACAGATAAGAGTATATGAAGGAGCAAGGAAAATACTAAAAGGGTGGCAACAACCTCAGGAAAATATGCTTTAACCAAATTAGAAGAGATCCCAAATCGTGAGGGGGTAGAAAGGGGATAAAAAGAGGTTCAAAAAGGAAGAAAGAAAGAAAAAAAAAAAGAAAGAAAAAAGAAAAAAAAGAAAAAGAAAATAATTTAAAAAAAGAAAACAAATAAGAAAAATATAAAAAAGAAAAAATATATATATTAGATAAACTGGTTAAAAAACGTTAAAATGAAAAAGGTAAAAGTTAAAAAAAAATTTTACCAGAAGGCAAGAAAAAAAAACAAAAAATGAGAAAGAAAACATTAAATTAACTGCTAGACTAAAAAAAATCACAGGGAAAATGCCATGAGTTCCGTGCCTTGCTTTCTCCTCCTCTGGAATTCTGCTGCTCTCCTTTGTATTGAAACAGCACTCCTTGGTAGGTGAACTTGGTCTTGGCTGGATTTCTTGTTGATCTTCTGTGGGAGGGGCCTGTTGTAGTGATTCTCAAGTGTCTTTGCCCCAGGCGGAATTGCACCACCCTTTCCCAGGGGCCGGGTTGAGTAATCCTGAGGCCACGCTGACCCCGTGTGGGCTTCGCCCCGGTTTAGCCTCTGGAGCGATGTCCCTCAGCGGAACAGACTTTTAAAAGTCCTGATTTTGTGCACCGTTGCTCCGCCGCTTGCCGGGAGCCGGCCCCTCCCCCCGGGGTCTATCTTCCCATCGCTTTGG
>NC_081563.1:89772620-89823992 GCF_022355385.1 Mustela nigripes | reverse complement strand
GAGGGCTTCGCCCCGGTTTAGCCTCTGGAGCGATGTCCCTCAGCGGAACAGACTTTTAAAAGTCCTGATTTTGTGCACCGTTGCTCCGCCGCTTGCCGGGAGCCGGCCCCTCCCCCCGGGGTCTATCTTCCCATCGCTTTGGATTCACTTCTTCACTGGTCCTACCTTTCAGAAAGTGGTTGTTTTTCTGTTTCCAGAATTGCTGTTCTTCTTCTCTTCGATCTGCCAATGGATTTGCAGGTGTTTGCAATCTTTAGATAAGCTATCTAGCTGATCTCCGGCTAGCTGAAGTAGTCTCAGCCTGCTACTTCTCCGCCATCTTGACTCCTCCCCCTCGCCTCCATGTATTTTTAAATTCTTCCTTAATTTCCTGGTTAATCCATTTATCTTTTTTAGTATTAAACACATTTAGAATTGTGATGACTATCCACATTTTTATTTAAATTCAATTAGCCAAAATATAGAACATAAGTAGTTTCAGACATAGAGTTCAATAATTCAACCGTTGTGTATAACACCCAGGACTCATCACATCATATGTCCTCCTTAATGACTGTCACCCAGTTACCCCATCGCGCATACCTACTTTCCAGTAACACTCAGTTCTTTTGCATAGTTAAGAGACTCTCATGGTTTGTCTCTGTATGATTTCTTCCCATTCCATTTTTCCTTCCCTTCCCCTATGATCCACTGTTTATTATATTCTACATATGAAATTATGTAATTTTTTCTCTGACTGACTTATTTTGCTCAATGTAATACCCTCTAGTACTATCCACATCAATGTAAATGGTAAGATTTCATCCTTTCTGAAGGCTGAGTAACATTCTATCATATATATATGCATATATATGTATGTGTATTCATATATATGTATATATACTATATATATATATAGTATATATACTTCATCTTCTTTATCCCTTTATCTGTTGATGTAAAACTTGGCTTATTCCATAGTTTTGCGATTGTGACATTGCTGCTATAAACATTGGGGTGCAGTTGCCTCTTCAGATCATTACATTTGTATCTTTGGGGTAAATTCCTAGGAGTACAATAGTGGGTTGAAGGGTAGCTTCATTTTTAACACCTGGAGGAAATGCTATACTGTTTTCCAGAGTGGCTGTACCAACTTGCATTCTCACTAGCAGTGTAAGAGGGTTCACTTTTCTCTGCACCCTAGCCAAAATTTCTTGTTTCCTGTTAATTTAGCCATTCTGGCAGGTGTGAGATGATAAGTCATTGTGCTTTTGATTTTTATTTCCTTGATGACAAGGGATGTGGAGCATTTTTTTTCATGTATTTTTTGGCCCTTTAAATATCTTCTTTGAAGAAATGTCTATCCATGTCTTCTGCCCATTTCTTGACAGGATTGTTTTGTGGTTGTAATGCTTGAGAAATTCTTTATAGATCTTGGATACCAGCCCTTTATCTGTTATGCCATTTGCAAGTATCTTTTCCCATTCTATAGTTTACTTTTCAGTTTTGTTGACTGTTTCATTTGCTGTGCAGAAGCATTTTCTCTTTATGAAGTCCTAATCATTTTTGCTTTTGTTTCCCTTGCTTTTGGGGATGTGTCTTGTAAAAAGTTGCTTTGTCCAAGGTTGAAGAGGTTGCTACCTGTGTTCTCTTCTAGGATTCTGATGGATTCCTGTCTCACATTTAGATTTTTCATCCATTTTGAGTTTGTCTTTGTGTGTGGTGTAAGAAAATGGTCCAGTTTTACTCTTTTACATGTGGCTGTCCAACGTTCCCAGAACAATTTATTGAAGAGACTGTCTCTTTTTTAACTGGATACTCTTTACTGCTTTTTTGAAGATTAGGTTGACCATAGAGTTGAGGGTACATTTCTGGGCTCTCTATTCATTCCATCTGAATGACACATATGTCTGTTTTTGTGCCAGTACCAGGCTGTCTTGATGATCACAGTTTTACAACATAACTCAAAGTCGGGCATTGGGATGTGCCCAGCTTTGGTTTTCTTTTTCAACATTCCCCTGATGGTTCAAGGTCTCTTCTGGTTCCATACAAATTTTAGGAATATTTGTTCCAGCTCAGTGAAAAATGTCAATGGTATTCTGATAGGGATTGCATTGAATGTGCAGATGATCTGAGTAGCATAGGCATTTTAACAATATTTATTCTTCCAGTCCATTAGCATGGAATGTTTCTCCATCTCTTTGTGTTTTCCTCAATTTCTTTCATAAGTGTTCTGTAATTTTTAGAATGCAAGTCCTTTATATCTTTTGTTAGGTTTATTCCTAGGTATCTTATGTTTTGAGTGCAATTGTAAATGGGACTGACTCCTTGAATTGTTTTAGTTGCATCATTTATATTGCACAGAAATGCCACTGTGTGTTGATTTTGTATCCTGTCACGTTGCTGAACTGCTGTATGAGTTCTAGCAATTTGGGGTTGGAGTCTTTTCAGTTTTCTATATGAAATATGCCATCTGTGAAAAGTGAGAGTTTGTCTTCTTCTTCACTAATTTGATTGCCTTTAATTTCTTTTTGTTGTCTGATTGCAGAGAACTATATTGAACTGTATTGAACAACAGTAGTGTGAGTAGACATCGTGTTCCTGACCTTAGGGGAAAAGCTCTCAGTTTTTCCCAATTGAGATTGACATTCACTGTGGGATTTTCACATATGGCTTTTATGATATTGATGTATGTTTCCTCTATCCCTACATAGCAGAGTTTTAATCAAGAAAAGATGTTGCCCAAAAAGAAACATCTTGTTGGTGCATGGGGGTGGCATGGGTGGCTCAGCTGGTTAGACTTCTGCCTTTGGCTCTGGTCATGATCTCGAGGTCCTGGGATTGAGCCTCCTGTCAGGCTTCCTGGGAGCCTGTTCCCGCTAGCTCTGTGCTCTCCCCCTCTCTGTCTCAGGTAAATAAATAAATTTTTTTTAAAAAAGAAAGAATGCTGCATTTGGCCAAATGCTCTTTCTATATCAGTTGAGAGGATTATATGGTTCTTGTCCTTTCTTTTGCTATAATGTATCAGGTTGATTGATTTCTAGTTCTTGAACAATTCTTGCAGCCCAGTAATAAATCCTACTTGGTCACAGTGAATAATGCTTTTAATGTAATGATAGATCATATTGGTTAATATCTTGGCGAGTATTTTGGCATCCATGTTCATCAGGGATATTATTCTGTAATTCTTTTTGGTGGAGTCTTTGCTGGTTTGGGGATCAAGGTAATGGTGGCCTCATAGAATGCGTTTGAACGTCTTCCTTCCATTCCTGCTTTTTGGAACAGCTTCGGAAAAATAGGCTTTAGCTCTTCTTGAAATGTTTGTTAGAATTCCACTGGGATTCCATCTGTCCCTTGACCCTTGTTTCTTGGGATATTTTTTCTTTTCTTTTTTTTTAAGATTTTATATATTATTTGACAGAGGGAGAGAGAGCACAAGTAGGCACATCAGCAGACAGAGGGAGAGGGAGAAGCAGACTCCCCACTGAGTAGGGAGCCCAGTGTAACTAGATCCCAGGACCTGGGACCATGACCTGAGCCAACTAAGCCAACAGGGCACCCTCTTGGGATATTTTTGATTACTACTTCTATTTCCTTGCTAGCTATAGGTCTGTTCAGATTTTCAACTTCTTCCTATTTCAAGTTTGGTAGTTTGGATGTTTCTAGGAATGCACCCCTTTCTTCCAGATTACCTAATTTGTTGGCATATTGTTGCTCATAATATGTTCTTAAAATTGTATTTCTTTGGTGTTGGTTGTGCTCTCCTCGTTCATTCATGAATTTATTAATTGGGGTCCTTTCTTTTTTCTTTTTCATATATTTGGCTAGAAGTTCATCATTCTTATTCATTCTTTCAGAGAACCAGCTCTTAGTTTTGTTGATCTGTTCTACTGTTCTTTTGCTTTCTGTTTCATTTATTTCTGCTCTAATCTCAATTAATTCTCTTCTCCTGCTTGGTTTAGGTATATTTGCTGTTCTTTCTCCAGCTCCTTTAGGTGTAAGGTTAGCTTGTATATTTGAGACTTTTCTACTATCTTGAGAATGGCTTGTATTGCCATATGCTTCCCTCTTAGGACGGCCTTTGGTACCTCCCAAAGGTTTTAAACCTTTGCTTGTTTTTCATTTGCTTGCATGACTTTTTAAAATTACTTTTTAATTTCCTGGTCGACCAATTCATTCTTTAGTAGGTTACTCCTTAACCTCCAAGTATTTGAGTTCCTTCCAAATTCCCTTGTGTGACTGAGTACCAGTTTCAAAGCATTGTGGTCTGAAAAATATGCAGGGACTAATCCTAATCTTTTTGTACCGGTTAGACCTGATCTGTGACCCAGTATGTAATCTATTCTGGAGAATGTTCCATGTGGATTAGACATGAATGCATATTCTGTTGTTTTGGGATGGAATACTTCATGTATATCTGTGAAGTCCATCTGGTTCAGTGTGTCATTCAAAGCCCTTGTTTCCTTGTTGATCTGCTTAAATGATCATTGTGGTGAGTAGGATGTTAAAGTACCCGACTTTATTGTATTATTGTCATTGCACTTCTTTCATTTTGTTCATAGTTTATTTATATAATTGGCTGCTCCCAAGCTAGGAGTATAAATATTTATATTTTTTAGATCTTCTTGCTGGACAGACCTTTAAGTATGATATAGTGTCTCTCTTCATCCCTTACTATAGTCTATAGTTTAAAATCTAATTTGTCTGATATGGGGATTGCTACACCAGCTTATTTTTTATGTCCATTAGCATGGTAGATAGTTCTCCATCCCCTCATTTCCAGTCTGGAGGTGACTTTGGGTCTAAAATGAGTCCCATGTAGACAACATAATGATAGTTCTTGTTTTTTTATCCAAACAGATACCCTATTTATTCAACAGGAGCATTTAGCCAAATTACATTCAGAGTAAATCTTGAAAGATATGAATTTAGTAGCACTGTATTACCTGCAAAGTTCCTGTTTTGGTAGTTTGTCTCTGCTCCTTTCTGGTATATGTTACTTTGGGGAACACTCCCTTCTCTTACAGGATCCCCTTCAATGTTTCTTGCAGGGATGTTTTAGTGATAACAAATTTTTTTTGTTTCATTTGTCCTTTTTTATTAAAAAATTTTATTAATTTGACAAAGAGGGCATGATCAGGGGAGTAGTAGGTAGAGGGAGAGAGAGAAGCAGGCTCCTGCCTGAACAGGGAACCTGACATGGGTCTCAATCCCATGACCCTGGGATGATGACCTGAGCAAAAGGCAGATGATTAACCGACTGAGCCACCTTCCTTATCTTTTCTTCCATCTGAATGACAGCCTTGGTAGGTAAAGTATTCTTGGTTGCATGTTTTTGTTATTTAGTACCTAATATATCATGCCACTCTTTTCTGGGAGCCAGGTCTCTGTGGATAGGTCTGCTGCCAGTCTAGTATTTCTATTCTTGCAGATTAAGGACCTCTTATAACAAGCTGCTTTCAGAATTTTCTTTTTATCACTAAAATTTGTAAGGTTCACTATTGTATGTTGGGGTATTGATAAATTTTTATTGATTTTGAGGGGGGTCCTCTGTGCCTTCTGGGATTGAATGCCTCTTTACTTCCCCAGATTAGGGATGTTCCCAGCTAGTATACTTTCTGCCACTCTCTTTCCTCTTCCTCTGGGGCCCCAATTATTTGAATACTGTTTCACTTTATGGTATTTCTGATTTCTTGAAGCCTCCACTAATGATCCCATAGTTGTTCTTCTCTCTTTTTCTCAGCTTCCTTACTTTCTATCATTTTGCTTCTATGTCTCTCACTCTATTTTGCTTCATGCACCCTAGCCAATAGAGCATTCATTTTAGACTGCATCTCAGTTAAAGCATTTTTAATTCAGGCCTGATTAGATTTTAGTTCCTTCATTTCTTCACTAAAGGATTCTCTAGTGCCCTTTACACTTTTTTTCAACAGCAGCTATTATCCTTATAATCGTTATTCTGAATACTAGGTCCAGCATCTTACTTACCTCTATATTGATTAGATGTATGGCAGAGAATATTACCTCTGTTTCTTTCTTTTTTGTGCATGAATTTCTTCTTCTAGTCATTTTGTCCAGAGGAGAATAGATGAATAAGAGAACAAAACTGAAAATATCAAACAAAATCCCATCAATATATACATTAGACAAATCTGAAGAGATCAGAAACCAAAAAAGAAAAAAAAAAAAAAGGCGGTGTTGGGGGGAGAGGAGAGAATATAACCTAACAGGTGGACAGAACAGATTATGCTGAGTGAAGTAAGTCAAGCATAGAGAGTCAATTATCATAGGGTTTCACTTATTTGTGGAGTATAAAAAGTAGCATGGAGGACATGGGGAGATGGAGAAGAGAAGGGAGTTGGGGGAAGCTGTAGAGGGAGATGAGAGACTGTAGACTCTGAAAAACAATCTGAGGGTTTGGGATGGGCAGGAAGTGGGAGGTTGGGTGAGTCTGTTGGTGGGTATTATGGAGAGCATGTACTACATGGAGCACTGGGCATGGTGCATAAACAATGAATTCTGAAACACTGAAAATAAATTTAAGAAATAAATACTTTATTTTTTTAAGTCTATGCTGCCGAGACGATTCTGTACTTTCAATGTCATCCCGATCTAAATTCTACTGGCATTTTTCAAACTGCTGGAACAAACAATCCTAAAATTTATATGGAACCAGGAAAGACCCCAGCTGCTAATAAAATGTTGAAAAAGTAAAACAGGGGCACCTGGGTGGCTCAGTGGGTTAAGCCTCTGCCTTCAGCTCAGGTCATGCTCTCAAGGTCCTAGGATCAAGCTTTGTATCAGGCTCTCTGCTCAGCAGGGAACCTGCTTCCCCCTTCTCTCTCTGCCTGAATCTCTGCCTCTTTCTGATCTCTCTCACTCTGTGTCAAATAAATAAATACGTTTTCAAAGAAAAGAAAAGAAAAATAAAATTGGCGGCAACATGTTGCCTGATTTCAACCTTTACTAAAAAGCTGTGATCACCAAGATAGCCATGGTACTGGCACAAAAACAGACACAGAGTTCAGTGGAACAGAGTAGAGTGCAGATATTGACTGGCAGCTCTATGGCCAAATAATCTTTGACAAGGCAAGAAAAAATATCCAATGGTAAAAGACAGTCTCTTCAATAAATGGCGCTGGGAAAACTGGACAGTTTTGTATAGAAGAATGAATCTCAACCATTCTCTTACAGCATACAAAAAGATAAACTCAAAATGAATAAAATATCTTAATGTGAGGCAGGCATCTATCAAAATCCTAGGGGAGAATGTAGGCAGTAACATCTTCAACATTTGCCACAGCAACTTCTTCCAAGATATGTCTCCAAAGACAAAAGAAACCAAAGCAACAATGAACTTTTAGGACTTCATCAAGCTTCTGCACAGCAAAGGAAACAGTCAACAAAACAAAGAGGCAACCCACAGAATGGGAGAAGATATTTGCAAATCACAGTACAGACAAAAGGTTGATATCCAGGATCTATAATGAACTCCTCAAACTTAACACACACAAAACAGATAATCATATCAAAAAATGGGCAGAAGATACGAACAGACACTTCTCCAATCAAGACATACAAATGGCTATCAGACACATGAAAAAATGCTCATCATCACTAGCCATCAGGGAGATTCAAATTAAAACCACATTGAGATATCACCTTACACCAGTTAGAATGGCCAAAATTAGCAAGACATGAAACAATGTGTATTGGAGAGGATGTGGAGAAAGGGGAACCCTCTTCCACTCTTGGTGGGAATGCAAGTTGGTGCAGCCACTTTGGAGAACAGTGTGGAGATTCCTCAAGAAATTAAAAATAGAACTTCCCTATGACCCTGCAATTATACTCCTGGGTATTTACCCCAAAGATACAGATGTAGTGAGAAGAAGGGCCATATGTACCCCAATGTTTAGAGCAGCAATGGCCATGGTCACCAAACTGTAGAAAGAACCAAGATGCCCTTCAATGGACGAATGGATAAGGAAGGTGTGGTCCATATACACTATGGAGTATTATGCCTCCATCAGAAAGGATGAATACCCAACTTTTATAGCAACAAGGACGGGACTGGAAGAGATTATGGTGAGTGAAATAAGTCAAGCAGAGAGAGTCAATTATCATATGGTTTCACTTATTTGTGGAGCATAAAAAATAGCATGGAGGACATGGGGAGTTAGGAGAAGGGAGTTGGGGGAAATTGGAAGGGGAGGTGAACCATGAGAGACTATGGACTCTGAAAAACAATCTGAGGTGTTTGAAGTGGTAAGGGGGTGGGAGGTTGGGGGAACCAGGTGGTGGGTATTAGAGAGGGCATGGATTGTATGGAGCAATGGGTGTGTTGCAAAAATAATGAATATTGTTATGCTGAAAATAAATAAGTAAATTTTAAAAAATCAATAATGAAAAAAAAAATAAAAATGAGATTAAAAAAAAAAAAAGAGGCAACCCACGGAATGAGAGAAAATATTCGCAATGACACTACAAAGGGCTGATATCCAAGATCTATAAAGAACTCCTCAAACTCAACACACATGAAACAGATAATCAGGTCAAAATTGGGCAGAAGACATAAACAGACATTTCTCCAAAGAAGACATACAAATAGCTAATAAGACACATGAAAAAATGTTTATTGTCATTACCCATCAGGGAGATTCAAATCAAAACCACATTGAGATACCATTTTTAACAAGACAGGAAACAACAAATGTTGGAGAGGATGTGGCCAAAATTAACAACAATGGCCAAAATTAACAATACTGGAAACAAGTGTTGGAAAGGATGTGGAGAAAGGGGAACATTCTTACACTGTTGGTGGGAATGCAAGTTGGTACAACCACACTGAAAAAAAGTGTAGAGGCTCCTTAAGAAATTAAAAACAGAGCTATTGTATGACCCTGCAATTGTGCTACTGGGTATTTACCCAACAATACAGATATAGTGAACAGAAGGGCCATCTGTACCTCAGTGTTCATAGCAGCAGTGGCTACAATCACCAAACTGTGGAAAGCACCAAGATGCCCTTCAACAGATGCATGGATAAAGAAGATTTGGTCCTTATATACAGGAATATTATGTCCCATCAGAAAGGGTGAATACCCAACTTTTGTGTCAACATGGATGCGACTGGAGGAGATTATGCTGAGTGAAATAAATCAAGCAGAGAGAGTCAATTATCATATGGTTTCACTTATTTGTGTAGCATAAAGAATAACACAGAGGACAAGGGAGATGACGAGAAGTGAATTGGGGGAAATCGGAGGGGAAGATAAACCATGAGAGACTGTGGACTCTGAGAAACAAACTGAGGGTTTTAGAAGTGAGCCTGGTGGTTTGTATTAAGGAGGGCATGTATTGCATGGATCACTGGGTATGCTGCATAAGCAATGACCCTTGGAACACTGAAAATATAAAACAAAATTTAAAAATTATATATAAAAATTAAGAAATGACAACAAGAAGAATTACAGACCAATATCCTTGATGAATGTGGATGCCAAAATACTCACCAAGAACCTAACCAGTAGGATCCATAGTACATTAAAAGGAGTATTCACCAGGACCATGTGGGATTTATTCCTGGGCTGCAAGAAGGGTTTCAACATTCACAGATCAATCAATATGATAGAGTACATCAATGAAAGAAAAGTCAAGAATGATATTATCTTCTCAATTGATGCAGAAAAAGCATTTGACAAAAGACAGCATACCTAAAACTCTTCAGGGTATAGGGATAGAGGGTACATACCTCAGTATCATAAAATCTATCTATGAAAAGTGACAGCAAATATCTTTCTCAATGGGGGAAAATTGTGAGCCTTTCCTCTAAGGTCAGAAACATGAAAGAGATGCCCACTACTGTTTAACACAGTAACAGAACATCAGCAATCAGACAACAAAAGGAAATAAAAGGTATCCAAATTGGCAAAGAAGTATCACTCTTTGCAGATGACATGATACTTTATGTGGAAAACCCAAAAGACTCCACCCCAAAATTGCTTAGAACTCATACAGGAATTCAGCAATGTGACAGGATACAAAATCAATGCACAGAAATCAGTTGTATTTCTATGTGCTAACAATGTGACTGAAGAAAGAGAAATTAAGTAACCAGTACAATTCACAATTGAACCAAAAAACATATCACGGAATAAACCTATCCAAAGAGGTAAAGGTAAAGGTTGTACTCTACAAACCAAGAACACTTCTGAAAGAAATTTGGGAAGACACAAAAAGATGTAGAAACATTCCATGCTCATGGATTGGAAAAATAAACATTACTAAAATGTCCATGCTACCAAGAGAAGTCTACACATTCAATGCAATCCCTATCAAAATATAATCAACATTTTTCACAGAGCTGGAACAAACAATCTTAAAATTTTTATGGAACCAGAAAAGACCCTGAATAACCTGGGGAATGTTGAAAAAGAAAACCAAAGCTGGGTCATCGCAATACCTGACCTCAAGATATATTATAAAGCTGTGATCATCGAGACAGCATAGTACTGGCACAAAAACAGACACATAGATCACTGAAACAGAATAGAGAGTCCAGAAATGGACCCTTGAGTCTATGGTCAACTAATCTTTGACACAGCAGGAAAGAATATCCAATGGAAAAAAGTCTCTTCAATAAATGGTCTTCATTGAAGACCATTTATTGTGGTCTTCAAACAGTCTCTTCAATAAATGGTGTTGGGAAAATTGGACAGCCACATGCAGAAGAATGAAACTGGACCATTCTCTTATACCACACACAAAGATAAACTCAAAATGGATGAAATATCTAAATGTGAGACAGGAATCCATCAAAATCCTAGAGGAGAATATAGGTAGCAACCTCTTCGACCTTGGACAAAGCAACTTTTTGCAAGACATATCTCTAAAGGTAAGGGAAACAAAAGCAGAATGATTTGGACTTCATCAAGAGAAAAAGCTTCTGCACAGCAAAGGAAGCAGTTAAGAAAAATGACAAGTAACCTAAAGAATGGGAGAAGTTTTTTGCAAATGGCATAACAGATAAAGGGCTGGTATCCAAGATCTATAAAGAACTCCTCAAACTCAACACCCAGTCAAGAAATGGGCAAAAGACATGAATAGACCCTTCTCCATAGAAGACATACAAATGGCCAAAAAACACATGAAAATATGCTCCACCCACAATGAGCTACCACCTTACACCAGTCAGAATGGCAAGAATTAACAAGACAGAAAACCGACAAATGCTGGTGAGGATGTGGACAAAGGGGAACCCTCTTCACAGTAAGTGGGAATGCAAGCTGGTTCAGCCTCACTGGAAAACAGTATGGATGTTCCTCAAAAAGTTATAAATAGAGCTACCTTATGATCCAGTAATTGCACTACTGGGTATTTACCCCAAAGATACAGATATCATTAAAAGAAGGGAGCACATGCACCCCAATATCCATAGCAGCAATGTCCACAAGAGCCAAACTGTGGAAAGAGCCAATATGTCCTTCAATGGATAAATGGATAAAGAAAATGTGGTTCATATATTCAGTGAAATATTAGCCACCAGAAAGGATGAATATCTACCATTTACAATCACATGGATGGAATTGGAGGATATGAGGCTAAGTGAAATAAGTGAATCAGAGAAATGCAAATATCATATTGTTTCACTCAGATGTGGAACATAAAAAATAATGTAGAGCATAATAGTGGTGAGGGGAAATTGAATGGAAAGAAACCAGACAGGGAGACAAACTATATGAGACTCCTGACTCTGGGAAACAAATTAAGGTTGCAGAAAGGGAGATGGGTTAGTGGAATGGGGTAACTGGTTGATGAGCATAAAGGAGGGCACATATTGCATGGAGCACTGGGTGTGGTGCATAAACAATCAATCTTGGAACACTGAAAAAATAAAATAGTATGCAAAGGAAAGGAAGGGAAGGGAGGAAAGGGAAGGGAAAATAAAAGAATAGGTGCCATGAGGGGAAGCAGAGCAGTGAATAGGAGGATAGAGGCATTGAAGAGGTTTGGAGGCCAAGGTTTCAAGGGTAGATGATACTGGAACCAGTAGATGAGACTGGAACCAGTAGATGAGACTGGTCTTAGAGGAGGGAAGGGGTTAGCCACATGGGTTTCTAAGGATATTCCTGACAGAATAAATGGCTAGTATGAAAGCCCTAAGATAAGGTTGTGTCTGGTGTCTCCAAGGATCAGTAGGATCCAGTCTGCTGGAGTGGTAGCAACACCAGAGAAACCACATGGATCTTCCTTCTGGTAAGATTTTTGTCTCCTCATCTGAGTGTAATGGACACTAATGCTGGATGTGAGCAGGGGTTGGGCTGGCCTAATCTATGTCTGCTGTGCTGAAAACAGGCTCAGGAGATAGGGGCAAGAGGAGCACCAGGAGGCCAGCATAACCCAGGTAAGAGGTGACAGGAGCTCCACCAGTGGGTCAGTTAGAAGCAGTGATCAGATATTTAATATACCCTGAAGAATATCCTAATTGTCTGGGTATGAATCTGGGAAGACGAAACCCAAAATGACCCAAAGTATTTTATTGTTGATTTGTTTACATGAACAGCTGGAGTTACCTTTATCTGACTAGGGGCAGGTGAAACTGTTGTTTTTCACAGTAGATTGACATGAGGATCTTTATTTTAGAAGTTGGAATTTTAGATGAGTATTAGATAATCATTCCCTAAACCTCTGTCAGCAGAGCTTCAGAGGCAATGACTCTGTCTGTTAAGGTCCTGGACCTCTTTGGGGTTTAAGACTTTAACTCCTCCTCCTAAATGCAAATTTGGAAAAGACTGCTGGCCTGGACAAGAGTGGCTCTGCCTAAATTTTAGGTAGAGCCAGCACAATGCCAAAGGTCTGCGGGCTACCAGGCTCAGATCCAGCCCCGTCACCCTGAGCAGCTCTGTGCTTTAGAGAACAATGGCAAAACACAGGGGCAATGTAACTCTTGAGTCTGGGCCTGGAACAGCAGGGAACCATGCCCAAGCAAACATGTGCTCACAAGCTTTCCAGCAGCCCTGGGAGGCAGCAAGAAAGCCTCCAGTAGCCAGCTGACCAGGCACTGCTCTCTCTGGCTATCTACCATCCTCACTGCATATATTCCATTTTGTTTTTATCTGCTAATCTGATTGGCAGAAATGACTGTTGTATCATTTTGCATTTTTATAATTCCTAGAGCAATCTGAGCATCTTATATGAGTACTGACTTAAACTCAATCATTGCTATTTCTCTTACTGACTTTTGATGCCTACCTTATTCTTTTCTCTCTGGAGACAGTTCTCCAGGCTATGTAACACAGGGTGCAAACAAAAGTCATGATCCTGGGGTCCTGGGATAGAGCCCTGCTTAGAGCTACCAGCTCAGTGGGGGAGTCTTCTTCTCCCTCTCTCTCTCTCTCTGCCCCCCATTCATGCTTGCACTTGCTCTGCTTGCTATTTCTCTCTCTCTAGTGCTCTCTCTCTCAAATAAATAAATAAATAAATAAAATCTTAAAAAAAAAGAAAAAGAAATTTTATTCTGACAGTGGGTGTTAGATGCAAGGAAGGAGAAGAAAGGAGGAATAATGAGCTGGAAAGATACCCTAACAACCAACCACAGCGTAAAGAGCAATTAACATGTAGGGAGAAAAAAAAAAAGGACCACCACCATGGAATGTTTAGAGGTGTCTGAGTGAATGTGAATACATACTGTTAGGTAACAGACACAGTTCAAAAGACATGGTACTATTTTATTAGTCTTTACACACTACAGCTCAGAATGTAATATGAAATACTAACCCCTGAAACCTCAGCACTTACAAACATAACCTGATGAATCTTAGCACTTGGGTTCAGCAATTTCATGTCTGGACAAATATTAGAAACATTTGGGTCTTAATTACTGCTACCTTTTGGCTAATATGTAGCTGATTTTCCTATTATGTTTGCTCTCAAGTTGTGATTTTTTAAAAAAATATTCATATTAATCACCCACACTCCCCCAAAGACCTTAATTCAGAGTGACAAATCTCTTTGTACAATCCATTCCTAGTCCTGCTCCCAAATCTGGTCAATGCTTTTTGCTATTTTTGTGATATAATTATTGTGATTCTCTGTCTGAGGTTAGGAAATGGGCAAGAATGTGGTGAGCATGCTTATATAGGAGCAAAGGCTTTTTGAAAGGTGTGGCCATCACCTAAATAGCCACACCTCTGTTGTCACATTACATAACACAGGAAAAGTCAATATACCTATGCCATAGCTGTAATAAAAGTAACTGACTCAGAGCCCAAAGAATGTATGGTGAGGGAAGGAAAGAGCCAGAGAAATAAATTGGTCATGAACCTCTGCCTAGCACTTTCAGAAACCACTAAGCAATAAAAACCTTCCAACGTATTCCTGATAGGAACTCTTACAAGGGACATAAATTTGAGTGGTCAGGGAAAGTTAAGGTCAGAATAAGGAAGCAATGCTCTAAAGTGAATTCTCTTATAGGGTGCATTAAATGTTTGTCTTACTGTATGGTTGGCCATTTCTTATCTTTGTGTGGGATCTTGGAGAGAGGCAAGGTTGTACCCAGACAATGCATGTACAGCCAGGTAGCCTGGGAAAAGCTCTGGAATACTGCATAAAGCCTTTGGCCAGGATGCCAGGTGGATCAGTGGTAGTTCAGCTGATGGAGCCATAAACTGGATTGAAAATCTGGGAATGCAAGCCAAATAAGACATTGGACCAGGGCCTGTCCCAAACAGGGGGTGGAATTTGTGTTTAGTTTTCCTTCATCTCCTCTTTTCAATTCCTACTTCAATAATGTCTAACACTGAGTTTTCAAACCCTCTATACTTGTCGACTCAAGAGAACTTTTCATGAAAGTTATATTCCCTTTTTTACCACCCACCCAATTGGTATTTCTCCACAGCCTAGTCACAGTCATTTGTCATGAGGAAAGCAAGCTAATACATTACCAGGGAAGGGGAACCAGCTTGTGGAATCTCCCTTCTTGGAGGCATCACACAGTAGGACTTTTGACTCTGTAGCAGGTTTATAGAAGTAGCATTTCAGGCAGATGTCCCTAGTATCATCCAAATCAAACCCTTTAGGAGACAGCTTGCTTTAGCTACACACACACACACACGCAAAAACTATTCAAAGATGTGGTGTGAAAGAGCATGTAAGTATAATCATTAATGAAACCAAAGAATCAGGTAACTGTACAGAGACTAACTGGCCTCTGTAATTGACTAAAAAGAAAAAACTACACATTTTTTGGTCAACAGTCAACAAGTAAAAGTTCAAATTTAAAACATTTGTATTGGGAACCAAAGGGAAAGTTACTGTTAGAGAAAATGTTTGTTTTTGTTTTTGTTTTTCCTAATATGTCTTGGTTAAGGAAACTGCATCCAATTGCACATAGAGATGCTGCTCATGGGATGAGACTCATTTTGTTGTATCCTGACTGCAAAAAGTGACTAGATTCTCCTACGTTTAGTTCTCTCTGCAAGGTAAGTGGCAATGCTGAGTCCAGAACCCCTGATCCTGAGAACCTATCCCCTACACATTGGAATTCACAGTTTTCCTTCAGGCACAAAGGGCTGTGAGCCTAAATCTATCTTCACTGTTGGTTTTAAATTTCCTGTTTTTCACAAATTCTCCTTTGCCGTTGCCTTTCCCTAGACTCCCAGCTATCCTTCTATTTCACTATTTTTTTTTTTTTTGTCATTTCCTTAAAGGAAAGAAGTCATTGAGCTTCTGCCCTCTGATTATAGTAACTCCCTGTAGACTCTGATGGGCCTTTCCTTATCTTTTCTTCTTACCATGTCCTTATGAGCTATACTACCTTTCAATATAGAAGTGATTTATTTCCATAGGGTGTACAAACAACAATTAATCTCTCCAACATCCCCTATAGGTTGTCAAGTACTCACACTAAATTGCAAGTTTGATAATTATTGTTTTTACTTTGACCTTGAATTTATTACAAAATATCCTGAATACTGAGCACTATTCAACTTACAATTTCCTTCAGACTTTCCTTCGGTAAGAACTTTAAAAAACAATATAATAGTAACAATAAAAAATTACCCATAACATCTGCCTCTACCCATTAAAGATAAACTTCCAGGGTGCCTGGGTGGCTCAGTTGGTTGAGTGACTGCCTTCAGCTCAGGTCATGATCCCAGACTTCCAGGATCGAGTCCCGCGCATCAGGCTCCTGGCTCCTTTGGGAGTCTGCTTCTCCCTCTGACCTTCTCCTCTCTCATGCTCTCTCTCACTCATTCTCTCTCAAATAAATAAATAAAAATCTTTTTAAAAAAATTTAAAGATAAACTTCCATAGGAATTATCTTTCTGTAATAAAGCTAGAAAACAAACAAAATAAATGAAAGGTATTTTTTTCCCCCAGAGATTGAATGATAGGCAGAGCAGGAAAGTAATCCCTGAGAGAAGAGAATCAAACAAGGTAAGCCCTACAATTGTCTCAACTTCCTTCCTGGAGGCAGAATCTAGCCTGCAGCACAAGGAAATGGAACTTAAAGAGATCCCAGAGGACTAAATAAATTGAAAGAAAAAGATCATAGTATGGGAAGCCAACATAGCAGAGTACAAAAAGGGAAGGGCTCCAAAGACTGCTTCAAAGATGTGTGGGACTCCTTGCCAGTCTAACTGAGAACAACTAGTGCATGTATAAAATTAAATTACACAAGCCATGAGAAGAGCTACCAGAAATTAGAATAATAACACAACAGAATTCACTCAAGCAGATGAGAAGCTTTATAATACTTCTGGGCCAAGACCCCAGAAGACTCAGAAGAGTCCCACCTTAGTAGTGGTGTTAAGGTAACACTAGAATAAAGGTTGCCTTCTACCCACCAAAAAACAAAAATGTAAACAAAACAGAACAAAAAACCTTTAAAACCAACCTATGAAAACATCTGCAGTAAACTTAACTGGTCACCAAAACAAAGTACAATGCTCTTAAAGGAATACAGTCAAATCCAGCATCCAACAATGTAAAATTTGCATCATCTGTGTCAGTTCGTTTTACTTGGTTTAATAGAGATTCATTATTGCATCTGTTTGTATCAATCTCTATTAAACCAAGTGAAACTGGAACTGACACAGATGATGTAATTAGCACACAAGAACATTAAAACAAATGTTATAAATATTTTTAATGATCTAAAGGAAAACACTATGAGAAATGAGGCAAAAATGGAACATACAGAAATGAAATCCAATGTCTAAATGAACAAACACATTGGATGAGATTAACAGCAGATTAAACACTACAAAAAGAAATGAGTTTAAAGACATAGTAACAGACCCAGAGGAAAACACAAAAGAGAAATGACTGAAAAGGAGTCAAAAGACTATCTACTACTTACTGGACAATGACAAGCAATCTAACATATGTATAATTGGAGTACCAGAGGCGAGAAGCTGGGGAAGAGACTGATAAACATCATCACTATTTCACCCATCCTCCCATGCACCTCCCCTCTGATAGCTATCAGTTTGTTCTCTATATTCAAGAGTCTTGGGGTTTTTTGTTTGTTTATATCCTTCTGTCTTTGTGCATTCATTTTCTTTTGTAAATTCCATGTATGAGTGAATCATATGGTATTTGTCTTATTCTGACTGACTTATTTCACTTAGTATTATACTCTCTAGCTCCATCTATGTTGTAGCAAATAACAAGGTTTCATTCTTTTTTATGACTGAGTAAGAGTCCATCATATACCCATTTATCTATCAATGAACACTTGGGCTTCCATCATTTGGTTATTGTAAATGATCCTACAATAAACATAGGAGTGCATGTATCCCTTTGAATTAGTGTTTTTGTTTTCTTTGGGTAAATACTCAGCACTGGAATTACTGGATCCTAGGGTATTTCCATTTTTAATTTCAGGAAATTCCATACTGTTTTCCATAGCAGCTACACCAGTTTGCATTACCATCAACAGTGCACAAAGATTCTTTTTTCTTAACATCCTCACTAACACCTGCTGTTTCTTGTGCTAATTTGATGGGTGTGAAGTGACATCTCGTGATAGTTTTGATTTGCATTACCCTGATGATTGGTGATATAGAACATCTTTTCCTGTGTCCGTTGGTCATCTGAATGTCTTCTTTGGAGAAATGCCTGTTCATGTCTCCTGTCCATTTTTTAACTTGAGGATGATGATGATGTTGGTGTTCTTTATCATTTCTTTATATATTTGGGATATTAATCCTTTGTCAGATATGTCATTTGCGAATATATTCTCCCATTCCGTATGGTGTCTTTTAGATTTGTTGGTAGCTTCCTTTGATGCACAAAACCTTTTTATTTTGATGTAGTCCAAATAGTTTATTTTTGTTTTTGTTTCCCTTACATTAAGAGTCCTTTCTAGAAAAATGTTGCCATAACAAATCACAGAAATTACGGCCTGTGCTCTCTTCTAGGATTTTTATAGTTTCAGGTCTCACAATTAGATCTTTTTTTTAAAAGATTTTATGTATTTATTTCAAAGAGAGAGAAAGACAGAGACAGAGATAGCAACATGAAAGAAACTCAGCAAATGAGCAGTTGGTGGAAACTTCTTTGTCCTCATGAAGAACACAAAAAAAGAAAATATAGAGCTAACATCATATTTAATAGCAAAAGAATAAATGCTTTCCTCCTAAGATAATGAATATGGCAAAGATGCCTGCTCTCACAACCTCTAATTAACATTGTGCTAGAGGTCTTAAACAGGGCCAATAGACAAGAAAAAAAAAAAAAGGTAAACAACAGAAAGGAAATCTTTGTTTTCAGATGGCACAATTGTCCATGTAGGACATTCCAAAGAATCCACAAAAAAAGATATTAAAACTATTGGATTTAGTTTCAAGAGATGAGACAAGATGGCGGAGAATTAGGAGGAGGCACCATTTCAACCTATCCCCTTAAGTGAGTTGATTACCTACCAAAAAACTCTGATCACCCATGAAATCAGCCTGAGATTAGAATTATACACTTCTAGATCTCTATGGGGGTAGAAGATGCCAGTGGACAGGTAAAGTAGAGTGGGAACAGTGGATTGATATCAGAAGATAAACAAAAAGGGGAGAAAGCCACCAGAAGCATCCCATTGGAAAGTAATAGCCCAATACAAGAGTGCCCTGTGACTGGGGACCAGCATTAACTTCGAGTCTGGTTGAAAGTACTCAAAAAGAGCAAAGAATCGTGGGGGGAAATTGTGGGAAATGGGTGTGGTTAGGGACAGGGGCTTAAATCTGCCAACCCAGGACAGCTACTGCTGGTGCTGAGCAGGAGAAGAGTACAGCGAAGAAGCCAGGTCTTGGTCCCTGAGCCACCAGCACATGCCTAAGAGCGGCAGGGTGGTAGCTCCCATGAGGGTGAGGGAGCCTCACCAGCAGGAAGAACCAGAGCCTTTTGCACTCCGCACGTGCAAGCGCTGTGCAACCAGTGTGAGTAACACCCCACACTGTCCCATGAGACAGGTGTGCACAGGTGCCAGCAGCACTCTCTAAGCACTCCCAGCCTGGGGCAGTGTGAAAATCTCAGTGCACTGTCTCAGCTTGTGACCTCTCTAGCTGTCTGGAGCTGCCCAGACAACCACCACTAGTATTTCTCATGGTTTTGGGTACAAGTGGGAGTTCCTGTGACCCAGACACCGTGACTGGGGACATGTTCTGCCAGTGGCAGAGGGGGAGTTTATGTGCTCTGGAGCACCCAGAGGGGAACAGAGTAAGAGTTCTCTCTGAGAAGGAGGTCTGGATGCAGTTTGCTTTCCTCTAAACCTCCAACCACCAAGGGGAGAGAAAACAAATGAATACACAAACAAAAAATCCTCCAGAGAACAAAAGCCTGAAAAACTGGTTTCTTCACAGCCCAGATCTTTGATGGGGACACAAGGACTTAACTCTAGCAACACTCCCTGAAAAACCATGCAGTAGGTCCCTCCCCCAGAAAGCCAGCAAAAATAAAATAAAATAAAATAAGAGGAAAACCAACACTACTTCGTATATACAACTCTTATTTTTAATTCGTTCTCACTACTCTGGTTCTTTTTTTTTTTTTTTTAAATATAACTTTTTGACCTATTTACCCTCACAATGAGATGCACACTACATCAAATTCCATAATAACCTTTTAACCTGAACTTTTCTGATACATATACCTGTGTTTTTCCTTTAAATTTTTATTTAATTTTTAAAATTTCATTTTATTATATTTACTTCTTTTAACTCAATAAAGATAATATATAATAAAGATAAGCTTCAAGGTACTCCCCTTTACCCAATCAAAGCTACCCCTATAGGTAAACCGCTTTAATACCCCTTTATCCCAGGAAAGTTGAGTCCTTTAACAAAGTTATCAAGATACATCCAGGAAGAATCAAAATAACCTTCCTCACGTACAGTGAGAATTAATAACCACTCTCACATCTTTTTCTTCTGTCAGTGTCTCTGGATCTTTGTTTTTCTTCTGGTAGTATATAAGTCTTATACTTGGGGTTCATTTTGACAGGGTTCTTTACTTTTTCTTTTTTTTTCCTCTCGTCATCTACTTTTCTTGGTCTTTTTGTTTCTCTGTTTTTGTTTGTGTATTTCATAAATCTTACTTTTGGGGTCCATTTGGGCTAGGACTTCTCTTTTATTTTATATTCCCCCCCCCCTTTTCTTTTTTCTATCTTTTGGGCGGGGACTCTCAATTGCACAGAAGCTTTCCAGGATGCACATTGCCTGCACCATGGTTGATAAATTCGGCTACTTATCCATTCAGCCATCTCTCACCAAAATGACTAGAACGAAGAAGGCCCAACAGAAGAAAATTCAGAGACTGGGCCCTCTCCATCGAAGCTATTGGACATGGACATAGACAATATTTCAGAAAGGGAATTCAGGCTAACAATTATCCAGGCAATAGCTAGGTTGGAGAAAGCCTTTGATGGCAAAATGGAATTGATTAGAGTAGAACTGAAAGCCACAGGGATGATGTTAACAATGCTCTCAGTGAGTTTCAATCTGATCTAAATTCTCTAAAAGCTAGGGTAACTGAGACACAAGATAGAATTAGTGATCTGGAGGACAAACAGATAGAGAGAAAGGATCAGGAGGAAACCTGGAACAAATAGCTTAGAAGCCAGGAAAACAGAATCAGGGACATAAATGACTCCATAAAACATCCCAATGTCAGAATTATTGGAATCCCTGAAGGGGAGGAGAAAGAAAGACTAGAAGGTATGGTGGAACAAATTCTCCATGAAAATTTTCCAAATCTCATGAATGGAACCACCCTTCATGTACTAGATGCAGAAAGGTCTCCACCAAGATCATAGAATCTAAAAAGACCTCAAGACACCTGATAGTGAAACTGATGAATCATAGCTATAGACAGGAGCTCTTGAAAGCAGCGAGGGCAAAGAAATTCCTTAGGTACAGAGGAAATACCAACAGAATAACATCAGACCTGTCCACAGAAACCTGGCAAGCCAGAAAGGGCTGGCAAGATGTAATCAAGGCACTAAATGAGAAGAACATACAGCCACAAATACTTTATCCAGTAAGACTGACATTCAAAATGGATGAAGAGATAAAGAGATAAAGAGCTTCCAAGACCGGCAAGGTTTAAAAGAGTAGAGATCACCAAGCCAATACTGCAGGAAATATTAAGGGGGGTGTTCTATAAAAGAGGAAAAATCAATGTCAATTTACAGAAATCAGTGGCTTTCTTATACACTAACAATGAAAACACAGAAAGGAAAATTAGAGAATTGATTCCATTTACTACAGCATCAAGAACCATAAGATACCTGGGAATAAACCTAACCAGAGGTAAAGAATCTGTACTCAAAAAAAAAAAAAAAAAAAAAAAGAATCTGTACTCAGGGAACTACAGGACTCTCATGAAAGAAATCGAAGGAGACACAAAAAGATGGAAGACCGTTCCATGCTCATGGATCAGAAGAATAAACATTGTTAAAATGTCTCTACTGCCTAGAGCAATCTATACTTTCAATGCCATTCTGATCAAAATTCCACCAGTATTTTTCAAAGAACTGGAGCAAATAATCCAAAAATTTGTATGGAACCAGAAGAGACCATGAATCGCTAAGGAAATGTTGAAAAAGAAAAACAAAACTGGAAGGATCACGTTGCCTGATTTCAAGCTTTACTACAAAGCTGTGATCACCAACACAGCATGGTACTGGCACAAAAACAGACACATAGACCAGTGGAACAGAGTAGAGAGCCCAGATATGGACCCTCAACTCTATGGGCAAGTGATCTTCGACAAAACAGGAAAAGATATACAGTGGAAAAAAAGACAGTCTCTTCAATAAATGGTGCTGGGAAAATTGGACAGCTATATGTAGAAGAATGAAACTCGACCATTCTCTTACACTGTACACAAAGATAAACTCAAAATGGATGAAAGACCTCAACGTGAAACAGGAATCCATCAGAATCCTAGAGGACAACATAGGCAGTAATCTCTTCAATATCAGCCACAGCAACTTCTTTCAAGATATGTCTCCAAAGGCAAAGGAAACAAAAGCGAAAATAAACGTTTGGGACTTCATCAAAATCAAAAGCTTCTGCACAGCAAAGGAAACAGTCAACAAAACAAAGAGGCAACCCACAGAATGGGAGAAGATATTTGCAAATCACAGTACAGACAAAAGGTTGATATCCAGGATCTATAAAGAACTCCTCAAACTCAACACACATAAAACAGATAATCTTATCAAAAAATGGGCAGAAGATACGAACAGACACTTCTCCAATCAAGACATACAAATGGCTATCAGACACATGAAAAAATGTTCATCATCACTAGCCTTCAGGGAGATTCAAATTAAAACCACATTGAGATATCACCTTACACCAGTTAGAATGGCCAAAATTAGCAAGACACGAAACATGTGTTGGAGGGGATGTGGAGAAAGGGGAACCCTCTTCCACTCTTGGTGGGAATGCAAGTTGGTGCAGCCACTTTGGAGAACAGTGTGGAGATTCCTCAAGAAATTAAAAATAGAACTTCCCTATGACCCTGCAATTGTACTCCTGGGTATTTACCCCAAAGATACAGATGTAGTGAGAAGAAGGGCCATCTGTACCCCAATGTTTAGAGCAGCAATGGCCATGGTCACCAAACTGTGGAAAGAACCAAGATGCCCTTCAATGGACAAATGGATAAGGAAGATGTAGCCCATATACACTATGGAGTATTATGCCTCCATCAGAAAGGATGAATACCCAACTTTTGTAGCAACATGGATGGGACTGTAAGAGATTATGGTGAGTGAAATAAGTCAAGCAGAGAGAGTCAATTATCATATGGTTTCACTTATTTGTGGAGCATAACAAAAAGCATGGAGGACATGGGGAGTTAGAGAGAAGGGGTTTGGGGTAAATTGGAAGGGGAGGTGAACCATGAGAGACTATGGACTCTGAAAAACAATCTGAGGGTTTTGAAGGGGCAGGGGTGGGAGGTTGGGGTACCAGGTGGTGGGTATTATAGAGGGCACGGATTGCATGGAGCACTGGGGTGTGGTGCAAAAATAATGAATACTGTGTGTTGAAAATAAATAAAAATAAATTTTAAAAAATGGGCAGATGACAGGAACAGTCACTTCTCCAATGAAGACATACAAATGACTAACAGACATATGAAGAAATGTTCATTGTTATCACCCATCAGGGAGATTCAAATCAAAACCACATTGAGATACCACCTTACACCAGTTAGAGCGGCCAAAATTAACAGGACAGTAAATGTTTGTTGGAGAGGATGTGACTAAAGGGGAACCCTCTTCCACTGTTGGTGGGAATGCAAGTTAGTGCAGCCATATTGGAAAACAATGTGGAGATTCCTTAAGAAATTAAAAATAGAGCTTCCCTATTACCCTGCAATTGAACTACTCGGTATTTACCTCAAAGATACAGATGTAGTGAGAAGAAGGGCCATCTGTACCCCAGTGTTTATAGCAGCAATGGCCACAGTCACGAAACTGTGGAACAAACCAGGACGCCCTTCAACAAATGAATGGATAAGGAAGATATGGTCCATATCTACTATGGAGTATTATGCCTCCTTCAGAAAGGATAAATACCCAACTCTTTTCTCAACATAGATGGGACTGGAAGAGATTATGCTGAGGGAAATAAGTCAAGCAGAGAGTGTCAATTATCATATGGCTTCACTTATTTATTGGAGCATAGGAAATAACTCAGAGGACATGGGGAAATGGAGAGGAGAAGGGAGTTGGGGGAAACTGGAGGGCTTAGATGAACCATAAGAGACTAGGGACTCTGATAAACAATCTGCGGGTTTTGATGTGGTGGTGAGTGGGAAGTTGGGAGAGCCTGGTGGTGGGTATTATGGAGGGCACGTTTGCATGGAGCCCTGGGAGTGATGCATAAACAATGAATTCTGGTACACTGAAAGGAAATTTTAAAAATTAAACATTTTTTTAAAACTATTGTCTTTAGCAAGGCCACAGGACATGTCATTATACAAAAATTAATTGTATTTCTATATATTAGCAATGAACATTTAGACACTTAAATTCAGGGGAAAATATCTTTAATACTGGCATAGACAAATACAAAACACTTAGAGATAAATCTATCAAAAAAAAAAAATACTGGTCTTGTGCACAGAAAACTGCAAAATGCCACTGAGAAAGCTTTTCATTTTTGTATCAATGGAGAGTTACACCATGTTCATGAATCACAGATCTCATTATTAAGATGTCAATCTTCCCCTAATTGATCTATAGATTCAATACAATTCCAATCAAATCTCAGCAAGTATCTTAATTCTAAAATTTGTATGAAAGTGCAAAGGACCTAAAATAGCCAAAACAAGTTTAAAAAAGAATAAAGTTAAAGATATTGTACTACTCCTTTTTTTTAACTACTCAATTTTAAGATAGCAAAACTAAAATAGCTAAGACTCAAAATGGCATTAAAAAAAAGTAGATAAATAAAACAAAACAAGAATCCCAGGAATGAACCCACACATGTTTAATTGATCTTTGATATAAGAACTGAGATAATACAATAGTCAAAAGATAGTCATTTCTACAAATGGTAATGGAAAAATTAGATATCCATAAGGAAACAAAATGAATTTCAACCCTTAACACATATAAAAAATTAAATTGAGCTAGATCATAGACCTAAAAATAAGAGCTACCCCTATAAAACTCCTAGAGAAAATCCAAGAGGAAAAGTGTTATGAATATAAGTTGGCCATAAATCTTGCAGAAAGGTTACAAAAAAGCAAGAGTCATACTAAAAACGTTGATAAATTGCACTTCATCAAAATTAAAAATGTTAATTGTATACTTTAAGGGATTAAGTTCTGTGGTATGTGAATTTAATCTCAACAAAGCTATTACCAAAAATATACAACTTTATGTTGTTTTAAATATATTTTAAGAAAATAAATATGTAATCCAGAGAAAATATATGCAAAACATACATCTATTAAAGAATTTGTATCTTGAATACATAAAGAATACTTACAACTCATTAATAAGAGATATAACTTCAAAAAACTAACACAGTGCTTGAACAGACTCTTAACCAAAGAAGATACAAAAAAATGGAAGTTCAAATAAACATATGAAAAGATATTCATTAGAAAATTCAGATTAAAACCACAATAAAATATCACCTCGCCCCTACTAGAATGGTTAAAATTTCAAAGACAGACAAGAAAAATGTTGGCAAGGATGCTAAGCAACTAAATTTCTCATACACCGACTATGAGAGTGAAAACTGCATAGGCAATCTGGAAAACACTTTAGCAGTTTCTTACAAAATTAAAAAGGAACCATAATCTTAGCAATGTTTATGTATTTGCTTAAAAAAATGAAAACATATCTCACTACACACAAATGAAATATTCCTGAGAAATTTTTACAGAAGTTTTATTCAAAATAGCTGAAAACAGGAAACAACCCAAATGTTTATCAGCCAGAGAAAAAACACACTGAGATACATTCATGCAAGGGAATATGAATAAGCAGTAAGAAAGGAACAATAAGGATACATATAACAACAAGGATTAATCTCATAAGCATTAAGCTAAGTAAAGGAAAATAGAGTCAAAATAACTACATGCTTAAAAAAAAAAAACTATATGCTTTGTAATTCCATTACGGTTGTTGCCCTTGGGGTTTTCAGTAGTTGCCAAGGGCCATAAGTAGGGGAAGGAATTGACTGAAAAGGAGCAGGAAGGAATTTTCAGGTTGATGTAATTATTATTTATTTTAATTGTGGTTGTAGTTATGCATTGTATGTGTCTGTCAAGATTCACTGAACTATTTATTAACTTAAAATGGATGTCTTTGATTGGATAATAATTATATACCAATAAAGCTCATTAAATTTATTCATACCCTCACTATGCTACCACTGTTTTCATTTCTGTTTTGAAAATTATCTCCCAAACACAAAAGAATGGCTCACAGTAACATGATTAGGAATTTTATATGCCAGTAAGACATAGGTTGAGAAGACCTATCTTTTCAAAAATCAAGTTAAAAGTAATTATAAAAAAAGTTTGTTGTTCAGTTTTAGATAGGATGAAATAGCCGAATTCTTTCCAGGTCCTCCCTTTTATAACTAAAGAACACTAAGCAGAACACAACAACACAAAGCATATGAAGACTGAACAGTAGGAAGAAAAAGATGGACCACCTAGGGATCTCAGAACTTAAGGAATAACATGTGGTGAATTCCCAGGGTTTCCTTCTTGTTTCCTATTCATCTTGGACCAAAAGCCATAGGAGCCTCCAACCCAGAACTGTCAACAGTCACAGAAACAACAACAACAACAACAACAAAAACCTCCAATAAAAGCCTATTACCACATATCAAAGTTCAAGAAAAGGAGACAAAAATAGAAAACAGTTTTAGCAATATTCACCGTACTGCAGCCAAAAGTAAATGTAAAAACTGCCACTCACCTACTGCAGTTTCAGCAAGACTAAGCAAGAAGCTGGTCTTTCCCTCTACCTCTCTGCCCTATGAAAGCAAGACTCAGTGTTCCAGTTCTCCTGCATGGTCAGTATGGTTGAGCAGGGAGATATTCTTCCATCTTTACCTGACATATGCAGTTAGTATGGCTATTACCCTTCCAAAGTAGTGTCAGGTAGTGTCAAGGTAGAACCATTGGGGTTTAGCATCAAATTGAACCACCATTTCCATCCAGTAGGACATATTGGCTACATTTTTGCTGAAATGATGTTGGCAGGACCCATGATTCATTTCAATAGGAGATGCTCACTAAAAATAATAAAGTTAAAAAGGATCCAGAGTCTCATAATATAATATCCAAAATATTCAGCATATATACAAATTCATGTCCATTTTATCCTTAGCTGTACTTCCAGCATGCTGCCTTCACAAAGGACCTGCCAGCCTGTACCTCACCTTAGCTCCATACACCCCCTTCAGGGCACTATATTGTCCTGGAACACCATGGTTTACATACACTTTAGCTTTCCTGCCAAGGTATGCTCTCTGTGTAGACCTCAGATCGCCCTGGCATGTACTCACTTTAGTTTACTATCCTGCTAGGGCACCCTCTGCAGAGAGTTCAGGGACCTCCCAGCTCTGATGTTGTATCAGCTCCAGTTGCTCCACCAAGGCCAACGCATCTCCTGCATAGAACACCCCAGGACACCTCAGAATGTATCCTCTTCAGCTTTAGCTATCCTGACAGGGCACCTACTAGGTGGAAAGCTCTCAGACATCCCGCCTATGCCAGTCACAGTTCCAGCCAGCCAACAAAAGTCACCAAGCACACAGTATACATAGGTGATGGCCACACAAAAGTTCATTCCTTCAAAGTTAGGAAAATGGCTATTCCACCTAGTCCATAGAAACAAAAACAGAAAGTCAAGGAAATGGGAAGACAGATTAATATGCTCAAAAAAGAAAGAAACAGAAAAAAGCAATATGCCTGATAAAGAATTTAAAGTAATGATCATAAAGATACTCACTAGGACTGGAAGAAAAGTTGAAGAACTCAGGAAGACTTTCAATAAAGAGATCTGAGTATAAGAAAAAACCAATTAGAGTTAAAGAATACAATAACTGATATAAAAAACACACTAGAGGGAATCAACAGTGGATTAGAAGATACAGAAGAATGTATCAGCAATCTGGAAGGCAGGCTGATGAAAAGCACCTGAACTGCAACAAGAGAATTTTGAAAAATCAGAATAGGTTAAGGGGTCTCTTGGATAACATCGAGCAATAAACATTTGAAATATATAAGTCCCAGAAAAATAGAGAATGGTTAAAATATTTATTTGAAGAAATAATAGCTGAAATTTTCTCTAACCTTGGAAAGGATATAGACATCCATGTCCAAAAAGTTAAAAGAGAGTTCCAAACAAGATGAACACAAGAAGGCCTACACCATGACATATAATAATTTAAATGCTAAAGGTTAAAGTTAAAGAGAAAATTTAAAAACAGCAAGAGAGAATCAAAAAGTTACCTACAAAGGAAAACCTGAGGCTATCACCTAATTCTTCAGAAGAACCTTTGCAGGCCAGAAATAGAATGATAGGAAATATTCAAAGTGCTGAAAGGAAAAAAAGTTACAACTACCAATACTCTACCCAGCAAGGTTCAGATTTGAAGGAGAGATAAATAGTCTCCTAAACAAATTAAAAAATAAAAGAGTTTATCGCAACTAAACAGCCATACAAGAAATGTTACAAGGACTTCTTTAAATGGAAAAGAAATAGTTAAAATTAGACATAAAAATATGAATAAAATATGTAAAATATGACAGCATATACATAAAATGTGGAGAGATTTTTTTTTTTAAGATTTTGTTTATTTATTTGACAGAGATCACAAGCAGGCAGAGAGTCAGGCATAGAGAAGGGGAAGCAGACTCCCTGCTGAGCAGAGAGCCCGAGGTGGGGCTCGATCCCAGGACCCTGGGATCATGACCTGAACTGAAGGCAGAGGCTTTAACCCACTGAGCCACCCAGGCCCCCTGAAGGAGAGAATTTTTAAAAGCAAAGGAAAAGAAAAAGAAAAGAATAATAATAAAAAAAACAAATTTAGCCTCTTTTTGGTTTTGTGTGTGTGTGTGTATGTTTGAACTTAAAATGACCACCAAATTAATATAGACTTTTATTTTCTTAGGATGTTATATAGTTATATAGTTAGGATGTTATATAGTTCTCATGAGAACCAAAGACCCAAACCATTTGATAGATGCACAAATGTAAAGAGAAGGAAAGCCAAACATAACATAGCTCTTCAATCACAAAGGAAGACAAGAGAAGAAAGGAACAGAGAACTATAAAACAACCACATGACAAATAGCAAAACTGCAATAAGTATATACCTATCAATAATTAGTTTAAATGAAAAAAAATAATTAGTTTAAATGAGAATAGCCTAAATGCTCCAATCAAAAGATACAGTGTGGTGGAATAGATTTTAAAACACAAGACCCATCTATCTGCTACCTCAGACCTAATGATGTATACAAATAGAAAGTAAAGGGATGGGAAAACATTTACCATGCAAATGGAAGGAAAGAGAAAGAAAGAAAAAAGAAAGGAAGGAAGGAAGGGAAGGGCAGGGTAGCTATACATCCAAAAAAATAGACTTCAAACCGAAAGACTGCAACAAAAGACAAAGAAAGGTATTACATAAGGATGAAGGGATCAATCTATCAAGAGGATATAACAGTGGTAAATAGCTACACAACTAACTCTCGTGCACCTAAATACATAAAGCAAATATTAATAGACATAAAATGAGAAATTGATGATAATATAATAATAGTAGGGAACTTTAACACCCTATTTATATCAATGGACAGGTCATCCAGGCAGAAAAACAAGGAAATAGTGTCTCTGAAAGACATGTTGAACCAGATGGACAAAACATACAGAACTTTCCATCCAAAACACAGAATGCATATTCTTTGCAAATGCACATAGAATATTAACCAGAATTTATCACATATTAGACTCAAAGCAAGTCTCAACAAATTTAAGAAGACTGAAATCATATCATGCCTTCTTTCTGATCACAATGATGAGTAGAAATAAGTCATAAAAGAAAAATGGGAACAAAAACAAACATGTGGAAGCTAAACAACATGATAATAAACAACCAAGGAGTGAAGAAAGCAAACAGAGAAATTTTAAAATATATGGAAACAAATGAAAATGAAAACATGAGAAGCCTGGGTGGCTCAGTCATTATGCATCTGCCTTCAGCTCAGGTTGTGATACCAGGTCCTGAGATCAAGCTCCGCATCGGGATCCCTTTTGGAGGAAGCCTACTTCTCCCTCTCCTACTCCCTGCTTGTGTTCCCTCTCTCTCTCTATGTTTCTCTCTGTCAAATAAATAAAATCTTTTAAAAAGAGAGATAGAGGGGCACCTGGATATCTCAGTAGGTTAAGCCTCTGCCTTTGGCTCAGGTCAGGATCTCAGGGTCCTGAGATCAAGCCCCGCATGGGGCTCTCTGCTCAGCAGAGAGCCTGCTTCCCCCTATCCCTGCCTGCCTCTCTGCAACTTGTGATCTCTCTCTCTCTCTCTGTCAAATAAATAAAATCTTTTTAAAAAGAGAGAGAGAAGGAAAATGAAAACACAATGGTTCAAAATCTCTGGGACACAAAAAAAACAGCTCTACAAGGGAAATATATAGCAATACAGGTCTCCCTCAAGAAACAAGAAAAGGCTTAAATAAACAATATTTCCTTATAATTAAAGGGACTAGAAAAAAAATAATAAAACCCAAAACCAGTAGAAGAAAGGAAATAATTGAGACCGGAGAAGAAATGAATGACATAGAAACTAAAAACACAGTAGAAAAAAATCAATGAAACCAAGAGCTGGTTCTTTGAGTAGATAAACAAAATCGACAAACCCTTAGCCAGACATCAAGAAAAAGAGAAAAGACCCAAATAAATAAAATCAGAACTGAGACAGAAGCAACAACTGACACTATGCAAATACAAAGGATTATAAAATACTATGAAAAACTATATCCCAGCAGACTGAGCAACCTAGAAGAAATGAGTAAATTCCTAGAAACATACAAACTTCCAAAACTGAATTAGGAAGAAACAGAGAACCTGAACAGACCAAATATAAGTAACAAAATTGAATTGGTAATCAAAAACTACAAAAAAAAAAAAGTCCAGCACCAGAATGATTCACAGGCAAGTTCTACCAAATATTTAAAGAGTTAATATCTACTCTCTTCAAACTATCCCAAAAAATAAAGAAGGAAGGAAAACTATCAAATACATGCTATGAGGCCAGAATTACCCTGATATGAAAACTAGACAAAGACTACCAAAAATGAGAACTACAAGCTGATATTTCTGATGGACTTAGAAGCAAAATCCTCAAGAAAATATTATTAAATCACATACAATACTTTGAAGAGATTAGTCACCATGATCATGATCAAGTCACATCAAGCAGTATTTAGTACAGGAATGCAAGAACAGTTGAATATTCACAAATCAATCAACATGATATACCACATTTACAAAATGAAGAATAAAAATCATATGATCCTCTCAATAGATGTAGAAAAATCATTTGACAAAATTCAACATCTATTCATGATAAAAAAAACTCTGAATAAAGTGTGGTTAGAACATCACAACATAATAAAGCCCATAAGTGAAAAACCCACAGGTAACATTATACTCAATGGTAAAAAACTGAGATCTTTTCTGTTAAGATCATGAAGTACACAAGGATTTTCAATCTTGCCACTTTTATTCAACATAGTACCACTGAAAGTTCTGTCTTCAGTAATTAGACCAGAAAAAGATATGAGGCATCCATATTTTCAAGAAGTTACAATATCATAATTCACAGGTGACATGATACTATATGTAGAAAATCCTAAAGAGGCCACCAAAAAACTAGTTAAGCCTGATAAATGATCAGTAAAGTTGCAGGATACAAAATCAATGTTACAGAAATCTGTTGCATTCCTATACAGTAATAATGAAGCAGAAGAAAATAAAATTTAAAAAATAATCCCACTAGCTATTGCTCCAAAAACAATAAAATATGGAGGAATAAACTTAACCGAAGAGGTTAAAGGTTTTATAATAAAATTATAAAACATTGATGAAAGAAATTTAAAACAATGCAAAGAAATGAAAAGACATTCCATGCTCATAGATCAGAAGAACAAATACTGTTAAAATGTCTACACTAGGGTGCCTGGGTGGCTCAGTGGGTTAAGCTGCTGCCTTCGGCTTGGGTCATGATCTCAGGGTCCTGGGATCGAGTCCCACATCAGGCTCTCTGCTCAGCAGGGAGCCTGCTTCCTCCTCTCTCTCTCTGCCTGCCTCTCTGCCTACTTGTGATCTCTCTCTGTCAAATAAATAAATAAAAATCTTTTAAAAAAATGTCTACACTAGCCAAAGCAATCTATACATTTAATATAATCCTTATCAAAATACTAACAGCATTTTTCATAGAACTATAACAAACAATCCTAAAATTTGCATGAAAGCACAAAAGATCTCAAATAACAAAGCAATACTGAAAAAGAAAAACAAAACTGGAAGTATCACAATTCCAAATTTCAAGATATACCACAAAGCTGTAGTAATCAAAACAGTAAGATACTCAACAAAAAGAGACAAATAAGTCAATGGAACAGAATAGAGAGCACAAAAGTAAAATCATGTTTATATGGTCAGTTAAGCTATTATATAAGAGGTGAGAATATACAACGAGGAAAAGATAGTCTCTTCAATAGATGGTGCTGGAAAAACTGGCCAGGTACATGTAAAAGAATAAAACTGGACCACATTTTAATATCATACAAAAATAAACTCAAAATGGATTAAAAACTAAATGTAAGATCTGAAACCATAAAAATCCTAGAAAAGAACACAAGCAGTAATTTCTCTGACATCAGTCATAGCAACATTTTTCTAGATACATCTTGTAAGGCAAGAGAAACAACAGCAAAAATAGCTATTAAGACTACATCAAAATAAAAGGCTCCTGAACGCTGAAGGAAACCATCAATAAAACCAATAGACAATCTACTGAATGAAAGAAGATATTTTCAAATGTCTGATAAGGGGTTAATATTCAAGATATATAAAGAACTGTTACAACTCAACACCAAAAACCTGAGCTGAAACCAAGAGTACGACACTTAACTGACTGCACCACCCAGGTCCCTAAAGCTGTGTTGTTGTTGTTTCTTAATAACCAAATGGAATATATAGAACTGAAAAAACACAATAAATGAAGTTGTAAAAGTCACTGAATGGATTCAATAGCACAGTGAGATGAGAGAATCAGAGAACTTGAGTAATGTATCAGAAGAATTTACCCAATCTGAGCAACAGAGAAATAACAGACTGAAAAATAAAATAAATGATTCTAGGAACTATAGTCTCTATAGCAAGCCAATAACAAAAGAACTAATATTTCTATTATTGGAGTCAGAGCCCCAGAAGAAAAAGAGAATGGGACTGAAAAAGTATTTAAGGAAATAATGACCAAAACTTGACAAATTTGATAAAAACAAAATACAAAGCTACACATTAAAGAAACTGAGAGCATACAAATAGGATAAATCCAAAGAAATATATACCAAGATGTATCATAATGTTTTTTTAAGATTTTATTTATTTATTTGACAGACAGAGATCACAAATAGGGAGAGGGGCAGGCAGAGAGAGAGAGAGAGAGAGAGAAGCAGGTTCCCTGCTGAGCAGAGAGCCCGATGTGGGGCTCGATCCCAGGACCCCGGGATCATGACCTGAGCTGAAGGCAGAGGCTTTAACCCACTGAGCCACCCAGGTGCCCCAAGATGTATCATAATTAAATTTATGAAAACTTAAGGCTAAGAAAAAATATTGAAAGCAGCTAGCAAGAAATTATAATAATAAAACACCAATTTGAATAACAGCAGATTTCTTATCTGAAATCATAAATGTCAGAAGGAAGCAACACATTTCTCAACTACCAAAAGAATTATCACCCATGAATTTTACACCTAATGAAAATATTCTTTAAGAATGAAGAGGAAGTAAAGCCATTCTCAGATAAAAGGAAACTAAGAGAATTTGTTGCTGGCAAACCTTAGCCTTATGGAAAATTAGCCTTAAAGAAAATTCTCTAAACAGAAAAGAAATCATAACAGAAAAAGGCCTGGGGCTTCAAAAATGAGAAATAAGCATTGAAATTGGTAAACAGACTATCCCATTTGCATTAATATTTTAAATTATATCTGATAGCTGAAGCAAAAATTAAAATACCATCTGATATGGTATTATGTGTAGAGAAAATACTTTAGGGAATTATATTTTAAAATCAGAGAGGATAAAGGGACTTAAATAGAAGGAGAGTTTCCTAACTTCACTCAAAGAATTAAAATGTTGATACCAGTAGCCTGCAAAAAGATAAGCAAACCACTAAAAAATCTATACAAAGTGATTACTCAGAACACCACCAAAAAAATTCAAGTAACCCATATTATGGTATGAAAAAGGGAACAGAGAAACAAGAAACAGAGGAAACAGACAGAAACCAAATAATAAATGACACTCTTAAGTTGAAATATATATATTTACCTTAAATATAAATAGTTCTAAATACACCAATAAAAAGAGATTGGCAGGGTAGAGTAGTAATTCAATAACATCTAATAATGTTATGTATGTATATATATCTGTAATCTATAAGAAACTCAATCAAATATAATACAGGTAGGCAGAAAGTAAAAGGGTGGAAAAAATATATACTGTGCAGACACTGATTTTTTGTAAATCAGGTGTAACTGTATTAATATTAGATAAAGTAGATTTCTGAGTAAAAAAAAGGAAAATTACTAGAAAAAAGGCAGGAAATCTGTAACAATAATAAAAACATTCATTTAGGGGCTCCTGGGTGACTCAGTGGGTTGAGCCTCTGCCTTCAGCTTGGGTCATGGACTCAGGGTCCTGGGATCAAGCCCCATGTCAGGCTCTCTGCTTGGCGGCAGTCTGCTTCCCCCTCTCTCTCTGCCTGCCTCTTTGCCTACTTGTGATCTCTCTCTGTCCAATAAATAAGTAAAATCTTAAAAAAAAAAAAAAAGATTAAATTACCAGAAAGACGTAACAGTCATTTATGTACAGGTACCTTCAAACAACAGAGCCTCAAAACATTAACAGAAGTGAAAACTGATAGAACTGAAGGAGAAATAGTTGGGAGATTTCAACATCCCACTCTCAGGAATCGATAGAACTGCCAGACAGAAAAACACCAAGGATGTAGAAGAAATGAACAACACAATAAGCCAACAAGATCAAATGGACCTATATACAATCTACCCACCAACATTTTTAAAGCATTTATGGAACAGTCACCAAAATGGGGCATATCTTGGACCATAAAATAAACTGCACAAAATTAATCAGTAACAGAAAAACAAGAGAAAAATCTTCAAACACTTGGAAATTAACACAATTCTAAATTATCCATGGCTCAAAGAAGAAATATAAAAAGAAATTTTAAAACATATATTGTTTTGTATGGTGGATAATATAACACAATAAAACTTTAAAAATTTTAAAAATAAAACGTGGAACTGAGTGAAAATGAAAATAAAACATATTAAAATATGTGGGATGGAGTTAAAGCAGTGCTGAGAGGGAAAACTATACATTAAATATTTATAATAGAAAAGAAGGTCTCAAATCAATCACCGATACTCCCAGCTCAAGAAACTAGAAAAGAAAGAGTAAAGCAAACAGAAGGAAGTAAATCATATAAACAAGAGCAGAAACAAGTGCAATTAAAAACAGGAAATCTATAGAGAGAAATCAATAAAACAAAAAGCTGGTATTGATATCCTTCAAATACAAATCAAAACTACAATGAGATTCCACCTCAAACCTGTCTGTAGAGCTAAAATTAACAACAGAAGAATCAACAAGTGTTTTTTTGAGGATGTAGAGAAAAGGGAAACCTCTTGCACTGGTGGTGGCAATGCAAACTGGTGCAGCCACTCTAGAGAACAGTACAGAGGTTTCTCAGAAAGTTAAAAATAGAACTACCCTATGACCCAGCAATTGCACTACTAAGTATTTACCCAAAGGATACAAAAATACAGATCCAAAGGGGCACATGCATCCCCAGTGTTTGTAGCAGCATTATCAACAAACTATGGAAAGAGCCCAAATGTCCATTGACTGATGACTGGATAAAGAATAAGTGGTATATATATATGCAAGGAATATTACTCAACCATCACAAAGAATGAAATCTTGCCATTTGCAATGAGAGATGCAAATGGATGGAGCTGGTGTGTACTATGCTAGGTAAAATAATGACTTATTAGAGAAAGATAAAGACTATATAATTTCACTCATATGTGGAATTTAAGAAACAAAACAGATGATCACATGGGGAGAGAGAGGAAAAAGGAGGATGAAACAAAACATAAGAGTTTTTTTTAAGATTTTTTTATTTGAGAGAGAGAGATCACAAGTAGGCAGAGAGGCAGGCAGAGAAAGAGAGGCAAGCAGGCTCCCTGCTGAGCAGAGAGTCCAATGTGGGGCTCGATCCCAGGACCCTGAGATCATGACCTGAGCCTAAGGCAGAGGCGTAACCCACTGAGCCACAAAGGCACCTCAAAACATAAGAGATTCTTAATGATAGAGAACAAACTGAGGGATGATGGAGGTGCATAGGGGATGAGCTAGATGTGTGAAGGATATTTAAAAGGGCACTTGTGGCGAGTACTGGGTATTGTATGTAAATGGTGAATTGCTGAATTCTACTCCTGAAACCAAAATTGTACTTCATGGTAAGTAACTACAATTTAAATTAAAACATTTTAAAAAGAAAGAAAGGAAATTGATGATGATGATGATGATGGTGATGATGATGATGATGATGTCTCTAAAGTGAAACTGTTAAAGATAAAAAAAGAGAAGAGAAGACACAAATCACTAATAGCAGGAATGAAACAAGGGATATCATGGCAGATCCTGCATGTTTTGAAAGGATAATAGGGACTACTAGAATTTTATGTTCTTAAATTCAACAACTTAGAAGAAATGAAACAGTTCCTTGAAAACTGAAGAGGTGAAATAAACAAATTGACTACTTCTAAAACTATTAAAGAAATTGAATTCATAATTTATAAGTTCCTGAAAAAGAAATCTTCAGAACCAGATGGAAATCTACCAAATATTTAAAGATGAATTAATATCAATTTTATATAATCTCTTTCAGAAAGTGCAAGAGGTGGGAACACTTCCCAACTAATTTTATGAGACTATTATTAACCTAATTCTAGCCAAAGACAATACAAAAAGAGAAAACTACAGACTTATATCTTCCATGAACTTAAGGGCAAAAATCCTCAAGAAATATTAGCATGGAGAATATGATATACAGACAATATGCAAACATACTGCATTTTATTGTGCTTTGCTTTATTACACTTTACAGATATTACATTTTTTACAAATTGAAGGTTTACAGTAACCCTTTGAATAAGCAAGTCTATTGGCACTTTTTCCCAAGCAACATTTGCTCACTTTGTGTCTCTGTGTCACATCTTGATAATTCTTGCAATATTTCAAAATTTTCCATTATTATTATATTTGTTATACTGATATATGATCAGTGATCCCTAATGTTACTATGTAATTGGGGGGTATCAGAAACTGCATCCATATAAGATGCCAAACTTAATCCATAAATGTTGTATGTGTTCTGATTGCTCCACTGACTGGCCATTCCCCCATCTCTTTCCCTCTCCTCAGGCCTCCCTATTCCCTGGGACACAATATTGGAATTAAGCCAATATTGAAATTAACCCTGCAATGGCCTCTATGAGTTTAAGTGAAAAGAGTCACATATCTCACTTTAAACCAAAAGCTAGAATGATTAAACTTAGTGAAGAAGGCATGCCAAAAGCAGAAATAATCTGAAAGCTAGGCTTCTTGCACAAAACACCCAAATTGTGAATGCAAAAGAAATGTGCTTGAAGGAAATTATAAGTGCTACTCCAGTGAACACATGAATGATAAGAAAGTGAAAGAGCCTTACTGCTGATACGGAGAAACTTTCAGTAGTCTGATTATATGATCAAACCAGCCACAACATTCCCTTAAGTCAAAGCCTAATCCAAAGCAAGTTCCTAACTCTCTTTAATTTTGTGAAGGCTGAGAAGTGAGGAAGCTGCAGAAAAAAATGTTGGAAGCTTAGCAAAGGTAGGTTCATGAGGTTTCAGGAAAGAAGTCATCTCTACAACACAAAAGTCCAAGGTGAAGCAGCCAAGTGTTATAGAAGCTGTAGCAAGTTTTCCAAAAGATAATTAATGCAAGTGACTACACTAAACTACAGGTTTTCAATGTAGATAAAAAAGAACCTTATTTTGGAAGACGATGCCATCTAGGACTTTCATAGCTAGAGAGAAGTCAAATTCCAGCTTCAAGTCTTCAAAGGGCAAGTAACTCTCTTGTAGCTAAATGGAAGTCAATGCTCATTTGACATTTTGAAAAACCTAGAGCCCTTTAGAATTATGTTATATCTACTCTCCTGTGGTCTATCAATGGAACATAAAGCCTGGATGACAGCACATTTGTTGACAACATGATTTACTAAATATTGTAAGCCCACTCTTGAGACCTACTGCTCAGGGAAAAAAAAAAATCATTTCAAAATATTACTGACCATTGACAATGCACCTGGTCACCCACGAGCTCTAATGAAGAGGTACAATAAGATTAACGTTACTTTCAAGTCTACTAACACAACACCCATTTGTCAGACTGTGGATTAAGGAGTAATTTTTATTTTCAAGTCTTATTAATTAATTAAAAAAACATTTTGTTCTGATGGATCTGGACAAAGTAAATTGAAAGTCTTCTGGAAAGTATTTACCACTCTAGGTGTTATTAAGATCATTCCTGATTCGTGGAAGAGGGCAAAATATCAACATCAACAGGGGTTTGTTAGGAAGAAGTTGACTCCAGACTTGGAGGGATTCAATACTCAGTGGAGGAAGTAACTGCAAATGTGCTGGAAATAGCAAGAGAACTAGATTAGAACTGGCTCCTGAAGATGAGACTGAATTGCTGCAATCTCATGATAAAACTTGAAGAGATGAGGAGTAGTTTCTCCAAAAGAAACAAAGAAATTGAGTTCTTGAAACGGAATCTGAGAATATTATATTACACAAAGTTAGTTGATAAAGCAGTGGCAGGGTTTGAGAGGACTGACTCCAGTTTTGAAATTTGGGTAAAATACTATCAGAGTATTGCTTGCTACAGAAAATCAGTTTGTCAACTAATGCAGCAACTTCACTGTTGTCTTATTTTAAAAAATGCCACAGCCACACCAAACTTCAGCAACCAGAACCCTGATCAGTAAGCAGCCATCAACATTGGAGCAAGAGCCTCCACAGGTAAAAAGACTATGACTCACTGAAAGCTCAGATGATGATTAGCTGTTTTTAGCAATACAATATTAAATGAAGATATTAAATGAAGATATTAAATGAAGATATTCACATTGCTTTTTCAGATATAATGCTATGGCACACTTAATAGACTACAGTACAGTGTAAATTTAAATTTTATATGCATTGGGAAACCAAAGATTTTATTTGATTAATTTTATAGTAGCTTTATTGTGGGGGATCCACAATATCTCTGAGGTATGCCTGTATAAAAACAATATATGCCATAAGCAAGTGGGAATTATGCCACATATGTAAGTCTAATTCAACATTCAAAAATCAGGTAATGTAATCCACCACATCAACATATTAAGAAGTCTTATGATTATATTAATCAATGCAAAAAAAAAAAAAAAAGCATTTAACAAAATCCAACACCCACTCATGATAAAAACTCCCAACAAGGGGCACCTGGGTGGCTCAGTGGGTTAAAGCCTGTGCCTTCGGCTCAGGTCACGATCCCAGGGTCTTGAGATCAAGCCCCGCATCAGACTCTGCTCAGCGGGGAGCCTGCTTCCCCTCTCTCTGCGTGCCTCTCTGCCTATTTGTGATCTCTGTCTGTCAAATAAATAAATAAATAAATAAATAATAAAAATCTTTAAAAAATTAAAAAACCTCCCAAAAAATCAGGAATAGAGGGGAACTTCCTCAACTTGATAAAGTGCATCTTAAAAAATCCCTATGGCTAACATCATAATAGTAAAAGACAGATGATTTCATCCTGGACTGAAAACAAACCAAGAACATCTGTTCTCTCTATTCTCATTTATTGTAGTAATGGGAGCACTAGCCAGACAATAAGCCAAAAATAATCATAAAAGTATAAAGATTAGAAGGAACAAATAAACTTCTCTATTTGCAGATGAATTGATTGTCTATGTAGAAAATCCCAAGGAATCTACAAAAACAAAATGCCTTAGAGTAAGGTGTGAGTTCAGCAAGAACAAATGTTCACAGCGGCTTCATTTGCAATAGCCAAAAGCTGCAAAAAACACAAATATCTTCCAATGGGTGAATGGTTAAAGAAAACACATATTTCTATATTATGGAATACAACTCAACAATAAAAATGAACAAACCATTGACATGACTTGCATGGATCTCAAGGATGTTACACCAAATTTTCAAAGACGCAACCTCAAAAGATTGCATACTATATTGTTCCATTTGTACAATATTCTTGAAATGACAAAATTATAAAGACAGACAACAGACTCATGTTTGCCAGATATTAAGGATGTGCCAGAGAGGGGGTAAGAAAGGGTGTGGATTAAAGGAATAGCAGAAAGTACCTTTGCCATGAAACTGTTCTGTATCCTGAAGGCGGTGGTGGTCACCCCAGTCTATATATGTGATCAAATTGCACAGAACGAAATATACACAGCGACAAGTAAGTGGACATAAAATGGTGAAATCAGAGTAAGGTCAATGGATTGAATCAAAGTGAATTTCTTGGTTGTGATATTGTACTATAGTTATGCAAGATACTATTATTGCAGGAAACTGAGAGAGGGACATATGGAATATCTCTGCAGTGTTTCTTAGAACAGTATATGAATTTGGACACCTGCGTGGCTCACTCAGTTGAGGGACTGACTCATCAGTGGGTTAAAGCCTCTGCTTCTGCTCAGCAGGTCTGGTCAAGATCCAGACCTGTGTTGGGTTCCACACTCAGCCTGGAGTCTGCTTGAGTTTCTCTCCCTGTGCATCTCCCCTCACTTGTGCATTTTCTCTCTCTCTCTCTTACAAATAATAAATAAATAGACCTTTAAAAAAAAAAAAGAGTTGTATGTGAATCTGCAACTATCTGAAGATAAAAGTTAAGAAGAAAAAAAATTCATTACTGAAACCAGACTCAAGGTAAAGGTAGATACTGAACTCTGTAAAAATGTATCTCTTAGCTGTAAGTATAGTTCAAAGAAAATTGGAGGGAAATATTGGTAATCAAAGGTTAATATTTTTACTAATTAAAGCTCTTAAGCCCATACATAAAACATAAAAAATCTAAAAATGTGTAAAACATATTAGAAAATAAAAATTTAGGTGTTTAACAAACATACCAAATTATGTCCAACTTAACAGATTGACAAAAATATTTACAAATGACAAAGCCAGCCATTGGCATAGGTGTTGGGAAATGGGCCCCTTGATGAAGCTTTCTGGAAGGTATGTGGTAATGTATACTAATGTTTAATGTATGTATCCCATTTGACCCATGATTTCTCCTCTGGAAATATCCAGACAAGTCTGGATGCTTATTAGCATTGTTAATACTATCAGTAAATGGGAAACACCTCCCACCCATTAGTAAGGATTAATGAAGCACTTCATGGTTGATTCATTTGTAGGTATTAAAATGGCTGTGTTGAACTATATACATTGACAAGAATAGAAGAAGCTCATAATACACTGTTAAATTTTACAAAGCAAGTTACACAAAAGTATACGGAAGACATATGTGGAAAAATAAAATACATGTATTTTATATATGTGCAGAGAAAAGGCCTGAAAAACTATACAGTCAAATTATAACAATGACCTATGTAACCTTTGCAGTGTCTGCACAGGAAAGCCCCATTTACAACCCTGCCCTCTCACAAGAGAAGGATAAGGCTCTACCTTCACCCCCAGTTTTCCAGTTTCTCCAGGCCTTTCCTGATATAAGATGACAGGAGTTGGACAGAATGTGCTTGAACAGGCAGATGTTCTGATTTACCCAAAAGACAAACATTATAAAAATGGTGGGGTAACACATCTTCTTTTCCCTTTATTTGTGTGTTTTCTGAAATGTCTTCAATGACCATAGATTACCTTCATTAAAATAAACCCATCAAAACAAGGAAATAACTGATGAAGTATTTGATTAAAGTATTTTAAGGATACTTCTTTAATAAGACATGAGATTTACTCTCTTAGCAATTTTCAAATATGCAATGCAGTAGTATTAACTAGAGTTACCACACTGTACATTAGTTGCTAAGAAAGTAGATCTTAAAAGTAGATCTTAAAAATTTTTTGTAACTTTTTATGATAGATATTAACTAGATTTGTAGTTACCCTTTTGCAAGATATACAAATATTGAATCATTGACACGTGAAACTAATATGTTATACGTCAATTACTCCTAAATTTAAAAAATATATGAGGGTACCTGGGTGGCTCAGTGGGTTTAAGCCTCTGCTTTTGGCTCAGGTCACAATCTCAGGTCCTGAGATAGAGCCCTGCATCGGGATTTCTGCTCAGCAGGGAGCCTGCTTCCCTTCCTCTCTCTCTGCCTGCCTCTCTGCCTCCTTGTGATCTCTGTCTGTCAAATAAATAAATAACATCTTTTTAAATAAATAAATAATATATGAGAAATTGTATGTTATTGCTTAGACCCTTACAAGTAATTATCTTTTTAGAGATTTATTAATTTATTTTAGAGGTGGTGGTAGGGGCAGAGGGAGAGAGGTTTTTTGTTTTTTGTTTTTTAAGATTTTATTTATTTATTTGAGAGTGAGAGAGAGTACACAAATAGGCGGGAGGGGCAGAGGGAGAAACAGACTCCCTGCTGACCGAGGAGCCCATGGGGCTCCATCTCACAACCCTGAGATCACACACAACCAGAGCTGAAACCAAGAGTCAGATGCTTAACCAAGGGCACCACCCAGGCACCTGATTTTTGTGTGTGCATGATGAACTGTATAACAATAATCAGTACCATGATTCAGTGTAAAGAAATTACTTCAATTAACTTTAGTGTTAATGAATGCAGAGAATCCACAGGCATAAGGAGGGCATGTAGGGCCAACTGTATTCAGTGAGATGTTTGATGAAATTAAAGCAAATCTACTGAGGATATAAAAATAGTACTTCTAATTATTCTTTATCTTTTTTCAATAGTACCTTAATGCAAAGGTTTTAAAGGTTTCCATTGCCATAATAAACACACTAGTCTTCACACTATTCCTTCAAAGGGAAGGAGGGAAAATACTCAGAGAGGAAAGGCAGCTAGGCCTGGCCAATGAGAGTCTATATGAGCTGTCCCTGTCTGTCACTGACCCATCCAGAGTCCAGGAAGACCCTGAGCTTGGATTACAATTCTTCATTCATAAAATAATGGTAATAGTCCTTTCCCTTCCTTTTTTTTTTTTTTTTTTAACATATTGAAGGAATCTTAGCAAGCTGAGTAAGGGTTATCTCTATATATTTAGCACAGTGTTTTCTCACTAGCAAAAGGTGTCATTAGCACTAACTTCAGGGTTACTATACTAGTTAGCTCCAACTGTGTCACTCCTAAAATGAGTTGCCCTTCTCCCTCATCCTACAGTTTTTTTTAGTACCAGAATAGCTTTCCAAAATATGTAGTTGACAATTAGTATCTTTGCATTCCTTTGTGCTCCTTGGAGATAGTCCTAATAATTAATTGATCTCTGCCTGAGGTGTTAAAAGGTTTAAGCCTGAAACACACTTCGAACTTCTTGAAGAAAATACTATTTTTTTAAATTATGATCAGAACACTCACTGAGAAAATGTATGTTTCTTAGCAGCAAGCATTTTAGAAATGTAGATTAAGAAGGAGGGGTAAACCAGAAAGTTCCTGAGACAAACACAGCGATTACATAATGATCCTTACTACCGATCATAGGATTGGGGAGGAGGGTATGGTTTCAACAGTTTCCTCTTCATTGATTACAAACATTAAAACCAATGTCTGAATTATCTTTCACCATGGAATCTTCAGTGCTAGGTAAATTTCTTGACACATAATATGTGTTTAATAAATATTGTTAAAAATATTTATTTAATTTCTGGACAGAAAATGCATTGAGACCAATATTACAATAAACTTTGTATTTTTTGGACCATAAAAAAAAAGAAGAAGGAGGAGGAGGAGGGGTAAACACAGCAGCCAAGAGCAGGCAAAGGGGAAGAGGAGGAGACAGGATGGTGAGGGGGCAGACAGAAGAAAGAATAGTCAGAAGCTGGAAAAAAGGAAAGCTGTTTCTTTGAGCCGAGCTGAGCTCTTTTACGCAAGTACATATTACACTATGTGCTAATTTTTTTTTTCTTCATGCTAATCTTTTGTAATATGGATCCACTCTATCCAGTGCTTTGATATCTTTTGTCTCTGGTGCCTAAAATATAATTGAAATAAAATATAATTGAAAGTGTTGGCCCACTATATGTACTGAAGGACAATCAAGAGAGTCATTCTATCTCCAGATAGGGGAATAATTCTCTCCTTCCTTTCCTGGGCCTCACCACTCACCAGCAGTAGGCCATGGTAGCCCAAGAACAGAGGCAGGAGTCTCCATGTATCTCAAGATAACATTTAATCTGTTTCTGTGTCCTGGGATCTTGCTATCCTGCTCCCCACTGGGACTTGTTGAGTGCAACTAATTATCCATTTCCCAACCAGAACAATCCTGAGTCAGGAACAAATTTCCTAGATGATACCCTGTCAGAAAACTTTCTCTGGCCTCAATCTGTTACCCTCAATCCTGCTATATCCCATCCATTTTCTTCTGGAAAAAGTAAGCAGCAAATGCAAAACAATGCCTTTGCCTATTTTCTTTTCTTTTCTTTTCTTTTCTTTTCTTTTCTTTTCTTTTCTTTTCTTTTCTTTTACTTATGTATTTGACAGAGATCACAGGTAGGCAGAGAGGCAGGGGAAGCAGGTTCCTACTAAGCAGAGATCACAATGCGGGGCTCAATCCCAGGACCCTGGGATCATGTCCTGAGCTAAAAGCAGAGGCTTTAACCCACTGAGCCACCCAGGCAGCCCTGCCTTTGCCTGTTTTGAGAGCCAGTGCCCGAGTTGAGAGCCTATACTAACCTTCCCAGGAGTTTGTGAGTCCATGAAGTCAAATGGACTTTTCTGGCTTATCAGACATGGGTAGGGCAAGACACCAATTTCCAATATCCTGGGCAGCCTCTTGCCAATGACCTGTGTAGTTTTTGTACTTTTTGCGCAGAAAAATCCTACTCCCAAGCCAGCCCTGTCACTAGAGAAGGATTAAGCTCCACTTCAACCCTAGTCTTCCAGCTTCTCTAGACCTTTTCTGATATAAGACAACAGGAGTCAGACAGGATGTGCTTGAATAGGCAAAAATTCTAATTTATCCAAAAACAAACATTGCTATGATGGAACTCAAACAGTAAGATAGATTTGAGGCCAGATGAACAGTACTTTCTCCCAGGTAGGAATTAGGGAGTCAGGAAACCCTTCCCTGGAGGGAGTGATGCCTGAGCTAGGTCCTGAAGGGACAGGAGGGAGTGGGCTGAACACGTGGTAGGAAGGGAAGAGAATTCGAGGAAGAGGCAGGAAGCTAAGAGAGTGTGGACACATAGTCAGAGAATTGCAAAAATACAGCAGCTGACATGTGGTGCACGTGAAGAAGCAGAAAACAAGGTGACATCTAAAAGACTTTAGGGACATAGCCAGCTGCCAACTTTTTGATGGGGAACCATCAAAGAGTTTCTAAGCAATGAAGATCTGGTTGTTTTCTTCAAGTTTCCTATCCACTGATTATTGACATATATTTTATTAATATATATGGGATGCAGCTTTTCTGTCAACCACCATTGATCCATAGGAGTAAAACAAACAAAAACAAAACCAAAAAACACTCAGAGCAACCTGATCCTTTTTAAAATAAAAACTATTAAATATTTCACTTTAAAAATTAGCAGTTCTATTTAAAAATAATAATAAGATAGGCAAATAACAAAAGGATTGAATAGTCACCTCAAATTTGGCTTCCTCTATTGAGTTTTCCAACCTTGTGTAGCCATCATACCCTAGTGCCTACCAAAATTAGGGACATCTTCTTTTTTGAAACTGAGACTTTGTGGTGAAACCAAAACTTCAGGACACCTAGAGTCAGATGACTCCATGGGTCTTTTATTCCCATGAGCCCTCTGCCTAAAGGAGAGTAAAATGAACCTGATTATTCTGATCCCCTAGCTGGTATTAGAAGGCAGTTGGGAGGCAGTAGATGGAAGGGCTTGAAGTAGACAGCCAAACCCTGGGAGTGTTCTGAACCTTCTTATACCCTAACTCTAAGTACCAGGTGTCATTCAATTACAGCTTCCTTTCACCTAATTTGGTTTTCTTCCTAATCTATCTACAGAGATGCACATGTCAAAAAAGCAAGCAAGCTACATTTCTTAAAACAGGGCCTATATACACCAATTCATTCTCCAGCAGCCTTTCTGGAATTGGTGTACCAAAGTTGATATGTCTACCACTCAGGACATTCTTGACTGCAAGTAACAAAAATCTGAACCTTAAGTGATTTTAACAATAAGAAAAGGATTAGCTCACATATCAAAGAAGTCCCAACATAGTGCAGCTTCCAGCATGACATGATTAGGCCTTCCTCTCCATATCTCCACAAGTCCCTATCACTGCCCTTCACATGCTGGCTTTGTCCTCAGGCTACCTTCATGGCCAGAGCCATCAACAGCAATAGGGACAGCATGCCATCTTATTGAGTCTCTCCTCCAATTATGGAATAAAGTCCAACCCTCTGTCTTATTGGGCCAGCTGTGGTCACTTGCCCATCTTTAGACCAATAGTAGTTGCCAGAAGAATGTGATGCCCTGATTGGCTTAAGCAGGGCTCCTGGAACCAATCACTGGCAAAGAGAAGTGGAATCAGCAAGATGAGTTTATTTAGACCACTGAGGACCTACTCTTGGAGTCATGGTCACAGAGTAATGGGTCCACTTCCCCTGGGTCACTAAGCCTGCAAAACCTAAGCTCTGATAGAACAGAAGGACATGGGATCCTTGACAGACAACTAAGAGTGTCTACAACTCCTGTAATAGTCACTGGGGACCCTGGGTGGCTCAGTCGTTAAGCGTCTGCCTTGCTGCTCTGGTCAGGATCCCAGGGTTCTCAGATTGGGTCCAGCATCAGATTCCCTGCTCAGCAGGAAGCCCGCTTCTCCCTCTCCCACTCCCCCTGCTTGCGTTCCTGCTCTTGGTATCCCTCCCTCTGTCAAATAAATAAATAAAATCTTAAAAAAAAAAGTAATAGTCATTACTTACTAATCCCTTTAGTTCTCAATTCCTGGGAGTATATTTAAGAATTTTCCCAAGGCTTTCCATACCACTTAATTAGGTCCCTCGCCTTGAAAATATTCAATAATTCCTCATCTGACCTTAATCTTGTATTTCACTATTCTTTTGTATATTTTAGCCTTGTCTCTCAACTAAAATATAGGCTATCAAAAGACAGGGTTCACGACATAAAAAATATCCCAACAAAGATAATCCTTTCCAAAGACAGTATATAATAACTTATAAGTAAAACACTTGATGAGGTAGAAATTATATGAGGCACAGTAAAGATATGTTAAGTCACTCACACATAGTTAGGATATGTCAGCTGGCCGTCAGTATTGATGTATCAGCTTAGTTTTACCATCCAACTGAATGTTCAGAGCATGCAAAGAATACTCAACCAGAAATGATGGGTATGGCCAAGGAATCTTATTTCTATATGGGGCGCTTTTTGTTTGATGAGAGAAGAGCTGATATACTTCTCTAGTTATGAAAGGAGATACACCAGAAAACAAGACAACTGACTTCTGTTTGCTGTGATCAGTTACTTTAATGCACAGAATAGAGGGACATCCTCACCTAGGTTCTGTCTCCAGGAAGCTCTGGGAGTCCTATGAACCCTTGGCTCTTTATATCTCTCCAGCTGATTGTTTCCTGTGGTGTCTGCTCTATGTCCCTCCTGTATGTCTGCTGTATGTACATATAGAATCCTTGACTCAGACCCCTGCTCTGAATATGAGGTCCTTCACTCAACTGCTCAAACCTAGGGGGACACATTAGCTCCTCTCTTACTTTACCCACCCATCTAATCTGCCAGCATATGCTGCCTACCAAACTCCAAAATTATCCTGTAGGTAGGTGTCCCTTCTTTCTGTCTCCATAAGTAACCCCCAGTCCACAGCTTGGGTCCTGGATTTTCCAAGCGGCCTCTGGAACATCTTGCATTTTTGCCCTTGCCTTCCACACCTGTCTCTCCTCTGCTTACATGCCAGAGCAATGCTTTAGAAAGTTAAATCAACTTTATCAAGGAATGGTTTATACAATCAAACATAAATGTTTTTAATGAATGTTATTTTCCCTATGAATTTCCTCTTTGTTCATTATTCCATGTTGACTTCCTTTCTGTCCCTGGAAGACATCCTCTTTGGCCTCCTTTTAGGGCCTGCATCATGGCTGTTGGCCCTACCTGGAAGGCTCTTCTCTGGTTCCTTCTTGTCATCTCAGACTTAGCACCATCTCTTCAGAGAAACCTTACCCCATAAAGTGGCTTCCTACCACCTCTCACCATTCACTTTATTCTTATTGTAATGGTCACTAATTTTTTTTTTCATCCTCTGTTACTTGTTTCTGTCTCCACTTAACTGATTATAAGTCCCAGGAAAGCATGTAAGAATCACCCCTTATTAATTGTGTCCAACACCTAATGTTCTACTACACTCTCTGGAATTTAGTTGAATACCAACAAAAGTACCTTCATGTGCACTTCCTTGCCCCACGAAAGACACCACTTCCCCTGGAGTCTACTCATGGGGTAGCTTCCTCCTTCTTCTCTTAACCAGCCCTGGAGGTGGGGCTGATGTCATTGCTCCTCAACACCACTCTCAGACCATTGTGTTGCTTGTTCCTGAACCTGAGCTCTGACCTCAGATGCTCAGATTCTGTCACTCATAACTTCATTCTGTGACTCATGTTCCTGCTGCCATCACTCAGAGGCAGCATGGTTTGCCTGTCTTTCCTGGCTCAGTATATCTCTCCAAAGCCACACCTGCTATAAAGTTTTCAGTGCACAAGAGAATGAGTCTTCCCACACTTGGTCTTCTCATTTCCTTCAGTTCTCCAGTGGTCTGGCAAAAAACAAGTTCTCTTGTCAAAGTCACCATGGACCTGTACATTATTAGATCTTACAGTCTATTCTCAACACTCACCTTTTAGCAACATTTGACACTTTTGATCACACCCTCTTTCTGAAATACATCCTTCTTGTGGCTTCCAGGACAACATATCAGGCCAGGTTCTTCCCCTTCATGGTGCATCTCATCTTCCTGTGCTAGTCTCAGCTTCTCCCTGAACATTTAATGTTGGATGTCTGGGCGCTGTGGGTCCACTTCTCTTTCTCCCTGGGCACTCTTCTCTAGCCTCATTAGTTTAAATACCACCATCTGCTGGCCACTCCCAAGTTATTCTTTTCACACTTCAAGCTTATGTATGCAACAACTCATCTGACATCTCTTCTTAAAAAGTTAATTAACATCTTCAAGGTTACATCCCCAAATCTGTTCTACCCATGGCCTTCTCTGTCTCAGTCTCTTGTCAGGCCATTCTTCCTTTGCTCCGGGCAAAATTTAGAGTCACTTAGACTTTTCGTGTTGTTTCATACCTCACATCTAATCAGAGAAGCTCTGCACTGATGATATATCTGGAATATATTTCTCCTCACCTCCACAGCCACGACCCTGGTCCTAGCACCACTGTCTCTTACCAGGAGGATGCAGCCCTGAATCCATCTTTGCCCCTTAAGCTCTTCTTAAAAAAAAAAAAAAGTTTATCTGAGAGAGTGTGCACACAATTGTGTGCAAGATGGGGGGAGGGGCAGAGGGAGAGGAAATGAGAGACTCTTAAACAGACTCCTCACTAAACACAGAACCCAATGCAGGGCTCAATCCCACAACCCCTGAGATCATGATCTAAACCTAAATCAAGAGTTGGATGCTTAACTGACTAAGCCAAGGTGCCTCTGCCTTTAAATCTCTTCTCATCAAAAGAACCAGAGTAGTCCTTCAGAAACAACTTCAGTCATGTCCCTCGTCTATTCAAGCTACACAGTAGCTCTGCATCTCTCTCAGGGCAGAAGCCAAAAGACCTCATCTTTTAAGAGGATCAAGGATTTGTCTTAGGTATGGTAAGACATGCAGACATGGAAATGACTGTCAATGAAGAAAGATTTTATATTCACAAACCCCTAGAACCAGAAGGCATGCAGGGCCATACGGGGAAGCCCCAGAGCCAACAGGAGTCAGAGGGAGTTGAGGAAATGTGGGCAAGAGCCTTTCTTGTGGTTTCTACAGGAAGATACAAGTAAAGCTAAATAAGCAGCTTTCTGATTGGCTGGCTTGAATCACTGCCCCAGATGCCAGAGCATAGAAGCTGTCCATAGTTCTCTGCTACCAGGCCTACGGTGATTAGAATTGGCTAGTTTGCATATTAACTCTCTGTAGGACTTAGCTGACCCTGAAATGGGCACCCCTCCAGGGTCAGCAGGACCCAAGATATCAAAGCATGAAAAATACAGAATAAAAAGGCATGATTAACATACCTTGCAATGCCTTACATGAGCCCATCCCCTTGTCATTCTTGGCCTCCCTCCCTACTGTCCCCTCTCTGACTCTACTCCAGCCACCCTGGTGTGCTCCTTTGGGCAGAGTCCCAACCTGGACAGCTCTCCCCCACCTACCGAGGGATCTGCCCTGCATGTCTTCCATGGTCTTTGCTCAAATGACACCTTCTCAATGGGGTCTTCTCTGCTTACCTTTCTTAAGCTTATAATTTTTGTCACCCCCAAACTGTGTCCCTAATATCCCTTACCCTGCTTTGCTTTTTTTCTTAGCACTTACTGCCTTCTAATACGCCATATGATTTACTTATTTTTTTAAAGATTTTTTTTTAATTTCTTTGTGTCTTCCTCAATTTCTTTCATGAGTACTTTATAGTTTTCTGAGTATAGATTCTGTGTCTCTTTGGTTAGGTTTATTCCTAGGTATCTTATGGTTTTGGGTGCAATTGTAAATGGGATTGACTCCTTAATATCTCTTTCTTCTGTCTTGCTGTTGGTGTAGAGAAATGCAACTGATTTCTGTGCAT
>NC_081563.1:89737841-89767620 GCF_022355385.1 Mustela nigripes | reverse complement strand
AGGGGGTTTGGGAGAAGGGGGTGGGATCATGGACATTGGGGAGGGTGTGTGCTTTGGTGAGTGCTGTGAAGTGTGTGGACCTGGTGATTCACAGACCTGTACCCCTGGGGATAAAAATATATGTTTATAAAAAAAATAAAAAATTATATAAAATAAGAATTTAAAAAAAAAAAAACAACAAGGATGCTTGATAGCAGGAATGTAACATTCCACCAGGAGACTCCCAATTGTCTTTACTTGATAAGTAACCAGGCCTTCAATATCCTGCCCACCCGAAACTTGTTTGTACCTGTCTATAAAAACCCTGCACCAACCCAGCTCTGGACCTCTCGGCGTTATCGGCAACAAGCGCCGCAGAGGTCCAGGTTCGAACCTGCAATAAACGACCCTTGCTGATTGGCTTTGACTCACGTCTCTGGTGGTCTTTTAAGGTGGGGGTAATATTCAATTGGCATTTCACCTGGCCTTTTCCTGCTGCCACATTGGACCTGCAGAGGCTCCCAAACACAAACACCAGTGGTCCCAGGCAGTGAGCTAGCAAAAGGTAGCCTGGGGTTTGATAGGCAGAAACTGAAAACTGATCACAAACTTTCTAAGATGCTTAAAGTTGGAGGTGGAAATAGGTATGTAGACCCAGGACACCCACAAAGATTTCAGTTTTACTGTACAGATTTTCTTTCTGGCTGCTTGTCTGTCTCTGTCTCTGCCTTTACCCAACCACTAAGGGGCAGGGGAAGGAACCATAGTTTTGGACTCAACAGGTCACCTGAGGCAGCTCCAAGTCCTCTTTATGGAGGGTGGTCAGAACTTGCAAAGTGTTGCATACAATCTGCTCTGGACCTCACTTGGCCCCTGAGGCTAAGTAGCCCTAGTTAAGAGCTAGGTTATTCTGGCCATTTCTGCTCTGAGACAGCTCCAAACAGATCCCTGGGAACTGGCCTGCATCATCCAGAAACAAGCCCAGCTCGGTCCTGGGTCCCTCAGGAACTGCTCAGCTGCACTTCATGGTCACCCAGCAGCCGTGGTTGATCACTAGACTGTGCTCTCTCAGTGGATCGCCACCAAGTCCTTATGTTTAGGCTGAAACCATTATTATTACATGGTATCCACTAAAAAACCTGCTTTTAAGGAAAATCTTCCCCCCGCAATCCTCTACAGCTGACTGTGGCTGGTTCTATTACTTGAGAGTCAGTGTGTTGTCTTTAAACACATTTGCTAGGTTTCTGGCAGCGCTACAATAAACACTTCCCATTCTCCCTTCATATTTTTAGTCCTGAGTTTTGTGGTGCTGGGAGAGACCAAGGTCTTTGCTCTGTCATTTGTAAAGAACCTGCCTTGTAGCAGGACAGAGCTGACTGTTCTGGTGTTGATGACTAAACATTGTAAAACCTGCAGAACCAGATGCCACCTGACCTGGTGAGGTGCCCTGCACTGCTATGAGAAGCAGAGAACAAATCCATGACTGAGCTGAAAAGGGATATCACAAAGGCAATGTTCAGAATTCTCTGGTTACTGAGTGTGCAAGAAGGAAGAAGGTGGGGCAAAGGGGAAAAACAAAATCAGGGAGAGATGGGTCTGTTCCTCCCCTGCCCAAAGTGGGTCTCAGGTACACCACATTGCCTTGTAGGTGGTGAACAGTAGACTAATGTGAAGGCCCACCTGGCTTCAAAGGATGGCCAGTCTCTCACTCAATGTGGGACCTTGAGCACATCACTCAGTCTCCGGCGACTCAGCTCCTCTGTGTCTGATGGCCTCCTTTGTGATGTGTGCCAGGAACATGCTAAGAACTTAATAATAGAATCATCATTGGTACATTTCTCATTCTCTCACTGGACTAATAACTCCTGGAGAAGAGGAGTCAGATAGCCTTTGTCCTTGTACCTCTAGGTGCCTGCCCCCAATACGTACCTGATACATATTCAGAATTTCATAAATGCTGGTTAAATCGAATGCAACTTTAGGAGAGGGAGAGAGAGTACAAATATTAATTTTGGGTTCCAGCTATCACTTTTTCTGGGAAAAACATTTTATTGTTGTTCAGACACATTTGGCAATGGAATAGCTCTTACAAAGAGCAGTTTTTATTAGTTAAATGTAGATGATCCAACCCAGATGGATCAAATTTCCCTGTAAGTGCTTGAACACTCTTTGAGAAATAGAGCAGAGATGGGAGGAGTGGGGGAAGTACATTTGGCAGAAGGCACATTTCAGAGTTTACTGAACCAGAGTGCAGGAAAAGGAAAAGGTGATTTTGCAGAGTCCCAGGTGTGGCTGGATTTTGTCATTGCTAATGAGCAGCAGGTATTGAAAATAAGCTACAGCTAGTTGAAAATATCTCCACCAATTGTTTCCTGCTGACCTTTTCCCTCTCCAACGTCCTAAGACCCCAAATGCTACAAGATAAGGAGGTCCAGTTTAAATTTAACTGCTTTGGGGGTGCCTGGGTGGCTCAGTGGGTTAAGCCTCTGCCTTCAACTCAGGTCATGATCTCAGGGTCCTGGGATCGAGCCCCACATTGGGCTCTCTGCTCAGCAGGGAGCCTGCTTCCCCCTCTCTCTCTGCCTGTCTTTCTGCCTACTTGTGATCTCTCACTCTGTGTTAAATAAAGAAATTAAAAAAAAAAAAAATCTTTAAATTTAACTGATCTGTTATTTTGTCCTAAATGGATTTAAAAAGAAATGTTAGAAACACTGAGGTTGCAGAGGTTCACCTCAGAGGTCTGAAAGGCTCCATGTTTCACAACCAAGCCCACCTACCTTGTCAGCTTGCCCCTCCACACCTGCCCCCCACTCCACTTCCAAAGCTTTCTGTTCTGGGCCTTTCTAATAGCCTGTCTCTAGCTCACTTGGCTGTTCAAACTATTTACCAGATTTGAAGATGTAGTAACAGACAAGAAAAGAGGATGTGGAGACAGTATGGAGGAAGAGGAAACTATTTTATGTTCATTCTAAAGGAAAAAGTGAAACTGAAAGGAGGCTGACCCAGGGAACTGCAAGGGTCATGCTTCTGAGGGAAGGTGCAAGGCATGCCAGGAGGCTCCTGGTGCCCCAAGAGGAACAAGTGTCCATTCAAGTCTGCCTGTGAGGAGCGAGGCACAGAGTCTCCACAGCAGCTTGGCCCAGAAACAGCTGCCCGGGCTGCCCCCAAGTTGCCCGGCCCACAGGGCACCATGGGCTTCAGAAAGAGTTCTTCAGTGCCACAAGAAATGCTCATACAACAGTCCCTCTGTCCTTGGGCTGAACACATAACACAGCACTCCAGCTCCAACACAGGACGGTAGCTCAGCCACAGATTCCAAGCAGCTCGGCTTCCCAGTGAGATGCTGGCAGTGGCTTCATTTTTGTCTGCACCCCACCCCCTCCCAATCCAGGCTCCCCACACTGTTTTCCTGGTTGCTGGCTCATTCATATCATCTGCAGAACCAAACAGTCCCCTGCCATAAGTAACTTGGGAAAGCAGTGTCCTGAGCAGAAATTGTCAGGCTGAAGACAAAAAAGGCCTACACACAGACTCTACGATACAGATGCCAAATTTGTTCCTCTTAAGGGGAAGGGTTGGCAATTCTGAAACTACTTTGTATGTATGATAGGGTTGAACAAATAAAGAAATGTATTGTAGATAATGAGAACCAGATTTCTCACTGTTGGAGAAAGAAGTTACAAATAAGGCTGTAATGAATTTCCATGTGCAATTAACATCAGAGGTGTTAATGTGAACTCGTGGTGTTTTAAATATACGTATGTACACAGATAGTTACAGAAGTAAATAAAGATGTGTGTGTGCAAGTGTCACTGTACATACATATATTTCCTAGTTCTGTTGACTGAAAAGGTCTAGAAGTGGTGACACCCTAGTAATACCGAGCACACCCAGCCCCGATACAGTTCTCCAAGAAAAGGAATGAGAGTTCCTTGGAGAAGAGATTGATTGCAGGACTTTCTGCTGCCAAAAAGTAAGGAAGTGTTGCAAAAATCAAATGAGGGCATATTAAACAACGCAGAGGTCAACTTGAAGAAATTCCTGATGGCTAACGTTGGGACAATGAGAACAACAAAATAAATAATGAATGCCAGCCAGGGAATTCTGCCCGAGAAACTATGCACTTATTGCTCAATAGAACCAGCATTTACTGTGAGGTTGGTAATTGACTAAAGCATTTGAGACCAATACAAGAACTGACTTTGTCTATGTTCTATAAGTAGTATTTATACTGTCAGATTATACTGTGCCACTGTTAGTTTGGGACACAGTGGCTATGGCTGGGTAGAGGGAGGGAGTGGCCAGAGCAACATCATGAATTATGGAACCCGGCTATGTGACTCAGGGTGCATGAGTCAAGGTTTGAATGATCCTACTGCTCCCTAACCATCAAGGCTTTACATATACTGCCCACAAAGCCCAGCACACCTCGATCCCGCCTGCCCCTCCCACCTAGCCAAATCCTGTACTCCACTGGACCCCACCTTTTTCTTGAAGCCTCTTTCTCCAGCTCTTCCAGCTCCACTGAGGGGTTTTTATTAGTAGCATTACACAATTCAGACTTTAATTATTTCTAATATCATTATGTAGTCTAGTTTCCTTTTTCTTAAAAAGTTGTAAAGTCTTTGAGGGCTAGAATTAAGCTTTGGCATCTTCTCCAGCACCTATCTGATCCTCACTCAATGCTTTCTGAATGCATGAATGATTTACTAAAGACAGGGCCAGCTTTCTTCATCGAGGTCATTTGGTAAGGATTTCTAGATATGTGAGTCCTTGAAGGGGTATTTAGAGAAGGAGTTGTTTGCTTCTTCCTGAAGCAAGGGAAATAAAAGGTGAGTTCGCTTCTAGTCACAATCCTTAAAGGCAAATCAGCCAAGGAAAATGGGTTATCACTGGTTCTCCTGATGAGCACTGGCACCCAGACTTCACAGAGTAGCTCCACAGGGTAAAATCACCAACAAAAATAACTGCTCCTTTTTAAGATGACAATGAAAATTCTATTCCCACCACGTAGGGACCAGGGTCCCCCACCAAAAGCTGTGTTTCAGAGACCTTGGTTTGACCTGTCCTTGTGATCCTGTTGTATGTCGCTGTCCGGCCCTGTGTCTGCCATCCAGCAGTTATGGAGCAGAGCCCATCTCTACCCCTGTGTAGGGAAAACTCAGCACCCACCACACACAATCACAAACCAGCCTAACTGGGAATTAGGATGGTACAGACTCATACCGTGGTCAGGGCCTTAGTCCCTCTGGTTCTTCTTTCTGGGAAGTCTGTGCTTCCACCCAGATCCAAATCACAGTACAAACCCTTCCATTTCCCCATCACTACACACACACACACACACACACACACACACACACACACACCAGCTTTTCTGATTGATGTGGAACTGGGATCACTTTTGTATAAGGAAATGAGGTCATTGTTATCCAGACACAAAGTCTACCTCTAGTCCTGGAAATGGAGCCCCCTGTGACTCTTGCAGCTTCCTGTGAGATGTCCAGTGTATTTGCATGAGCTGATCTTTCCCTGACAACTGTGCCCAACTATTGTTTTATACCACCTCTACTCAGCTTTTGGCTTGCCAAGGGCTCTGAAGCACCTCCAGTATAATCTCTTCATATTAATTTTCCTAACATTAGAGCCATGGTTCTCAACACCAGCCCAGTTTTAAAAATTCCCAGCATTTTCCCTTCACCCTGGACCAATTAAACTAGGATTTCTGGATGTGGAGTCCAGAAATCAGTGGAATTGTTTTGTTGTGTTGTGGTTTTTTTTAAGCTACCCAAGTAGGTATAATTTATAGCCACTGTAAGTGAGGACCACTGCCTTGGAGAAACTAGTTACATCAGTTTAATTGCAGGTCAACAATTTAAATAGGAAGAAATTTTCTTACCTCCTCTACCCAAAAGTCCAAAGATGTAGTTTAATGAGCTGGTTTGACTCCAAGGTGATGGCATCAAGAACACAGGCTCTTCCCATTTGTGTCATGTCAGTGGGCTAGTGCCTCTGGCTCCTGGCATCACATCCTTACACAGACAGGTCTACAGGCAAAGGGGTGTCTGCTGACACTGTAGGACAGGGACAAGGGAACTCCAGCGGGGGTGCAGCTAGTGGTGTCTGCCACACCACCAAAGGCTCCCTCACTTTCCTTCACAGGACCCAGTCTCTTTCAATGATTTCATTAACTTATCTGAAACATAAGTAGATTCTGATCACTCTGGCCTCGTTATTCTAAGATTAAGACCAAGACACTCACTGAGCTCCTCAGAGACTGAATCCCAAACTGGGAGAAAAGGAAAACATGGAATCAAAGAGCTGCACTTCAGGATCATCCATGGTTGAAAAAAATACTTAATGTTGAAACTCCACCTACAGAGGTTCTGATTTTGATGAAGTTTTAGAATATAGGTGAAGTTCAGTGAGGTGAGGTCCCAGAGCTGATGACCAAGAAAGAATTCTTGAGACATCTTTGGTGCAAAATGGTGGTTTATTAAAGCATGGGGACAGAACCCATGGGCAGAAAGAGCTGCTGCCCTGGGGTTGTGAGGGATGGCAGGTTGTGTACCATGGGGGTGGGGGAAGTAAGAAAAAGGGAGATTTCAGTAGAAATTTCATATGCTGAAGAAGACCTACAAGATACCAGATACCAGAGGCCTTGCCCTTGCCAAGGTCATTTTGCCTTTTAGCAAGGTAGTAACATTAAGGTAGTTGGGAGATTCCTAAAGAATGTCACAATATGTCCCACCCAGGAGTGTGGGTGGGAGAAGGTTGCTGGGTGTCAGCTTTTGCTTTGTCTTCAGCCTACCTTCTGTTCCCTCCTCAATTTCATTGGCTGAAAATGGAGCTTGAATGTTGTTTGGGGCTGAATTATGAAATATGTCAAAATCCATATTTTGAAGTGCTATCCCTCAGTAGCTCAGAATGTGCCTGTGTTTAGAAATGGGGCCTTTAAAGAGGTAATTGGGTTAAAGCGAGGTCATTAGGGTGGACTGTAATCCAGTGTAACTGGTATGTTGAAGAGGAGGTTAGGACACAAACATATACAAAGGGAAAACCATTCAAAGACCCAAGGAGAAGACAGCCATCTCCAAGCCAAGGAGAAAGGGTACAGGAGAAACAAAATCTGCTAACACCAGATCTTGGACTTCCAGCCTCCAGAATTATGAGGAAATAAATTTGTTTTACACTACCCGGTTTGTGATTGTGAGGGAACAGAAGGCTGGCTGAGGACAAAGCAAAAGCTGACACCCTGCAACCTTCCTCCACCCCCACTCCTGGAGGGGGGGGGGTCTTATTTGACATTCTTTAGGAATCTCCCAACTATCTTAATGTTAATACCTTGCCAGTGATGAGGGAGCACGAGGATGGCTGAAGACAAAGCAAAAGCTGCACCCTGCACCACCTCTCCATCCGCTCCCCCCAGTCATATGTGCCAAAAGAAACAAATAGTTAACTTGCAGAGATCACAATCCTGCAAGACAGGAATCTCCCAACTATCTTGATATTAATGGCTTGCTAGAAGACAACATTGGTCTTCGGCACCTTGTAGGCCCTCTTTAGCATATGAAAACTACATTGAAACCTCCCTTTCCCTCACCTTCCCCCAACTGCAAGGTATATAACCTGCTATCCCTCACAACCTGGGGCAGCAGCTCTTCCTGCCCATGGGTCCTGTCCCCGTGCTTTAATAAACCACCATTTTGCACCAAAGATATCTCGAGAATTCTTTCTTGGTCATCGGCTCCGGACCTCAGCCCACCGAACCTCATCTAGGTTCTAGTGATGAGGGAGCAGGAGGCCGGCTGAAGACAAAGCAAAAGCTGGTGCCTTGCACCCCCCTCTCCACCTGCTCCCCTCCGTAATATGTGTAGCATTCATCAGGCACCCCTGATTGCCATAAAACGGTAAGTAGTTTAACTTGCAGAAATCACAATCCTGCAGAACAGGAATCCCCCTTGCTCTACAGATGTCCTAGAGATCTACAAACAGGGAGGTTACCTTATCAATAGCACAAATTTCCAGAGGCAAATAACTCTCAGTTCCTCAAGCCCTAATGTCTCCCTCCCCACCATAAACTGGAGGAGGCTGAGGTAGAAGGGAATGTAAATGATAGCAGGATCATAACACCCCACCAAGAATCTCCCAACTATCTTGATGTTAATGGCTGACCAAGCCACAAGGGCAAGACCTCCTCCTGGCACCTTGTAGGCCCTTTTTAACATATGAAAACTCCATTGAAACCTCCCTTCCCCTCACCTTCCCCCAACCGCCAGGTATATAACCTGCCATCCCTCACAACCTGGCACAGCAGGTCTTTCTGCCCACGGGTCCTGTCCCCGTGCTTTAATAAACCACCATTTTGCACCAAAGATGTCTCAAGAATTCTTTCTTGGTCATCGGCTCCGGACCTCAGCCCACCGAACCTAGGTTCTAGAACTTCATCATATGGTGCCCAACATGGGGCTGTGAGTCTTTACATTTGGACTCTGAGCTTCCGTGCAAAATTGGTGAGTACTTTCTCTCCTTCTCCTTTACTCTCATTTCAGGGCTTTTCAAGGAGTATGGTCTTATTGGAACACTTGCATGTCAATTGCTCAGGCTGTAATCCTCTAGCCTGTGGCTACTCTACGGGGAGGAGAGCATCTGCCTTTTGGCTGTAAGTTAGTACCCTGGCCAGAATGGCAATAAGACCCAGAAACTTGATGGCCTCTCTTTATTCCTGTTCTTATAGAAAGTTGTCTCTCTTAGGCATGGGACAGCCACCTAAGTCACCAGGACGGCTGCCAATCTTAAGACTCCCGTGTGAGGTTTCCCCCTGATTGATCTAATGTGATCCCCTCCACATCCCTGGTCTAGCCAATTCTGGCCGAGAGACCTCCACTGGGAGCCGGCCGAAACTAGTACCCAATTGAACTAAAATGCAACCAGGGACCGTTTCCTAGGGAAATTGGCTGTAAGGATCACGTGTTGGAATGTCGCATAGACCATGATGGATTTCAGTCTTTACTGTTTCTTGTCAATGTCTTCTACAAACTGCCTAAAGCTATGAAATTGGGTAATTTCCCCTTGCCAAACTTTTCCAGTATTTCCATGGGTTAAAATGGAAGAACAGTATGCAGTCTTCAGAACAGACAATGGCATGGCATGGCACAGTATTTTGGTCCATTCACCAGGCACCCATCAGCAGCCTAGGATGCGATGGGAAAGTGGAGGGACGCCAGCACCCCTCCAGGGCCTTTTATGGCAGGAATGCCTTCCCGGGGAAGGCAGGATGGTGATCAATAGCGATATCTTGAGGGACGCCTCCGGTCGCTTTTGACACCTAAAACCTCTGACATACCCTGTGTGGGATGCCACCCAGGAGTCAGGGGATTTGGTAATGGACCTTCTTTACTTTTCTGGGAGCATGGCCTCAGTAGGCTTTTTCAGTTGCCAAGGACTCTACCTTAGGGTGCCTTTTAATCCACTGGAAATAATTTGGATTGCAAAACTTAGGAAAGGACTGAGCTCCTGTAACACTGCATGGCCTCAGTGGGATCTATCAGTTAGATCTCTACAGGAAACAGGGAAAATGGACCTAGGATACATTCATTGCTCATACCTAGGCCTTCATTTCTCTGCACCAGGACCCCAAATAAGAGGCTTTTGAGGAATGTGTTTGCCCAAATGAGTCAGTTAGTAAACCCAGGTTGTTGGGCCATCCCTAGCAAAGTGGACTCTGGCTTTATTTCTCTCTGTTTCTGCTGACAGTTGTGGGGGCTTCTCGCTCACTCACTTCCCGAGTTAATGGCTATAACTGGAGCCAACTGGGGCTAGTCTAACTCGAGACAGGGACCATAGGGAATATTCCCAAGCAGCTGCCGAAACACTCTTTGTTTCGGGGAAGTTGCCCTGTCTTCTCTGGCCCAACTTGGACTGCTTAACCCCTCCCCTGCTTGCTGAAGGAAAAGCATGGCGTCTGCTCCTCTGTTGGGGCTTATGAGCTCTAAAACCGGGAATCATTTCTCTGCCTCCTGGCAGCACTTTCTTTCTTCTGTTTCCCCCTTCTCCTGTTTCTGCACCAACGTGCATTCAGCCTGCATGACCAGCCTCTAGATCATGCACCATGGCTTCTCTCTCCACTGTCAAGGAGCAAGAAGAGCACCCCCTGGACCCAATACCCCCCACTCCAGATCTTCCCACTTGTGTCTCAGGTAAACATTCAAAGTGGAGTGGACCCAGGTGGAATGTAAATCAGTATTGGAACTAAGTTAAGCTTGTTGGTTTAATTAAGATAAGACGTATCTATAAGTTATCAGCAGTAAATGTGAAACTTCGAAAGTTTACTGAAGGTCAAATAAGCTCGTGTTATTTGTTAAAATTTGTTAGCAAAGAGATGACTAAACTGATGGTTAATTGTCTCAAAGTTCTAATGGGTAATTGCTGAAGTAACTTTCAAAGTCTTTGGTAACCTGAAAATTTAAAGTTTTGGCTGGATGATAAATGGAATTAAATTATGGACATGTAGGTCTTAACCAAAGAGGATAAAATGCTAAGTCATTAATTACTGGATGTAGGTTGGTGCTTTTGACTTCTTACTGCAAAGAAACTGAGAGTATTTAAATCTGTTGGTAAACTTGTTTTCCACTTAACTGATTCATAAATTTGCCACCTGAAGAATTCTGTTGTAACAGTTCACAATTGGTTAATAACTAAAGGTGTTTCGAAGAATACAAAGTTCTGCTTAGTGTAACGAAGACTGATGGAAATAAGGGAAACTCTGTAGGTAAGTAGATGATATGTAAGAAAGATTTAAGGAATGGGAATACATTTTGTTGGAGGGACGGGAAGGTAATTTTGTCCTAAATGAGATGGTTGTTTAGAAGGAAATGGCTTGGGACAAAACCTGAATGCAAAGGAAAGTTGTAGAAGGTTTGTGAAGGGAAATCTTAAGAAAAGGAATTTTAGCTATGGTCAAGATGGACTAAATGAATGGGTTTTAAAGGTACATTGGTATAAGACTGAAATTGTCTCTGTTAAAAGGACAAAGTTTTTCTTAGATTAATTGATCTGCTGTTACGAAAATGTAAATGGTTTTCTCTTTGCCTGCCCAGAAAAACCAGTTTCTATGTTTTGTTTTATCAGGTGTTTAACATACCTAATTATATTTAGGCAAGATTTTAGCAAATGTTGACAAGATTTAAGTTGTAAATCTCTTTAAGGCTTTTCCTTGGCATGCGAAGTTGCTCATGAAATACTACTGAACCAATGATAAACCTTGGGTTACATTTGGGAAAATGCTATAACTATTCTAGAGATTCTGTGCACTCCCTAAAGTTTTAATGTTTTGAGAGATCATCACTTGATATTGTAATTCTGGAAATGTTAAGTGACACAGAAGTAATAACCTGATTTCCTTGCCAGCTAAACTGTAAACTCTAACCATACCCATTCTGAGTTTTTGTCATTTATAATTGTTTTAATTCTCTTGTAAAATGAGTTTTGTCTTCAAGGATATTCCTATAAAGGACTTTCAGGACAAATACAGATATTTGATATACTTGAAAATCCTAAAACTGAAATGGGTAAGAATTTCCAAAACTAACTAAAGCTGCATTCACCAGATTTAGTAACATGGGACTAAATGAACTAAAACACTATAGTTTTGTCTTGTTTTAGACATTGCTAGTTCTCTAATGTTTGCTCTTCCAGACTAGGGATACTTTTTTAAAGTTATCTCTAACTTACAGAGATGTAAAAGTGCTCGTTTGTAAAAATGCTCAAAGCATTCAACTTTTCTCTCTATCTGAACCCTCTGAAACCAAAAGTTCTCAGTAAGTATTTTTTCTTCCATGGCAATCAGTCATTTGCATAAGTTCAATAAGAATCTGTTCTCCTTGTAACAGGACAGCATTGGAAACTGGTTATTTTACCAAGGTTTTGACTGGGATGTCATATTTGAAAAGACTCAGATATGACCAGACAGTTTAAAGGAACTAAGGTTGACTTTATGAAACCTGGAGACATAAAGCCCCTTGGAACTGTTGGCCTGATACCTTGCTTACAGAGTTCCTAGCAGCCTCACCAGGTAAGTAAAGAATGTCACTCCTTGGTAGGTGCAGTCTCAGGAAGAGGAATTCACCCAAAGGTATTGCAGGCATGCCTGATGGCAAGTACGTGGCTTGGCTTCTGGCCTGGAGAGGCTACTGAAAGTTCAACCTAGAGATTCCTTATAAGAATTTCCAGCAAAGCAGATTCTAAAAGATCTATTTGATCACAGTCACTGTTCTTGCTGAGCTTATGTAAATAATGGTCCAAGTTTGTTAAAACTAGACTTACTTCACAAGTGAATTAGTCCTGATTTGGCTATATCTGGAAATAAGGGTTATTTTAGAGAGAAAAATTCTGTTTTAATAACACACCTTTATGGATGCTAAATTCTTGATTTGATTGTCTTTAAATGTTTGTTTACCTAAGCTAAACAATTTGAGGTAAACTTCAGAGAAGTTAAACAATAGCTCATTTAGATGGTCTTCTTGCTTTTTTATTTCATGGGGATAATAAGACCCCACAGCACATGATTAAAAAACTGGAAAAATGGGATTGATTCCCCTACAATTGTATAACTTAATTAACACCTTGTGTGTGGCTGGGATAATGAAATTGCCTAAAAGCCAGCATACCACACTCCATAGAATTAACTATGGACTTGTGGAAATAATGGATGACCCCACTTTCTTTATGAGTGGATTGGATGATGCATGGGGGACTCCCCTTACCTCTTGACAAGTTTTCTCCCACTTCCCAGTAATCAGGATATTGTTAAGGCTGGACCACTCAAAGGGCTTCTTATTGGTTTCATCCCTTGGTCATATTTATCCTAGAGGCCGCCTCTGTTGAGGTGCAATTGCAAATAGATGCTTTAGCGAAACCTAGAACAGCCCTCCTCATAAAAAGAGCCTCAAAGCTCACTATGGGACAGTCCCTGACTGTAATGAATTCACATCAGGTCCAGATTTGTCTTAGAAGCCAAAGGCCACCAATGGATGATGGAGGCCAACTAATTAAATATTGGGATATACTTACAGATATGCCAGAAATAATACTTAAAACTTGTCAAACTTTAAACCTAGTTACCTTTATGCCTGAACCTGACCACTGTACTTCTTTATAGAGCAAAACTGTTAAGAGGTTATTGATCTTGCTTACTCTATTTGGCCAGATTTAAGATGCCCCTGTGAAAAATACAAATGACAGTTGGTTTTCTGATGACAGTAGTTTTCATAAAAAGAATAAGAAAAGCTAGGTATGCCATAGTGCTCACTAGCACCTTGCAATTGCCAAAGCCTAAGAATAAACATTAACACTGACTCCAAATTTGCTTTCCTGGTACTACATGCCCATGGAGCTATTTGGAAGGAAAGGGGATTGCTGTCAAGCCATAACTCCCCAATCAAATATGGGCCTAAGTTACAAGACCCTCCTTATCGCTCTACTAAGGATGGTGTATATCAAATCTGGGATACATATTTGTGTTTCATACCCACACCCATTTGACATCTCAGTCAAAAGGCAGTTTTATGCTGGGAACAAAGAAATCAAATGTATGATACTTGGGCAAATAACACACGACATCTAGGATGGCTATCACTAGAAATGTATTCCCTGGGCAAGGCGACCTGGCATTAGATGGCCAGCTCCAAACGGAACCCACTGGATATGTGGAACCAACCTGTGGCCCTGGCTTCCTCCAAGATGGATAAGTCGCTGTACTTTAGGATTTGCTTGGATTCATGGGCACATTACCAAAACCATTACAACTCCAGCTAATCTCCCCAAATTAAAACAAAGATGGACACGATCTGTTTTTAAATGGTATAATCACTTAGCATCCATTTTTGTTCCATCTGTGGGACTAGAGGATGTCATGTGGCATGTAGAAACCCTTAATAAATACACTACAAAGGCACTCAATGATTCACTAAATAGCATCTCCCTACTTAATACTGAAGTCTCATAGATATGCAAGGCAGTCCAGAAAATAGGATGGCTTTAGATGTCCTGACAGCAGCCCAGGGTGGCACATGTGCAATTATCAAAGCAGAATGTTGTGTGTACAACCCAGACTATCACAAAAATGTCACAGGACTAATAAAAGATATGAATGCCCAGATTAAGGCTCTACAAGATCCTTCTCTCTGTCTCTCTCAGTGAATGGTTAGCTTCCTGGTTTGAGGGTGGACTATGGCCAACAATTAAAAATCTCTTTCTTGGGGTTTTCATTCTTATCGCCTTATTAATCTTAATATGTTGCTTTGTTCAATGTTTCTCTACTTGGTGCTGAGACTCCATTGCTGCAATGACTTCACAGCGACAGATGATCCTGACCACGTGCAAGGACACTTCTGAACACTGTCAGCGCTGGATTCAGCTGCCTCCACCTTTTGTAACTCCCTTATACATCCCTCCACTGATCAATGTTGACCCGAGTAGGTAGGGACAGCTCTATGCCCCTATTCAGCAGGAAGAAGTTACAGAAGATGAGACCTTCCACCTTCAACCACCTTAAAGATTTAAGGGTCAAAATTGTTCAGGGGGGAATGATGAGGGAGCAGGAGGCTGGCTGAAGACAAAGCAAAAGCTGGCGCCTTGCACCCCCCTCTCCACCTGCTCCCCTCCGTAATATGTGTAGCATTCATCAGGCACCCCTGATTGCCATAAAACGGTAAGTAGTTTAACTTGCAGAGATCACAATCCTGCAGAACAGGAATCTCCCTTGCTCTACAGACATCCTAGAGATCTACAAACACGGAGGTTACCTTATCAATAGCACAAATTTCCAGATGCAAATAACTCTCAGTTCCTCAAGCCCTAATGTCTCCCTCCCCATGTTAATGGCTGACCTAAAGATGACATTGACCAAGCCACAAGGGAAAGGCCTCCTCCCAGCACCTTGTAGGCCCTCTTTAACATATGAAAACTCCGTTGAAAACCTCCCTTCCCCTCACCTTCCCCCAACTGCATGATATATAACCTGCCTTCCCTCACAACCCGGCACAGCAGGTCTTTCTGCCCACGGGTCCTGTCCCCGTGCTTTAATAAACCACCATTTTGCACCAAAGATGTCTCAAGAATTCTTCTTGGTCATCGGCTCCAGACCTCAGCCCACCGAACCTCACCTAGGTTCTAGAACATCATCACTAGAACTTCATCACCAGGAAGGGAAAAACCATCTTGGCAATGGCAAAGACTCTGGTATATGGTATCTTATAGGTCCTCTTTAGCATATGAAAGTTCTATTGAAAACTCTCTTTTCCTTACCTCCCCCAGTGCCATTGACAGAACTTGCTACCCCTCACAACCACCGGGGCAGCAACTCTTCCTGCCCACAGGTATTGTCCCCTCCGTGCTTTAAAATCACATTTTTGCACCACAAACGTCTGAAGAATTCTTTCTTGGCCATCAGCTCCGGACTTCATTTACATTCTAAAACTTCATCAGTGGCATGTGTAAGGTTTTATAGCCAAGATAAACACGACACCGGCCAAACTGGGTGCAAGGCAAGGTTTATTAAAGGCACTCTCTGGTGTAGTTTCAGGGCTCAGGAGAAGGGGAGCCAAGAAAGTTTCACCGGGAGGAGGTGGGCACCCTTGGGTGAGGTTCCGAGACTCTGGAAAGCAGAGTGGGGGAAGTCGTGCTGGGAGGGAGTTGGCGGGGGTCTTTTATCTGTTTCCTGCATAGGTATCCGGTTACCTATGGAGATGTGACCTGGGCATACATCCTTTTGGCGGGAGATTCAAGGGTTAAGGAGGTGGGGTAGGCTGGAAGATGGGGGTGAGACCCAGCGGGGGTCTGGCAGCGAGACCCCATGGAGATCATTTCTATTGCTCTTCCTGCACTCCCGGAGCCCACCGGTGTAATAGGGGCGGCAACTCAGATCTGGCTACTTCATGCTGGTAAAGGGGCGTCATCATAGGGTCCTTCGGATGTGGGTAGGCGGGTATAGGGATGCAGGAGGAATTGGTTGACAGTGACCCTGGAAACCTCACGGATGCGTTCCTGAATGAAGCGAAGAACACAGGGGGCAATCAGTGCTAGTGCTAATAGGCAGAGGAGAATAAGGGAACTTAGGATTGAAAGGAGCCAGGTTGTTAAGGGGGAAGAGCCACCATTGAGAGGGGTTTATTCCAGGGCAATGCCAGCCACCAAGGGAGACATGGGTTTTTGCCAGGGCACCAATATTGGTTTCGACTATACCAGATTCGTTGATAATAATAGCAGCATTCTTCATTGACGAATAAACAGGTTCCTCCCTTGTCTGTGGTGAGCAGGTCCAGGGCTCGTCGGTTCTGTAGGGCTACCTGGGCCACTGAAGTAATCTGCCATTGTAGGGATGCCAAAGACTCAACTGAGGTCTCCACGGCTGTTCGGAGCTGTTCGGATAAATCTCTGGTGGCATCTATGGAATGAGCTAGGGACCCAGTGCCCAGCCTAGTGGCCACTAGGGAAGATGCCAGGGAGGCCCCAATAACCAGGGGAAGTGACCCTTTTCTGTCGCTGGATGGTGTCAGTGAGGATATCCACTTCAGCTTGTGTGTAGATGGTTAGTTGGGGGACCAGGGATCTTGGGATGCATAGGAGGGTGTCAGAGAACTTAGGGGTTTTTGACAGAGTGCCATTGCACCAGAAGAAACCTCCCAGAGGAGCATGAGTAGGGGAGGATGAATTAGTCAAATTGTATAAGGAAGGGTTTGGGGATGAGTAGCAGAATGGGAGTACTGGGTTTTGAGGATCAACAAATAGGGGAACATCCTGTAGAATGATGGGTGCCGAAGAGGTAAGAGTGAGAGTGGTTATTTTGAAAGGGTGTGGTAAGGGTACCGCGATAAGGGGGTTGGCCCCGAGAGCTGCACAGATGAAGCAGTGGGACAGGTTGCCCATACCGGAAAGGTTAGTCAGAGTAAGGCCTTGTTGAATCAGTTTAAGCCAGGAAAATGGGTCAGAATCCTGAGTAGGAGACAGGAGTAGGGCATTTCGGATTGCTTGTTCCTGGGCCTGGATGGACCGTGACTGGCTCTGGAGGTCCTGAGGATTTTGGGGAGTGTTTCTATCATAGGCCCGGTAGATGTGCAAGGAGGCCATTGGATATGAATCAGAGGGCCATGTGTAAAGTTTGGCCTCAACTCCAGTAGCCCATCGTGGATCCCAAGGGTCGGGGATGGTGAGGTACCAAGCACTACTCCCATCAGTGGTGAAGCAATATCGGGAGCACTGGTTTCCATAAATATCTAGTCGGGCCTTATGCATTTTGCAGTAGGTATATGGGCAGCCCCCGTTTGTCTGGACCCAGTACGTTCAGCAGTTAGAATGAGTTTGGTCATAGATGAAGCACATAGTGGGGTTGGAGTGCCCCCACTGAATGGAAAGGAGGCAGGGATGGTGAAGTTGATAGAGGCCTGGCACCCTCTGGGCTGGCAATCTGTGGTAGCTAGTAGGCTAGACTGGGCAGTCTCCCCATGGGTCCAATTTTCCCTCAGGTAAAAGTGCCACCTGAACTCAGGTGTGATGGACAAGTGGCTACAGAGGGTTAGGAGGAAGGGGAAAGTGAGGAGAAGAAGTGTGGGAAATCTACAGCTGCATTGGCCCCAGGGTTTGGGAAGTCCAGCCATCCTGTGGTGGCGCTGGTTTTAGATTGGAAATGTGTACCTATGGGTGGTGTCCTAGGAGTTTTGCAGCTGTGGGAGTTGTGAGAATAACAGTATGGGGGCCGGTCCACCTGGGCTGTAAGGACTTTGGGTGGAGTTCTTGTAGGAGAACTTGGTCCCCAGGATTTAGGGCCTGGGGTAAGTCTCCGCCTGGGCTGTCAGGCGGGGATGGTTGAATCTGCATGAGCCCTTAGGAGGGCTCATAAGAGGGTCAGATAGGGGAGATAGGATAAGAGGGGTGGAGGAGAGGCAGGCAGGTTGTGATTAGGCAGGAAGGGCCTGTGGTATAGGAGCTCAAAGGGGCTGAGTCCTGACAGGCCGCGAGGGGAGGCCCTAAGACGGGTGAGCGCTAGTGGGAGAAGGGTTGGCCAAGAGAGGCGGGTTTCAAGAGTGAGTTTGGTGAGTTGTCCCTTGAGGAGGCCATTGGCCCTCTCCACCTTACCTGAGGATTGGGGGTGATAGGGGATATGGAATTTCCAGGTGATGTTGAGGATTCTCGGAGATCTGTTGTGTGATGCTGGAGATGAAGGCCAGTCCATTGTCTGATTGTAGGGTTTGAGGGAGTCCAAACCTCAGGATGATGTGCTCAATGAGAAGGGCGGTGACCACGTCTGCTGTTTCCCTAGTGGTGGGGAATGCCTCGATCCAGCCTGTGAAGGTGTCCATGAGAGTTCCTAAGTATCTAAAGGTTTTGTGTCGAGGCATGTGAGTGAAGTCAGGTTGCCAGTCCTTGCCTGTTTGATGCCCTTGGAGCTGGTGGGTGGGTCCCAGTCTGTGGAGGCCGCCCTGGGCATTGACCATAGAACAGGTTTTGCAGGCCTGGTGTACCTCCTTAATGGTCTTTTGGATGAGGTGGTGGTGAAACAGAGGTTGGAGAAATTGGTACAGGGCCTTTGGACTGAAGTGGAGAGACTGGTGGATGTCAGTAATGAGGGTGTGGATTAGGCTGTTTGGGAGGGCAATTTTGTCCTGGACAAAATACCATCCCTTGTCACCCAACCTGCCACCTAATGGTTTAAGGGCCCAAGTCTCCTCATCAGTGTACGAGGGACTGTGAGGAGTGTTGAGAAACAGGAGAGGGGTTGGGGAGGAGTTTAAGGCCATCTGTCGGGCAATAGAGTCACCCTTGTTCCCCAAAGAGATGGGGTCCTTGGAGGCCTGATGGCCATGGCAGTGGACAATAGCCACCTCAGGAGGGTACTTGAGAGCCTCAAGGAGTTTGGCAAAAAGAGGCCTGTTGACTATGGGGGTTCCCTTCGTTGTGAGAAATCCCCTTTCTCGCCAGAGGACAGAGTGAGCGTGGGTAATAAGGAAAGCATATTTGGAGTCAGTATAAATAGTGACCCATTGGCCCTCAGATAAGTGAAGGGCCCTGGTAAGAGCCATGAGTTCTGCCTTTTGAGAAGTAGTCCCAATGGGAAGGGGGGCCGCTTCTATGACTGCATCCAGAGTGATCACTGCATAGGCTGTGTGTTGCCCTCTGTCTGGAGCTATGAAGGAGCTCCCATCCACAAACAGAGTGCAATCAGGGTTAGGCAGTGGCTGGTCCAAAAGTCCTGGATGGGAGGGGCAGAGTTTTCCAGGAGTTGAGAGCAGGAGTGGAGAGGAGTGGGGGTAGATGAAGGTGTTGGTAAGAGAGTGGCGGGATTTAAGCGAGGGGAGACAGAAAGTGTGACCTGGGGGTTTTCTATGAATAGCAGGTGGTAGAGTTGGAGACAGGAAGGAGTGAGTTGTGCCAAGGATTTGTCGCTAAGTCCATCAGTCAATGGGGGGAGAAGACTGTGAGGGGCTGTCCTAAGGTAAGTTTGAGGGCCTCCTTTGTAAGAGAAGCAGCTGCCGCTAGGGCCCTAAGGCAGGGCTGCCATCCCTGGGCAGTGACATCTAGTTGCTTGGAGAGTTAATGGGGTTAAGGAGACCCTGCTGCCAGAGGCAGTTGATGATGGGCTTAAGTCCTCGCCAGTGGGTCATCAAGATAGGGAACTGTGGGCGGGATGGAAATGTAGACTTGTCCTTGAGTCGTATCCTGACTGGGGTGTGATGGGTTGCTACTATAGATCTGGAAATGTCCCATACCTGCGGGTCTATGGAGGGGAGACAGTCTGGGATAGAGGATGAGACAGAGGGGAGTAGAGGGAGGATGAGGTGAGCAGAAGTCGAGGGAGAGGGAGAGAGACGAATGGTGGCCTGAAGTTTGTGGAGGATATCCCTGCCTAGTAGGGGAATAGGGCAGGAAGGGATAATGAGGAAGGAGTGTGAGAAGGGGAACCCATCCAGGCTGCATGTGGCATAACTGCAACTGGGGAGGGATGAGTAGGACCCGAGTAGGAAGGCAGGACAGAATGTCCCGTGTCCAACAGAAAGGAAATGGACTTACCCGCTTCCTGGAGCATGACCCTGGGCTCGGCATGGGTGAGAGGGGTGTCCGAGTCTGGGCTCCATCAGTCATCCTCCAATCCGAGAAGTTGGAAGGCAGGACTTACCGTCTCAGCGTCTCCCCCACATGAAGGTGCTGGGAATACCCCAAGGCTGGGGCAGTCCAATTTCCAGTGGCCCATCATGCGGCATTGAGGGCACAGCCTAGTATGCACTTTGGATTGGGGCATTGACGGGCCCAGTGTCCCTTGGCTCCGCACTTGAAACAGGCCCCCAGAAGGACGCAGTTAGGTGCTCCCTTCTGTTGACCCCCAGAACCTGCCGGCCTCAGGGCTGCTACCAGGGCTTGGGTCTGCAGTTGGGCTTTCTGTTGGAGTCTGGCTTGCCACTTAAGTTCTGCTGCCTCCTCTTGGGAGTTAAAGACTTTAAATGCCATTTTCACCAGATCAGAAATGGGAGTTTGAGGGCCCTCCTCCACTTTCTTTAGTTTTTTTCCAAATGTCCATGGCTTACTGAGAAATAAAGTGAGTAGCTAAAACAGTGGCCCCTGCCAGAGAGGCCAGGTCTAGGAGAGTGTATTGAGTCAGTGCTTTAGTAAGTCGGTTAAGAAACATGGCCAGGTTTTCATTAGGTTCCTGAATTATTTCCCTTCACAAACCTTCTACAACTTTCCTTTGCATTCAGGTTTTGTCCCAAACAACCATCTCATTTTGGACAAAACTATCTCCTTTTACTTTCAATAAAATGTACTCCCATTCCGTAAATCTTTCTTATATATCTTCTACTTTCCTACATACAGAGTGGCTTCCTTTATTTCCATCAGTCTTACAGTTAGCAGAATTTTGTACTCTTAGAAACACCTTTAGTTATTAACCTTTAGTTATTAACAATTTAGTTAATTGTGAACAGTTATAACAGAATTCTTTAGATGCCTATTTATGAATCAGTTAAGCACAAACCATGCTTACTAACAGATTTAAATATTCTTATTTTCTTTGCTGTAAGAAGTCAAAAGCACAAACTTATGTTCAGTATACAATGACTTGGCATTTTATCCTCTTTGGAAAAGACCTAAATGTCCAACAAATTTAATTCCATTTGTCATCCAAGCAAAACTTTAAACGTTCAGGTTACCAAAGTCTTTGAAAGCTATATCAGCAATTACTCATTAAAACTTTGAGACAGATATTTAGCCATCAGTTTAGTCATTTCTTTGCTAACAGATTTTAACAAATAACAAGAGCTTATTTGACCTTCAGTAAACTTTGATTGAAGTTTCACGTTTACTATGGATAACTTAGTCAGGAGTTCGGATAGGAGTGGGGAGCGGGAGGGGTAGACAAGGGCACCGGTTCAGAAATCCTGAATTTAAGGGACCTTGGGGTAAGGGATCATGGTAAGGAGGAGGAGGAAGAGGAACTGGGGCCCTCTTGTCGGTGGGTGGGTGAAGCTCTCCGGGGGTTCAGAGAGGGGAGAAAGGGAGGAGAGGTCTGGGTCTTTGGGAGAAGTGGAGGGTAGGGTAGGGGGAGGGGAGCAGGCCAAGAGGACCTGTGAAGTGGAGCAGTGAGAGCAGAGGGGGAGGCGAGAGCACAGAGTCCAGAAAGCCTGGACATAAGGGACCTTGGCCCATCTGCCTTGGTGTCTGCCGAGGTTATTTAGGTCCATGAGAATCTGATAATTAAACGTGCCTTCTGGAGGCCATTGGGACTGATTGTCTAATCGGTATTGTGGCCAAGCGACAGTACAGTAGCATCGTTTTCACAGGTCCTGGTTCAGTTCCAGGGTTTTAAGATTGGCCAACAGGCCTAAAACACCCCTAGGATGTTTTAGGGTCGAATTTGAATTGGGAGGTCCCCATGATTCATTGCCAGGCAACCCAAGGGCTGGAGGAAGGCGTCCCCTCATCCACCACTGGGTTGTGGAAGAACTGTTGACTGCCGTAGAGGTTAGGACATCTCCCAGCCTCTCGGAGTCACAGAGGTCACCTGGTGACCGGCGGGGTCCACCCTTACACAGCCGAGATTAGGGCAGGGCTTTCCGGAAGGAGGCATGGAATCGGGGGGAAACTCACCGTGGCTTCAGAAGTGGCATTGGGAAAGGTAGGCCCAGGTCCAGCTAGGGAGAGGGGAGAGCCTCCTCACTGGGGTGGGGGCTCAATCTCTCCCAGGTTTCGGCACCAAATGTAAGGTTTTATAGGCGGGATAAACAAGACACACCAGGCGAAGTGGGTGCAAGGCAAGGTTTATTAAAGGCACTCTTGCCTACAAAACCTTACAGTATGTGGGATGGCAACCCCCACAGACTGATGCAGATGTGAATGTTTTGTTTTGTTTTGTTTTGTTTTTTTACTCCCTGTGTGATGTCAGTGTGTAGCCAGGTTGAGAACCCACTGCTCTAAACACTTGGTTGAGGGTCAAGTGTTAAAAAATAATGGTACCTGGGCTCCACCCCAGTGGTTTGGATTTATCTGAGCCAGTGTGGTATTAGGTCATCAGTATCTCTCCAACACCAGCCAGGGCTGAGTACCACTAATCAGGACCTTGCTCAGCTTCCAGGCACAGCCTCAGTGAAACAAGCACCCAGAAAGGGGAAAGATGGCCTAACATTCCTAAAATTCCTCCCTGGTCTTTGTGATTTGACAAAGTTTATCCCAGAGAAGATGAATGTTGTTTAAGGATGTAAACCCCCTGGGTGGGTGGGTGTGGAGGAGCCAGAAGCAGGGTTATTTACAATGTAGTTTTTAGCTTGGATTCTTTGGATTCCTTTAATTGGAATTGCCTTCCTCTGGGTACTTAGATGAGATCAATTACCCTGAAAATTAGGAATTTTGGTTGAGGGGGGAAGAAGAGAGTTCTGAAGTATAAAATAAGAAGTAAAACTCATGATCTCTCTCATCCCATTAGCTCTTCCCAAAGATAATAATGGTTACCGCTATTAATAATTAACGATGGTTACCAATTTTAATAATTTCTCGTGTCCTTATAGAAAAAGTTTTATGTACCAGAATATGAATGGTCTTAAGTTTTTACACAAATTGGATTATAATATGTGTGTGTATATAATATGTGTGTGTGTATAATATGTGTATACATACAGACTCTATTATAGTATATATACCATATTACACTCTATTTTGTGGCTATTGTTTTTAACTTAATAGCATAACGCACTTAAATTCTTCCCATTGGTTTTTACATATTCAAATTTCTCCTATTTAAAAAGTGGATCTCAATTTCCTCCCTCCCAATTCCACCCATCACATTATTTCTCTGTTTCCATGTGCAGTTTTCAAGAGTTCTCTATATTATGGTCTTGTTTCCTGCCTCTTGTTTCTTCTCTGTCCTCTCCAATCTGGAGTCTGGTCCCTTTGGCACAGCTGTTGCCAGAGTCCCCTATAGCCTTCCTTTAGTCCCCTAGGCACTAAATCCAAAGGGCAATGTTATTCTAACGTGAAGTTGACATCTTATGATTATGGTGGCCACCCCCATCCCCCTAAACTCTCTGTTCCTTTGCTCTGGGTTCCCCCACCTATCTCCCTGCCCCTCTGTCTCCCTAAGGCCATCCTACCCAATCATAGCCATTTTCTCTACTCTAGCATTGTGATTGGCATGCAGAAATTATGGTGACTGTTGTGCATGAAAACAGTAGATAAAAAAAGGTGAAATGTATCATGGGTAGCATCTGAGTATCTGTAGACCTAGTTCATTCTTTCTTATGGTTGCAGAAAATTCAGTTTTACAAAGAAACTGCCATCTGTGTAACCAACCATTCAACCACTGATGGACATTTAGGCTATCATTTCTGTTTTTTTTAAAACTGTTATATCCTGTGCAGTGAAATATCCTTCTATAAATATTTTGAATTATGCTATATGGTGAATTCTACAGGAATCTTGCTAGGTCAAAAGGGGTGTGTATTTTTTAATTTCTGTAGATACTATCAAAATGCCCTCCAAAAAATTTGCTCCCTCCCAAGAGTGTATGACAGCACCTGTCTTCCCATACTCCCCAACACCACAGGCCATCACCATTTAAGGTATTTGTCAGTCTGATATGTGAATAATGACCTCACATTTTTGCTTTGCTTTCTCTTCATTGTGATCTTGGCATTAATTGTGTTTTAAGTGCTGTGCTAAAAGCCTTAAGTTGCTGCCTGGGTGGGGCAGAGTGAGGAGGGATGAACTGTTTTCTATGAAGACAGAGAGGAGCCCCAGGCTTCAAAGATGTTCTGCCATTACCTGCTAATGGAGCTGAGGAAAGATCATCACCAATGGCAAGGTGTCTCAGGTTACCAGAAAAGGAGGGCAGTCTCCTGTCTGGGTACCAGGTTCTCCCAGACATGTGCCAGTTTCCCCTTTGGCCTCTATCCTGGACTGAAGTCCACTTGGAGGTCTTCTGCAAATGTTCCCAAACATGGCTCTGAGAACTCTGCTTAGGGAGCTGGTAGGCTGATGCCTCCTGCTTCCTGGACAAAGTGCTGCCCGAGTTTTCAGGGCAGTGATAAAAACACAAGTGGGTAAAGCATATTGATAACACATAGTGGGAGCCACAGCTGGGAGGTGGCCAGCACTGGACCAGGCAGTGGTGGATCTGAGAAAGATCAGTGGGAGAGAAGAGCCAGACCAGTGGCTCCTGATTTTCCCTGAGGTCGGGTTAGGGCTTACTTGAATTTCTGATATAAATTGTAGAAACCATCCCTCACCTCCCACCATTATGAGTTCTAACAAAGCAAGGACTGGGTCTGTTTCATTTACCACCACATCCTTCAAGTCCCAGGCTAGTATCTAGCAAGAGTAGGCACACAGTAAACATTTGTTGAATAGATTAATGAATTGAGGAAGAGGGACCAGGGACCATCCATGGCATTTAAGAACCCCTGTATTAGAGAAACCCTTGCCTCTTTCCTCTGGTGGCAGCCAGGATGGTGGCTTGCACAAAGGTACAGGACCACACTACCTGGGAGGAATCCTGCTGTTCTGGTTCCTCACCACTGTGGTTTGGGGCAAGTTACCACTATCTGCTTTAGTTTCCAAATCTGTAAAATAAAGATAAGGATATCTACACCATATGTTAGTATAAAAGGTGAATATATTAATGTAAGGAGCTTAAAATAGCATCTAGCCCCTAGTAAAGTCAACAAATGTCCTTATCATCCTAACCTCCTGCGTGCCACCTCTGATCCCAGCCAGCCTGTCTATTTCCATCTACAATCAGCCAGCAAATGCCTTCTCTTCCCCCTGCTGGATGGCTGGTCAGATTTGGAAATTAAAATACAGAGCACCCAGCTACATCTGAATTTCAGATAAATGGCAAAAAAAAAAAAATTAGCCTAAGTATATTTCATACATACTTATACTAAAATATTATTCATTATTTATCTAAAATTCAATTCTAACTGGGTGTCCCATATATTTATCTAGCAAATTTACTGCTAGACTCACTGTCAGGATCCCACTCCTTTCCTCTTCAGGAAATTATAATATTAATATAAATTTTGAATTATTTTCAAAACTTCATTTCACTATTTACAATAGTATGTTTATTTTTTTCAAAAGAATGTCCCCTAATACTAGAGCACTGTTTCCTAAAGTGGTCTGATTAGAAGAGGAGCCTGGAATCCCAGATCTTGCCCCAACCAATCAAGCCAGAATTTCTAGGAAGTTGGCTTGGGAACCTACATTTTTGGCAAGCACTTCAGGTGTTTCTGATGGGCAGGCAGGTCTAGGAAACATGGGGAAAGAGACCACCTCTCTGCTCCAGAGAACAGAGTAGATCATTCCCTCCAAGTGCTCTTTTGTCTCCACTCGCCTTGAGGTAAATAGAAAAGTGTAGGAGAGTTGCTTTGCATAGAGTAAATATTCAGTAAATCTCTGCTAGTTAATGAACATGGTCATCTTGGGACAAGACACATTCTCACCCTGAAACTTGCTACACAGTCATGCCACAAGCACACACGTGGAGCCTCTGATGTTGTAGAACCATGGGGCCAGCTAAGGAGGACTACTGGGGTCACCACAAAGTAGTTCCGGAGGCGACTCAGGGCTCTGCCTCCTGGTTATGATTCTCCAAGTTGGTGCTCTATGAATTCTCTTTGAATTGTGGGTTTCTGTACTTGGTCCTTCAAAATCATTATAAGTAAAAAGTTCTTGTAACTCCCCTTGATATTTTCCTCCTCCTCTTTTTAAAGCAGCTCAACCGTTCTCCATCTTTGACATCAATCCCTGACTCCAACCACAGACTTCTTCAAACTCCTGTCTTTCTTTTTTGATGTTAACTTTTACTAAAATCTAATATAAATTTAGTAAAATGCATGAATAAGCACACAACTACAGAAAGTTATCACAAGGTGCAGATACATGTATCAGCAGCCCAGAATCAATCATAACTAGAAACCTGAAAATATTCATGTCTCTCCTCTAGAGTCATTAGTCATTAGTCTCCTCCTTCAGGAGCACCCCCACCTGACTTCTAACATCACCCATTCATTTTGCCTTTCTTATACTTTGTATAAATGGAAACATATAGTGTGCTTTCTTTAGTCTTCTTCACCTGACTTTCTGTCTGTGGAACTCATCCACATTGAGGGCATTCAGTTTGTTCATTCCATTTATTATGTAGAATTCCTTTGTATGAATATCCCAGTTTGTTCACCCATCCTACTGTTAATGGCCATTTAGGTTCTTCTAGTTTTTGATTATTACTAATTATATTCCTGCACTTGTCTTTTGCTGAATGTATTGACAGGAATCAGAACATACCACCCCAAAGAATGGGGCTTTGGCATTTTTTAATATTTTGAGCTGAAGGCCCTTGAGAAATAGCAGATGCACAAAAGCTCTCTGAATTCCCTCATCTACCTAAAAACAAGTTGTAAAATTTCCCATGAGAAAGATGATCTTCCTTTACCAGGAAGAGAACATTCTTACCGGAGATTGAGAGTGCATGTCAAGACAGGCCTGTGCAGAAATCAGTTGCATTTCTCTACACCAACAACAAGACAGAAGAAAGAGAAATTAAGGAGTCCATCCCATTTACAATTGCACCCAAAACCATAAGATACCTAGGAATAAACCTAACCAAAGAGGCACAGAATCAATACTCAGAAAACTATAAAGTACTCATGAAAGAAATTGGGGAAGACACAAAGAAATGGAAAAATGTTCCAAGCTCCTGGATTGGAAGAATAAATATTGTGAAAATGTCTATGCTACCTAAAGCAATCTACACATTTAATGCAATTCCTATCAAAGTACCATCCATCTTTTTCAAAAAAATGGAACAAATAATTCTAAAATTTATATGGAACCAGAAAAGACCTCGAATAGCCAAAGGGATATTGAAAAAGAAAGCCAACGTTGGTGGCATCACAATTCCGGACTTCAAGTTCTATTACAAAGCTGTCATCATCAAGACAGCATGGTACTGGCACCAAAACAGACACATAGATCAATAGAACAGAATAGAGAGCCCAGAAATAGACCCTCAACTCTATGGTCAACTAATCGTCAACAAAGCAGGAAAGAATGTCCAATGGAAAAAAGACAGCCTCTTCAATAAATGGTGTTGGGAAAATTGGACAGCCACATGCAGAAAAATGAAATTGGACCATTTCCTTATACCACACACGAAAATAGACTCAAAATGGATGAAGGACCTCAATGTGCGAAAGGAATCCATCAAAATCCTTGAGCAGAACACAGGCAGCAACCTCTTCGACCTCAGCTACAGCAACATCTTCCTAGGAACATCGCCAAAGGCAAGGGAAGCAAGGGCAAAAATGAACTATTGGGATTTTATCAAGATCAAAAGCTTTTGCACAGCAAAGGAAACAGTTAACAAAACCAAAAGACAACTGACAGAATGGGAGAAGATATTTGCAAACGACATATCAGATAAAGGACTAGTGTCCAGAATCTATAAAGAACTTAGCAAACTCAACACCCAAAGAACAAATAATCCAATCAAGAAATGGGCAGAGGACATGAACAGACATTTCTGCAAAGAAGACGTCCAGATGGCCAACAGACACATGAAAAAGTGCTCCATATCACTCGGCATCAGGGAAATACAAATCAAAACCACAATGAGATATCACCTCATACCAGTCAGAATGGCTAAAATCAACAAGTCAGGAAATGACAGATGCTGGCGAGGATGCGGAGAAAGGGGAACCCTCCTACACTGTTGGTGGGAATGCAAGCTGGTGCAACTGCTCTGGAAAACAGCACGGAGGTTCCTCAAAATGTTGAAAATAGAACTGCCCTATGACCCAGCATTTGCACTACTGGGTATTTACCCTAAAGATACAAACGTAGTGATCCAAAGGGGCACGTGCACCCGAATGTTTATAGCAACAATGTCCACAATTGGAAAGAACCTAGATGTCCATCAACAGATGAATGGATCAAGAAGATGTGGCATATATACACAATGGAATACTATTCAAAAGAAATGAAATCTTGCCATTTGCAACGACATGGATGGAACTAGAGCGTATCATGCTTAGCGAAATAAGTCAAGCAGAGAAAGACAACTATCATATGATCTCCCTGATATGAGGAAGTGGTGATGCAACATGGGGGCTTAAGTGGGTAGGGGAAGAATCAATGAAACAAGATGGGATTGGGAGGGAGACAAACCATAAGTGACTCTTAATCTCACAAAACAAACTGAGGGTTGCTGGGGGAAGGGGGGTTGGGGGAAGGAGAGTGGCGTTATGGACATTGGGGAGGGTATGTGCTTTGGTGAGTGCTGTGAAGTGTGTAAACCTGGAGATTCACAGACCTGTACCCCTGGGGATAAAAATATATGTATATAAGAAATAAAAAATAATTTAAAAAAAGACAGCCCTGTGCAAACAAACCTACTTAAATGATCCTTATCTTCCGTTCATTCTGGCACATATTTTCATCTTACAGTACCTAAAAAACAGGGGGAAAGAAGAGATGGAAAGGACCAGTCACCATCCCACAATTTACAATAGCTAGAAGCTTAACCCTTTGTCTTTTTGCTTCTCCATAAATTTATTGTTCATCATTAAAAATGGTACACAATCTGTCAGGCCCATCTGCTATTTGGGGTCTCATTTCTCCTATGAAGCCTCCCATGTGAACACAACAATACTAAATAAAATTTGAATGCTTTTCTTCTGTTAATCTGTCTTATGTCAGTTTAATTCTTAGGCCCACACAGATCCTAAGAAGGTAGAAAAAAGGGTTTTCCTCCCTTACAGTACTCATGCTGATAGGGAAAAACAGATGGCTGACCAAACCAGCAAGGGAATTCTAGTCCCTGTCTCAAAGCCCTTCTGGGTTCTTCCTTCCTCCCCCATTTCCTGTGCATGCCAAAGGTACCAAGTATGTGGAAGTAGAAGGGTATAAATCCCACTCTCTGCTTGTGCTCGGGGCTCAGACCTTTGGAGAATAACCCTGTATGAACCTGCCATTGTTAAATAAACCTCCGATCCTCCAACGTCTCCGAGTGCCACTTGGTTCTTCTGCCAGGATCCTGTCCAGGTTCTGCAACAATGCCTTTAGGAGTGGAATGGCTGGGTCATAGTATATGAGCATGTTCAGCCTTAATAGATACTGTCAACAGGTTTCTCCAAGTGATTTTACCAAGCTATATTCCCAACAGCAAGGTGTGAAAATTTCACTTTGAAAGAAAGGGAGGAGAGGAGGGGAGGAGAGGGGAGGGGAGGGGAGGGGAAGGAACGGGAGGGGAGGGGAGAAAGAAGTGGGG
>NC_081563.1:89693582-89737831 GCF_022355385.1 Mustela nigripes | reverse complement strand
AAGAAAGAAAGAAAGAAAGAAAGAAAGAAAGAAAGAAAGAAAGAAAGAAAGAAAAACAATTTCACTTTTTCCATATCCTTACCAACTCCAGGTGTTGTCTATCTTTCATTTTTAGCCACCCAGATGGGTGTGTCGTCCTACTTTTCTTTCAAATACAATTTTTTTTTAAAAAGTAGCCATTTAAACAGAAACATCCAGAGTGAAACGGGGAAGATTTGAAAAGGAGGTAAGATTCATGTGGCTGAAAAAGTGAGTATGAAGGAAGGGGTGATACCTGGCTGTGGGAAACTGACTGAAGTCCGGGTGGCAGGAGGTGATAATGATGACGATAAATGATTGATGAGTATTTGCACACATTGCTCTACATGTTCTGTGTGTATGAATACATGGAATTCTAAGAGGACCATAAAATATAACTACTATTGTTACCATTACTCTACAGATAAGGCACGGTGAAGTTAAGCAACCTTCCCTTAGGTCACCGGAATTTAAGTGGAACTGCCCACTGGCCTTCTACAAGTTATTCCTGGGGGTCCCATTTAGTTTTGTCTCATCCACTCACAAGTAGTGGGGTAGGTGGAGGAAGAATCTGTGGTTTGCCTCTTGCCCTGGAGTCAGACAAAGTGCTTCCAGGGCTGATCTTTTTAACTGTCTGGGAACCTCTCCACTGCTATTCTCAAACATGAGTTGTGAGCTCTGTAAAGCTATATAGAATACACATTCACATTGCAGGGCCCCTGCCCTGTCTTACCCAGATTTTGTTTCAATCGGTCAGGAACAAGATTAGGGACTAGAACACACAATTTTAACAAGGTGTGTTTTTTTATACAGGCAGGGTTAGTCTGATTGAAATAGTGTGGGGTTGTTAGATTTAGAAATTTCTACTCTAAAGAGTTTGGAAACCAAGTAACCAGAAGATTGTTCCAATCAGCTAAAGGAGGTAGCATTTATGATGGTGCCTTTAGGGTCATATTTTCTCCTTGTGTAGTGGTGGGTATAAGTTTTACTTTTTAAATGCATACATACATATGCATATAGGTGCCGAGCATTTGCATATCCATATGTGTGTGTACATGCTTTAAAATAGATATAAATAATGCCATATACTTATGTACATATATGTAGTTGATCCTCATTATTCACAAATTCTGTATTTGTGAATTCACTCACTCTCTCCTACTATTTGTAACAAAAAATAACACTTGCAATGCTTTTGTAGTCATTGTGGACATGTGCAGAGTGAAGAAAATTTCAAAATCTGAAAAACCAGAAAAATCTGGCCAGTTCCCAGCTGAGGCCAACCAACTAAGGCTCTACTGCTTGTTTCTGCTTGTCATACTGGAACCGGTATCTTTTTTGTGTTCTTTCTAGTGCCAGAGTTTTTACACTGTGTGCTTTTTGCAGGTGATTTCACTGTTGAAATGGCCCCCAAGCATCACATGCAAGTGCTGCCTAGTGTTCCTGAGCACGGGAAGGCTGTGATGTGCTAGAGAGAGAAAATGCGTGTTTGATGAGCTTTGTTCAGGTCTGAGTTAGAGTGCTGTTGGCAAGAGTCCAGTATTTATATTAGATATATATATATATACATATATATATATTTTTTAAGATTTTATTTATTTATTTGCCAGAGAGAGAGAGAGAGAAAAAGAGAGAGCGCACACAGGCAGACAGAATGGTAGGCAGAGGCAGAGGGAGAAGCAGGCTCCCTGACGAGCAAGGAGCCCGATGTGGGACTCGATCCCAGGACGCTGGGATCATGACCTGAGCTGAAGGCAGCTGCTTAACCAACTGAGCCACCCAGGAGTCCCTATATTAGATATATTATTAAATAAGGGGTCTTTAAACAGAAATGTGCATAAAACAGCGTTATATACTGATCTGTTGATGAAAGTGCTGTTCTCATGGGACCTATCCCTGTATAATCCTTATAGGCAACGAGTAGTCTTCACTGTGACTTTACAGAACATAACTACTAGGGAGAACTGTGAGCCTAGGCCTGAGGCAGCTCACTGGCCTGGTTTCCAGTCAGACAGAGCTCTGAATGTAGGGAGTACCGCTCTGATTTTAGAGTTTGTGTATCACCCTTAGGCAAGCTCTTAACAAATATTTGTTGAATGCTGAATGATGGAATTATTCTGGGTTGATTGTGGGTTGAATCATTGACTGTGCCCCTACTGTGTCTAGCCTTACCTGGAGATCACCATTCCCAGCAAGCTGCTGGCTTCACAGCTACAAGACAGTGGGGCCTCACCTGAACCCACAACAACTGAATGAGAGCCCTCTTCTAGCCCTGCTCTGCAGTCTGGATCCAGATTTCCGCACATCACCAGCTTCCCTTCATGGAAGGTAGTGGGAAAGCAAGAGAAGGAAAAATAATCACAAAGTATATGCTGTGTATTATCTGGCACAGAGGGAAATCTAGTCCATTATTTATGATTATTTGACTCATGTGCAATCTTTTCAATGCAAATGCTTCAAGGAACTGAAGTTCAATACCAAGGTTTTCTACATTTCAGATGGACAATAAATCTGAATGTTCTTTTTCCTGAGCTAAGTGAGTCTCAGAAACATCAACTATATCCAGAAGGCATTTCTGTCCTTGGAGACCAGCTGACTCTGGTCCAGGCCATGTCACATGAGTGACTTCTACATCTGAGCCTGCAGGAGAGTCTTGGTTGAACTCCAGGCCAGCAGCATTACTGGCCACAGCTAACAGAATTTTTCTTTTCAGGGAACAGAAGACAGGTTGTGGGTTCTTGGAAATCTTCCCAATATCCCTCGGACTCAGTTAACCTTCTGATGAAATAGACACTTGAGTGTGAATATTTCAGATTTTTCTGCCCTTGTGATCTTTGAAAAAATTATGTGTTTTGTGCTTAGTCAAAAGGAAAAATCTTCCCTATTTTTTAAGTGAGATAGGTCAAAAGACCAAGTCTCACTATAAGAATCATTTGGTTCTAGACATTATGAGTGACAGGAAAGTGAGGAAGTGTTGCTAAGCAACACTGCAAACCCCTCTACAGAGCCCCATTATCAACTAGCAACAGACTGCCTGGCTTGACCCTCATGCTCCTGCTAGGTAGAACCATCACAGGCATCGTGCCTGATAGGTCCTTGGGTCAGTGGCTGGGTATACTGAGTCATTAGGAGCCCTCTTGCTAGGGAAGGGGGATATATAGATCAAAAGAGGAGGCTTCTGCCTTTAGTTGTTCAGACTGGTTACAGTGGGAGGTACAGAAATAGATGATTATACTACAGTGTGGTGGTTGCTATTTTAGGAAATAAAGACACTGCTTTATCTAAACAGTTGACATCAGAGTTCTTCACTAGGAGGAAACTGGCTTTATTGGAAGGATAATCTAATGAACTTCTGGGTTGGGATTTGGCATAGATGTTGGCAGAAGAGAATTTAGGGGAGAGTTTCTGAAAAAAAGGGGACAAGAAGGACGGGAAGTTACCCCAGCTAGAGAAATCCCTGGTTGGAGGACCAGTTTAGAAAGCAATGTCAATTTTAAGTGCTTTGCTTTTAAAAGCACTTCCTGTGACCCATAAACCTCCAATAGACATTTTGCTGCTCATAACAGAATCCAGTTGACTGTTACCATAAAGGGAATAATGATCAAAGAGAAAAGGCCTCAACACATTTTGAGTTGACGTCAGGGCAGAGGGACCAAAATAGCTTATGGAGAAAAGAATAGTTTGGCCAAGGCTGGAGATTGCCACAGTTGTGACTTTGAGAACATAAATTCAGAGAAATCTTGGGTAGGGCAGTATGACAAGCTGGGCAAGAGGACCTGAGTCAGTCCTATCCAGATCTGAAGGGGTGGGGAGCCTGGCCCAGATGGGGCTGTCCCATATCATAGACCAGGGCAGGAGCTTCTGATGGGCTGTGAGAGTCAGAAGAAAGTGTCCAGAGGAGGGAACTCCCAAGAAAACAGAAGGTGGAGAAGGTGAGGATGTGCTGAGAAGCAGCAGGAGTGAAGGCAGAGAGCCAAGGGCTACCCGCAAGTTGGGGTATCGAACCTCAGAAAATGGAGAACTTGTCATAAAGCAATGGCACCCCTGAAGTAAGGAGTGGAACAGAGAAGGAAAACCTGAGATGATATACCAGCTTCTGAAACTTTTTGTACCGAAATCTAAATCTCACAGCGCATATTGTCCTGTCCACTTTCAAGAGTCATGGTGTCTAAAGATAGGTAGATAGATGATGACAGATGACAAAGGGATCAAAGGAAAACTTACTATCTCCCTCCATATGTATCTACAGATCCCCACCCCACCCCACTCCCAAAATGGAGATCAGCCTCTGACTGTGGTTGTACCCATTGCTCAGGGAAGAATTCAGCTACTGTGTGAAATGAACACACTGTGCTATCTTGCCTTCAAGCTCAGGGTCTATGTTGTCAATATCTTGCTTGGCTTCTTATACTGAAGAACAAAAACCAAAAAAAAAAAACAAAAACAACAACAAAAAAAACCTTTCTTTTCTTTCCATGGATAGGCTTACAACCCCTACTTTAGCTGGAATTTCCTGAGCCTGTCCTATCCTGTCAGCTCTAAGGCTTCTGCTCTTACGAAGGTAATCCCAGTGCTTAGGGCAAAACTGGTATTTTCTACCTGACAATGCTGAATAGATAGAAATTTTACTTGACAATATTGCATGGCGTAGACTCGGTAATGGGTGTATTTGATGTGTCTGCACATGTCTGCTGTGGGATTCCCTGATTCTCTTTAACAGCAACAATTAAATTGCATTCAGCAAAGTTACTTATTTAGTCAGTGGAAAGGAAGGGCAGGAGGGAGCATGTCCAGCATGGTGGTAGAGGACGGTACTGGCAAAGGCTGCCCTATAAAGATGCTGAGGAAGAGTGGCTCCATTTTTATCCATGCCTTCCAGGGCCATGTGGGTGGAAGTAGGAAAACATAGAGTGCAAAACTCAGGGGGACTAGGGCCAGACAGAGTGACATCATGCTAGTTGGCACTGGTCTCTCCAGCTTGTCGGAGAAAACTTCTCTTGAGTACCTCACACACAAAGCAAGATTGTAGTGGATGTTACACGGAAGGACCTCCTTGTATATAAATGTTTGTGGGAGGAATAAATGCATGGATAACTTAGATAAATACATTCAGTCTTCCTCAATGGCCATTATAATCTTACCGATCCACACATGTGCCCGTGTTCCCACAGGAACCAAACAGTTCACTTCACAGTGAAACATTAACCACTCTGTAGAGTCCTCACAGATCATAGGTTTGAAAGCAGAGCATGCCACAGGACCAGCAGGGCTTGTCTTGTTGCACACTTTGGAGCAGATCCCACCCAGGAAAAGAGAAGCAGCTAGAGCAAGCAAGAGGGCAGGGGCTAAAAGAGCCACTTAGGCTGCCAAGGTTCCTTTCTCCATTCAAGATCTGGCTTCTGCCCACTGAGTCAGGAACTTGAGAGCTTGTTCTCAGTGCACCAAGGAAGTGTCAGTGGGGAATTGGTTTACATTCCCTGGACTTATAAAGCAGAGTGCTGTGGGAGGTGTATGGATGATCTTATCCAGGGGCCTGCCACCAGGGGCCTGCCAGATGCTCTCCAGTATCAGAGGAAACCAGCACCTGAGGGCCTTTATGAATGTAGCTGGAAATGAAGTCCAGCCAACCAAGAGATGAACAAAAATCAAAAAATAAAGGGACCGAGAGGCATGATAAAAAAGACTGGCAAAGAGGGATGACCCCACATAAACAGAGTCCAGATTCTGCTATGGTAGAAACTGTGGTTTCGGGTTAAAATATAAAATCTCAACAGTATAAAGCTGGAGGGTGGGAGAGAGAAGGGAAAAGGAAATCTACAAATGTTCACTTCCCTATTCAGAACAAGGAGTTAGCAGATACCACACAAAGCCGAAACTCATTTAAAATAACTGCTTTTCAAAAAATGCTTTTTATAAACTCTTTCCTTAATTTTAACAGGTTTATTTTAGAAACTAGTATACTTTTTTTTTACTTTTCTATTTCTTTTTTTTTATTAACATATAATGTATTATTTGTTTCAGGGGTACAGTGATTCATCAGTCTTCCACTATTCAGAGCTCTCACCATAGCACATCCCTCCCACCCCTCTCCACTCCAGCAACCCTCATTTTGTTTCCTGTGATTAAGAGTCTCTTATGGTTTGTCTCTCTGGTTTCATCTTTAGTGTTTTTACTTCATCTTTAGTATTATATATTTTTAGTATCTTTTATGGTAAGAAAACCTGAAATTTAGCAATTCCTTCAATTTTACTTCAGTTTTTTCCTGCTATATTAAAATATACTCACACTTGATGCTAATTGTTTAGAATAAGATGTATCCACTAATTGTAAAAACTAATACAATGCAAAGCTGCTATCAAAATAATAGTAAGAGTGAAAGGTGTTTCACTCTTCACATAGGACATGAGAAGGTTATTTGCAACATAATCCCAACAAATTAATTAGAAAAAGGCAGACAGCCCATTAAAAAGTGGGGGGTGGGCACAAAAGACTGGAAGAGGCACTTTATAAAACAGATATGCCAAATGGACAATAAATTCACAGAATTTATTATTCAGAGAAATGCAAATTAAAACCAATTGAACAATGTAGTAACATTATTTCCGGAAGAGCTAAGATGGAGAAAGAAAGAAAAAAACCCTTGCAATGTCAATTGTAGACAAGTTTGGAGATCACCAGTATCCTCACACATTGTTTGTAATGGTAAACTGACACAACTACCTTGGAAAACTTTTGGTGTTTTCTGATTAAGTCAGACATATGCATGCTTCATGAAATAATTCTATTCCTGAGGAATACCTAATAAATGTGCACATATTTGTGCCAAAATAATGATAGGAATATCTTATCAGCATTATTTATAGTAGTCCCAAACAGAGATAAACCAAACGCCCATTGACAGGTGAATCTATACAATTTGGAATGGAATGGAATGGAATGGACTTTACAGAGAGAAAAGTGCAATTAGGAGGACTCTTAGTAGGGAGATAGGAGTGGGACTTTTGGGATGCTGGTGATGTTTTACATCTTGACCTAAGTGGAGGTTACATAAAACATATTCATTTTGTGATAATTCATTGCATTTATGATTTTGTTTCCTTTTCTGTATGTATGCTGTACTTTAAAACAATGCTTTCGAATAAAATTAAAATTAAAAATTAAAAGCAGAATTGTGGTATCTCATTTTGGTATACTTATTTTTATCTTGTTTAGGTAATCTTTAAGAGATTTCTATAAAAATTTTCACTAAATAGGGGCGCTGGGGTGGCTCAGTGGGTTAAAGCTTCTGCCTTCAGCTCAGGTCATGATCCCAGGGTCCTGAGATCAAGCCCCACATAGGGCTCTCTGCTCAGCAGGGAGCCTGCTTCTCCTTCTCTCCCTCTGCCGGCCTCTCTTCCTACTTGTGATCTCTGTCTGTCAAGTAAATAAATAAAATCTTAAAAAAAAAAAAAAGATGTTCACTAAATATTCATGATAATTCTGGGTTTTGGGATTTGGGTGATACAATTTTTGTGTGTGCTATTGCTTGAAACTCTGTAATGCATTCATCATTTCTAAAAAATATAAGGAAGGCATTTTACTGCAAACAGAGATCTTGCCCAATGGGAAGGATGAGCAAAATCCAAGATGTATTAGAAGAGGAATAAATGCAATGGGGATTGCCCAGCAACAGAACAGGTCTGGTCTACAGAAAAACCACCTCCTCATTTTCTAAGTGTCCATGTAAAAGAAGATGAAGGGTCTTCGTCACCTCTACGCCTCCTAGATCTCCGAGTTAATATGTTTGGGTCCATGACTGTGCTTCAGATTGGCTGCCCAGTGACATTTGAGAGGCATCTCTGTGTGTCATAGGAGTCTTTCCTCCAAAGCCACCTGGAGAAGAAGCTATTTCTGGAAATGACTCCTAGACATGCCTGGTCTCTTTGCTGATCAGGATTCTTTTTTTTTTTTTTTTTTTTTTTAAACAATCCTGCCCGGGATTTTGTTTTTTTTTTTTAAGATTTTATTTATTTGAGAGAGGGATGGAGAGGGTGGGGGGAGAAGCAGACTCCCCACTAAACAGGGAGCTTGCTGTGGCATTTGACCCCAGAACCCTGGAATCATGACCTGAACCAAGGGAAGATGTTTAACTGACTGGGCCACCCAGGGGCCCACTGATGTGGATTCTTGTTAGCTTTAATACAAAAGCTGTTCCCTGTAACTTGGATGTTCTGTCAACCTTCTTACTTTTTGCCTCAGCTGTTCCTGGCCTAAATTTGTGGTTGACTTCCCTTCTGTCAGAATGCTTCTGTAAGTTCTGCAAACATTCCAAGCCATAATTCTACTTTTCCCTCCTAACATAGGTGTGGGTTTTAGCATTGCCATTAGCTATATCTTAGCTCAGTAGAGTATTTTAAATGATGATCTCCTTTCCAATATTTAACAAACAGTGAGGCACTCGCTATATGCAAGAGCACCACTCGACACTGAGTTTTTACTAGAAACTCCTAGGAGGGATTTCTTAAATCTGTTTTGCTGATTTATCACCAACACCCAGGACAGTAACTAAGGCACAGTAGGTGCTAAATAACTTTTTCCTGAATGAATGAATCGCCATCTTGCTTTCAAGAATCTTCAGCTAGTGGAGGATATAGAAATGCACTTAAATATAGGGATATGCTTGAAGTGCTGTGAGAAAGCAGAAGGGGGAAAAATAGGTCTTTGAAGATTAGGAGGGCTTTTGAGTTGGGATCTAGTGAATGAATACGATTTTGATAGAATGAGAAATGGATGGAAGCCATTTCAGGTAGAAGGGTAGCCCATGCAAAGGAAAACGATATAGGTTCAAGGAAAGGCAAGTGCTCCAGGTGTGGGAAGGACAGTGGGAGGAGGTGAGGTAGAGGAGAGATTGTGAAAGGCTTTGAACCATGTTCTAATGAAATTTAAGTGGATTCCATAAGTGGCAGATGGGAACAATTAAAAGCATTTATTAGAGGAGTAACTTGTTAATATCTATATTTTAGAAACGGAACCCTGTGGCACTGTAGATGCTCTGCTTAAAGAGAACTAGGCAGGATGCAGGGAGACCATCAGGAGCTTTTTCATTAGTACAAGGGGGATGGAGGACACAGCTGATCTAGGGCAGTGGAATGTGGAAAACTACACCTTTGAAAAACACTTCAGTTCACGTCCTCTGAAAAGCAGATGCCAGCATTATATTAGACTTCTCTGCAAGAGATTTACTGGAGGGAACATGAGTGAAAGCTGAAGGTGAGGAGAACCTTTGGACCATAGAACAGGTCCTATCTCAGTGAAGAAGAGACAACAAAGGAGGCCTGTGGAGGAGAGTCCTAGACTCAGCAGAAGTCTAAGAAAGCTACTTCAGTAGTGATGGGGAGTCCTCGAGCCAAAGCTGCCCTCTAAGGAGTTCCACAATTTGCAGGAATGGGCCTTGCATGCTCATTCACTGTCAGAGAGTGGCCTTTGGAGAATGTGAACTCAGTACAAACACAGACATGGCCCCAGAAGAGGTCATCAGCACCTAGGGCCTTCAGTTAATTGTGCTCCCTGAAGCAGGAGATAGGAGCAGTAACAAAAGAAAAGAAGAAGGAGGAGGAGGAGAAAGAAGAAGAAAGAGAGAAGAAGGAGGAGGAGGAAAAGGAGGAAGAGGATGAGGTGGGGGAGTGGGTAGGAGGAGGAAGGCAAGGGGAAGGTGGCAAGAGCAATGAATTTCCAAGGCTACCACCAAACCTTACTGGAACAGGGAGAAGCTCACTCAGAGATTTGTAGGTGGGCTTCAAAGTGAGTGATACTAAAATTAACTTAGGAAGGAACATAGTAGAAGGAGCAAATTTCATTAGGGATTTTAATGAGTTTTAACTTTGAATAAGTTTAGTTTGGGGTTGCTGTAGAGCATCCAAGGGATATATCCCAAAGATACTTGGAAATTAAGGATTACTGTGGCAGCAGTTTATAACTGTTCACTAAATACTATGTCTCCACTTTTTGGGCTTATGACCTGCCTGCATTTCCCAGCTTTCCATGTAGTTAGGTGTAGCAATGTGAGTGAGTTCCAGACTGTGGAATATCATCAGAAGTGTGTGCCACTTTCATTCCTAGCCCTTGTAAGCTTCTTTTCCCACTCCCTCATGCCCTTTCCCCTTCCAGTAGTGGCATTGACAGGACAACCATGAAGCTACTGTTGAAGGTGGCAGAGATTCCATCAACTTGGGTCCCTGAATGACTGCATGGAATGAAGTCATTCTGCCCATCTAGCATGGGCATGGGTGGTTTCCTTGAGCAAATAATTTATTTTTATCATGCTTCAGTCATTACCTAGTTATCATATATTTATTACAGCAGATAAGCCAGCCCTAACTAACCTAATGAATACTTACTAGTATACTGAGGTCCAAGAAAGAGGCCAAATCTAAAGGTGTAGTTGTAGGAGTAGACAAGGGAATCCAGGAAGACTGTAGAAAATGAGAGAAGAGAGCGGAAGACAGACAATAGGCTAACATCTCTAAATCCAAGGGCCCAAGTGGATGAAAAGCAGCCAGGGAAGGAGAACAAGATGTCAACCCAGACTGTTAGGAGAACCAGTGTTATTACCATTTTTTTTCAAAAGAGGAAAATGAGGTTCTGAGAGATTTGTCTGACATCATTTGATGGCAGAACCAGAACCAGCACCCTGCTGCTTAGGCCCATGACAGCCTGTGCTAACCTACCTGGGACAGCACTGGGAGGCCTTGCCAGCCAACTGTTCATTCTCTTGTTCCCCCCACTGCCTCCTGGCTATGGTGACTGCTTGATACCCCCTGCATCCCCCACTGTAGGCTCTGCTCTTCTGGCTTTTCATTTCCCTGGACTAATCCTGACCTAAGTCAAGAGCTAAGCTCCTGCTGCTTATTCTGTGCCCCCATCTTCTACCCCAGTTTAGCCATCTGGGCATCTAGTTGTCCTTGAGATTTAGTCACACCTTGTGCCCCAATTCTCATAACAGGGGCTGTGGTTTGGCCCTTGGTCCCAAGAGCCCTGTCCACCTAATCCACTGAGAATGTGAGTACCCACACATACTTTTCTTTTTGTTCTCCTCCTAGGTACTAAGGATCAGGCCCATGCAGACAGCCCCTATATTCAGTTTTCCTGGTCCCTCTGATTCCCCTTACATTAGGGCACCACCACCTCATCTGTAGCCAACCCTCAGCCCTGGTCTTTCACATTCTGTCTGCCAGACAAAATCTTTGTACTCAGTCCCTGCTGCAGAGGCTGTGTCTCACCCATTACTGCCACAGTCCACCCAGCCACAAGTCCCAGACCACATTCCACAGCCATCTAAAAATAAATCAGCAGTAGACAGGGCTCTGATAGTCACCAACATTCACTTTTGAAATTGAGCCCAGCCCACTGGGATGCAGTTATTTGAGCTTATTTGATTTTGTTATCTAGTTTCCTTCCTGGGATATCACTGATGTCATCTGTCAGTCTTTGGACAGCTCTAATAAGATCCTTTCACTACAACTCAACATTGTTCTAAAAGGATTTTATCACTAGATATCATGGTGGTCTGTTTAAATGAAGAGAGAATATTGTGATTCTGGTTTACATTTGTTAGAAATGAAGTTATTGGGCACCTGGGTGGCTCAGTTGGTTAAGCAACTGTCTTCAGCTCAGGTCATGATCCTGGAGTCCCAGGATCAAATCCCACATCAGTCCCTCTGCTCATCAGGGAGCCAGCTTCTCCCTCTGTCCCTTGCCCCTTTCATGCTCGCTCGCTCTCTCAAATAAATAAAATCTTAAAAAAACAAAATAAAATGAAGTTATTTGTTGGGGGGGAGTGAGAATCAGCTTATATACCATCTTTCCACTTTGTGTTAATTTCAAAGTTATGAAGTTGGGGTAAGTCTTCCACATCAGGTAACTAATGAACTCAGCTAATTCGTGCCTTTGGAGATTTCAGCCTATTTACATTCCCTTCTAAGAACATATTCATCTTCTCCCCTAATAATGATACCATTCTTAATTACTTATAGTTATACATATTGACCAAGAATTTATAACTAATTTAAATATTTATTTCAAGTTGAACTTCACTCTGCACACTTATGATTTTCTTTCTATGGGAATACAGAGAAAGAACATGGTTGGGAGTGTCTGCTTAACTAACAGCTGTTTGACATGTTAAAATGCAGGGATGTCTGCATGTCCCCACAGAGCATGATCATTAACCATTTAGCAGTTAGGTAATGTCTAGGTTTGGACTATTCATAAAAGCAGAGTACCCAGTGGTTGTTTCTAAATTGCCTGAAATGACCTCATCTTTCAAATCATATTGGACCCAATGTTGAAATAATTGGTTGAAAAAAAAATCATCCCCATCTTATAATTAATTTTTACCATCTGCCTTTTCTTTTTTTTTTTTTTAAAGATTTTATTTATTTGTCAGAGAGAGCGAGCGAGAGCGAGCACAGGCAGACAGAGTGGAAGGCAGAGTCAGAGGGAGAAGCAGGCTCCCTGCGGAGCAAGGAGCCCGATGTGGGACACGATCCCAGGACGCTGGGATCATGACCTGAGCCGAAGGCAGCTGCTTAACCAACTGAGCCACCCAGGCGTCCCACCATCTACCTCTTCTGTTCTTCACTGGAGATCTTGATTTTTTCCTATGCATTTTTCTACATTTCTAAATTCTTTTCATTGTTCTAATAGAGTCATAGATCATTTTTTTATATTTTCCCATTCCCTTGAGGCCTTACTTTGCATTCACTAAAATTTAAGCTGAAGAAAACCCAAAATACTCACATAACATTAATTAGTGCTAAAGAGCAAATTAATTTTGTAATTTGTTATCTAATCACTGCATGAAATATAGTATGAAATTCCAAAATGAAATAAAATTCCATTTTGCATGAAATTCCAAAATGAAATTTGGAATTTTATTTTTAAGAAAAGGAGTTGAAATTTTAAAAAAAGAAAGAAAGTGGTTCTAATGGGAAGTATATGCTTCTCCTACTCCAGAAACATTTATTCTGTATGTCCTCTCTGCTCTGCCCCATTAGGGACAGAGGACGAAAGACCCTTAACTGCAGGATGCTCAGGGAGATGAAGCAGGTATATAAAAAAGTAGTATGTGAGGCAGAGTAGGATCAATCAACTGAGGCACAGAAGGAAGGTGACTTCCCTTAGGGACTTAGGAAGGAGTTGTGGAGATATCACTTAAGCTTGACTTTGAAGGATGGGTTCACAAATGGAAATTGGTAGGTCTGGAGGGGCATTTCAAGTCAAACTATTATTTTCATTTTACAGTTGAGAAAGTTGAGGTACAGGGAGGTTAAGCTACCCAAGGTCATGCAAATAATAAGTGGTAGGCCCAGAATTGGAACTCTGAACTATCTGATTCTGAAGACAAGTTTCTTTTTTCCCCCCTCTACATCCAGTCTTTCACTCAAATTACCTCATTTACTACAACGATGTATTAGAGATGTTCTTTTCTTCCTCAGGCAAGGATATTTTGGTCTTAAGGAAGAGTGACCAGGAAAACTGTTCAAGTGAAAGGGAGGGCTTTGTTTTGTTGGATTTACTTTTGCTCATTTATTTTAAAATAAATATAAAATAAAGATAAAGGGCCCTCTTGAGGAACCCACATGAGGAAATAAGCAGAAACTTGTGCACAATGACACCCAGTGAAGGTGCACCTCATTCTCTCCTTACAGACTTCTTAGTCTCTACTTATTCCTATCTGCTCTGTGTTTTCCTCCATTCTTCTCTTCCTAGAAGGAATCATCTTTGCGTCTTCATCAGTTTAAACCATGGCCTTCAGGGGTGCCTGGGTGGCTCAGTGGGTTAAAGCCTCTGCCTTTGGCTCAGGTCATGACCCCAGGGTCCTGGGATCGAGCCCCACATCGGGCTCTCTGCTCAGCAGGGAGCCTACTTTCTCCTCTCTCTGTCTACTTGTGATTTCTGTCTGTCAGATAAATAAAAATAAAATCTAAAAAAAAAACCCAAAACAACAACCATGGCCTTCAAATTTTACCAAACCTGAGGAGTTCTTGCCTCTTATCCATTATATTTTCCAAATGAGAGACTTGACTAGAGCAGTTCTTCTTTCTGGGCAGAGCCCTTCATTGCCAGTCATTTATAAGCTGCTGACTGAACATTCTCCTACTTCCAAAGAACTGTGGCTGGAAGCAGTGGGAGTAGAGATATATGGTTCATGGCCATTTAGCACTGTGTGGTAGGACAAGATGCATTCCCTGCCCTGGCTGGTTCCTGGCCGATCCCAAGAGTAGTTCCAGAAACTTGGAGATTCAGGAATTCTGAGAATGCTTACCTATTTGACCTTGAAAGCAGTTATGAGCCAATTCTATAATATCACAGTGACTTATACTATTATCTGTGCTGACTTGAGGTGAAGGGCCATTGGAAAACAAGACTTTGAGACATAAAGGAGCTACTGTACTTGATAGTTAGGGTAGTATTGATGATTATGATAGTAATGAAGAAGGACTGGCTTCTTCATGTGGCATTTATTAGAAGAAAGCACTAAGTTCAGGGTTTTAAACTCTTGGCTCAAGTCAGGGCATGGTTAAAGAAATGGAGATCTTCCATGATGGTGCTAATAGAACTTCCTATTTTTATATCACACACTGAAGACTAGATCAAAATCTAGTTGTACAGACTTCCCAAATTACAAGACAAGTACAACTTTCACAATATCAAGACTCATGTTAAGATTAGGTTATGTTAGTGTGGATTGTGGGAACTTGAAACTGAGGTGAAGACACTTGGGTAGATTTGCAAAATCTAAGAACATTGCATCCCAAATCCACTAAGCCTTTCTTACCAGTACAAACACCTCCTTCCACACCATCTGTGGCCTCATCTGACATAATAAGTTTTCAAGGAAAAGCTTATTCTGAAGATTTGCCATCACTCTGCTCATTACCTCGAAACCCATAGTTAGAGTAAGATCCATGCATCCTCAGTCTGTACCTAGAGATAGATTATATACCAAAACAACAGCAAAATTTTGCTAAGTTTATATCCATAAGAACCTGAGATGGAAAAAATACTGGACTAGACTACATTTATTAATATGGGTATTATTATACAAGATTCTGGACTTTATGTGCTAGTTTGAAGAGCTAGAATTAGTTCTACTAATTTGGCTATTTGGTTAACTGTTGGTTGACTATTGATCCAACAGCAGTCTATGTTTAACAAAGCACAGAGGTTCAGACTTCCCTGGAATAATGTCAAAGACTCAGGAATATGAGAAACCTGAAAGGAATTATTTTGTGCAACCCACTTAACCCACCACCTGATTATGTCTCCTAGGAAGACCCAGAGACTGTCCTTTGTTAAGGCTTTGAGACATGCTCTGGTAAGGAGACAACCAGAAGCCTTGAACAGCCCTGTGAGAATGACATCTGGAGAATTTCCAATGAAATGGGCTTTCTGGTTCAGTGGGGATGATGGGATCCTGGGGCAATCAGTCCAACTGACAGTGTTTAACCAGCAGACAAGATGGGTACAGTTACTATAATCTGCAAAAGGGGTAAAGAGAGTTTTAAGTTTGAATTGCTGGGATTACCTTTCAAAAGAAGCATGGACATCCTACTAAAGCATTACTTCACAAAAGCAGAAAAATTCTAGGTCACCAGAAACATGATTTGAGTAACTGCAAAAGGAAGTTATTTCTCTTTTAATTCCCAGAGCTTTGCCACCTCACAGGAGCCCCAATTCCCTGATGAAGAGAAGACTAGGTTTCCTTAGGAAGGACTCTTCAGCACTGTCAGAAATACAATAATATGTAAGTCTTCCTCTAAGCCAACCCCAAAGGGGCCCAAGGTCATGTACCAGGGTAACTAAGCATCAAAGAGAAATAATGAGTTTTGAGGGCTTACTAAGTATATATTGATATTAATCTCTAGACCAAAATATCTCTGTGTTCTACCGTTCAGAGCAAATCTGTAGCATATTCTACTGACAACTGTAATTTATGCTTTTGAGAAACAGCTGCTGGTTTCCTACTGAACTCTTGTAGAGACTGAAAGTTTGACCACAGAACACCAAATTAGTAGGCAGCACAACTTGACATCATGAACTGGGTGCTTTCTGATCCACCAAGCAATATGGCTGTGCATGCACAGCAGGAATTCATTATCAAGTGATAAATGCCTTACTTCTTTTGATGTGTAAGAGTCTCTTGGACAGAGAAAGGTTTTACAAGATACCATGAGGATAAATAGAGCATTCTTTGACTCCATCAATAGGGGGACTAACAGAAGTATTGCAGGCAGAAAGCATTGGGAAGTTATTAGATTAGACACAAACATGATCATGTTCCATCCATTTTGAGAAATCAGACCCCCTTTCCTAGATCTCCTTGTCATAAATCTTCCAGTTTTGTTCTAGGTCCCCAAACAACCAACCAAACGATTAGCCACTGTCTAATGATTCTTATCTCTGGCTAACTCTCCGGTTCAGCAAAGAGCTCAAAGTTCTGTCTACTGGGGAGATTTCTCTTCACCACTGTCCTTCAGGCCCACCTTGAAATGTCTGAATGCAACAGCAGTTTGTTTCTTGTTGGTGCTACCTAATGTTGTGTGGATACATCTGTAAACCAGATCCAAGTTTCTATGTCCCTCTCATATCATCATAGGGAGTTTCTATAAGGCTTAAGTTTGGAGGAAGGGAGGGGCAGCAAAACAACAAGAGTGGACATCAAGACTCTCTGCCTTCTGGACCAGCTTAAGGCCAATCTTATATATATTTATTTATAGGATCAGCTGGGAAACAATGTTGGAAGGGGGAGTTACCCTATAGAATGCCTCCAGCTGAGAGCAATATATGGTGCCATTTTTTCCACAGAATTTATAAGTCCAGAGATCAATGGGGTGGAATTGTAAAAGAACACTTTCACCGTTACCTGATAGTCTATCACAATTCTTGAAAACTTGGTCTAGAGGTTTAGAGTTTTGGGTTGTCAAGGGGCAGGGTAGGATGCTTTACCAAAGGGATACAGAATGTTCCCACTGACTCACGTCATGAAATGTGGCAATTTGGGGCCTCCTTATGCCACTGCCTCAGAGCAATAGGCAGATAGAGAAGGGGACTTCATGAGCTGTCTAGGTAATACATCCTGAATCCCAAGGGGATATTAGTTTGTTTCTGTATAGTAGGGGTAAGAGAGGACCAGGTTTGGTACCCAGGGGATTTAGTGAGCTCTTCTTAGTACTTTCACGCCCAAAAGTAAAATTCAGTAGAAAACTACAGCTGTCTGTTAAAGGTAGGACCACTGAGGACACACATGACTCAGAAATAAAGGTTCGTGTCATTCTATCAGGTAAAGAATGCCAACTACATCATGGCAAAGGGAATTTGGAAAGGGTGGTAAAAATATAATAATAATAATAATAATAATATCATCCTAATGACAGTTTCAGAAATGAGAACTATAGTAGTTTTAAATAATAAAATAGAGGAAATATATAAAAATAAAAACATAACATACCTAAGTTTTTAAATTATACATACACACATCCACTTTATCTGTTGCCTATTTTTTTTAAAGATTTTATTTATTTATTTGACTGAGAGAGATCACAAGTAGGCAGGCAGAGAGAGAGGAGGAAGCAGGATCCCGGATGACCAGAAAGCCCGATGCAGGGATCGATCCCAGGACCCTGAGATCATGACCTGAGCTGAAGGCAGAGGCTTAACCCGCTGAGCCACCCAGGTGCCCCTGTTGCCTATTATTTTAGATAAGGAGAATTGTTGTTATTTAACCTGCGTAGTTCATTGACCACATGTGAAGCCACATATGAAGGCACATATGGATCTGACAGAGATAACGATGTATGCACTTTGAGGTGGATCCAGAAATTGCTGGGGCTTTGTGTCTCTTTGAAGGAAGAGAGTATCTTAAGGGGAGCCGATCCTGGTAGTTGGATTCAGTGACGTTATTGTATGGGAATTAAATATGCCCAGATATATGAGAATAGAAGCATAACAGGAGTTGCTGTGCCAGTTATTTTTCAACTGCTCTCATACCTTCTCAGCCCTCAGCCTGCCTGCTCTGCTCTATCAGACTTTATTTCACAGACTTCCTTGCCAGCTTCCAGTTAGGACTGGCCAATGGGAGGAACTGGCAAGAGATGGGCAGGAAGGAAAAGGAGAGAAGTAGGGTACTCCTTCTCCATTCTCCCTCCTCTTGCAGTATCTCCTTCAGTTCTGACTAGGTGGGTTCTCTCCCATAGCACCAATTCTGGTACACACAGGGTCTGCTGGCTTTTGGATTTCAGGCTTCACGTCCTTTCTTTATCCTTTCTGACCCAGGGAGGTAGTGCTTCCTGAAATCACTAATGTCCCGAATACCTTGCCATCCACTGTGCTCTATCAGCTTCCTAACCCATTGTTCCTAATTCCCCAGATTCAATTCCCCCTGTTGATCTGTGTTATTTAGGCTGTTGTCTCTCAAGCCTAATTACTACTATGTGTGCTGTCACATCACTAGAATGTAAGAATGTCTATTATCTGCCTTTTTCCCCACAAAATCCAAATGAGCCCCAACATTTATGAATCAGTTAAAAAGTCAAATTCACATACATCAGTGCCCTGCAAAGGACATCCAAAACTGAGCTTGCTCTGGGAAGCTTTAGGACTATTGCAGTCTTGCCCAAAGAAAAGGTCACAACCATTTTACAACAAACAGCTGCGTCCTAGAATTGTCCTTTAATCATATATAGTAATCATGCTAATAAGCAAGGGGTCATGGCCTCCAAGGAGCTAATTATCAGTGTGATGGCTTTTCCAAGTTCATCTGCCTAAGTAGCCACTCTTTTCCCCTAAATACACGGGCAGGGAAACCTTTCTTAAAGGAAAATTATATTCTAGAAATCAGCTCTCCCAGACCTGGGGCTCCTGGGTGGCTCAGTGGGTTAAAGCCTCTGCCTTCAGCTCAGGTCATGATCCCAGGGTCCTGGGATCTAGCCCCACATCGGGCTCTCTGCTTGTCAGAGAACCTGCTTCTCTCTTTCTGCCTGCCTCTCTGCCTACTTGTGATCTTTGTCTGTCAAATAAATAAATAAAATCTTAAAAAAGAAAGAAAAGAAAAAGAAGACCCAGATCTACTGAGTGAGTCAGGAATTCAAATTTCAACATGGTTCCCAGTTGGTTCACTTTCACCTTCAGGTTTGAAGAAGCACAGTTCCATGGTGTAGAGGTTTTTATTAAAGTAATTTTAGAAAGTTAAAATAGTCATGGGTAAGCATACAGACGTCGTGGTTTGAGTCTGGGTTCCGGCACTCACTGTCTTGGGCAGGTTGTGGCACTGAAGGAAGAGCAGAAGGCAGCTCTGATCCCCTGAGGCCCCATGCAAGCCTGCGATAGCAACTACACAGGAAGGGCACGTGGCTTATTTTGAATCAGAGCGTCTCCTCCCCAAACCCTGTAAGCACAGAGAACTTCAGACACTGGAAGTGACACCCATTCCCTCCTGCTTCCTTCTCAACAAGGCAATGCCCTAGGCGGACATCCCTACTCCCGGCTTTGGGTAGACCCCGGTCAGCTGAAGGCCCATGTGCTCTTTCCTTAAAGAATGAGGGACCTTTTCCCAGAGCTCTCCAGCAGCCTTCCCAACACATCTCATTAGCCAGGATCAGTTGCTGGCCCTTGCAGAATTTGCCTGGCAAGACAACAAACATGGCAAAGGGCCAAAACTGACCAAGATTTCTACACTGGGGTAAGGTCGCCCTCCCTGACAGTGGATCCCTGACCATAACTGGGAAGGAGCAGCTCTGGCACGAGAAGGCAGCCACACCCATGCTACTAAAAGTAAGGCCCTCGGATGTCAGCATGCACAGGGGGTCTACCAGGCCAGCTGAAACAAATAGGTATGGGAAGCAGGGGAGTGTAGGAGGAGGCCAGGGCCCCACCTTCCCCTATGCTCAGGACCTACACCCTCCCTGTCTGCTGCATTCTGGGGAGGTGGAAGCCAGCAGTAGGGGAGGCTGCCACCTCAGAGGTGGAACATTTCCTGTTGGACCTGAATCCAGAGGAAGTAGTTTGCATCATTCTCATTGAGGAAATGATATTCCCCAGGTCCACAGGAGCAGAAAGCAGCTACTCATCTTTCCTGGGGGTTTCAACAGGTAAGGATGGAGAAGGACATCAGAAATGTTTCTATTTCCTCTCCTCTGGTTTTGCCCTCCACCCCTAAGGGCCGTGGGCCAGAAGTGTGTTGGAGGCATTCCCAGGCACAGGTGCAGGAAGGCCAGGCTGTGGAATCCCATGTTTGCTTCCTCAAACACACTGGAGAAGCACTTTTCCTTCTGTGTGATTACCTCCCATGGCCTTGGTAGGAAGAACAATATGCAGAAAAACAAAGCCAACCTGAGAGGTGGCTGAAGAGCAAGCATTCTGATTTAAGCAGCCAGCCTGAACAGAGAGGCCCCAAGGGCACAACAGGCCTGCTTTACTCAGTGGTTGAGATCAGAAGCTATCCTTGCGGGCCTTCTCTTATCAGGGACTCAAGGTGGCTATTAAATACATTGTCAGCCCCTATAAAGGTCCCTTTCCCAAACCAGGGCTCACTCACCCATTTCTGGCTGAGACACGTAGAGGGCCAGAGAGAGGTCTTTGAGAAAAATCCCCTCATCTTGGAAGGAAGCTCCGGGGAGAAACGGGGTCTCCTACCATAGGCAGTGTCAGTGTCTGGCTATGATGGGGGCCCACATCCACAGCCCTGGGGGGTTTCACCTGAACACAGCAGTCTAAGGATGACAGAGCAGAGTGATGGAGTGAACCTGGGTCCCTGATGATATCACTGAATGATCATCATACCTCTGGAATGTTGTGTGATAAGAGATAATGAATACTCTTCCTAAAACAACTTGGTCTTGTTTTTTGTTTTATTTTTGTTTTTTTGTGGATTTTTTGGAACTTAAAGATAATAAGAGTCCAAAGTCCTCCCAATAACAGGGTAGCCTTGCTACTCACACTGATAAAGCAAAGTCTCTTCTCTGTGGCCGGTTTATTAAGGTAATATTTTACCTTGCACCTGTATGTTCCTTCATTATTTGTCAATACACAGGTCACAACCTACCTGATAATGTATTTTGAGGTTACCTGGAGGGAGGGGTACTCATTCTTCCATCTTCTGATATTGGCTCTGAGATGGTTAGAGTGTTTTGGTTAGGGCAGCAGCCACTCTATGGGAGGAGAACCACATACATCTCTGAGTTTTTGAGGGTTTGCCTTTGTAACACACCCATCCTGACCCCCAGAAATGGTGATCCATGAGAGCCTGACTAAGCATTCATAGGTGACATGCAATTACTGCTGTGAGAATAAATGTCATGCTTTCCTAACTGCACCACTGCCTGCCTCCCCAGGTTACACCTGCCAAAGGGCCGCAGGATGTGGTCTGACCTGGTGATAGGACTCCAGTCCAGGTGATCTCATCCAGGCTCCCCACATCATCTATGAGCTCTCGGCCCTGACCTAGACCCTCCCTAGGCTCTAATTTCCAACTGGCTGCCTAACCTTTCCCCTTGAATAAGTATCTCAAACTTAACCTATCCTAAAATATAACCCTTGGTTTCCCCCTAAAACTTGCTCCTCCCACCAGTTCATCATCTCAATAAAGCCATCAAATTGTTCAGGTAAGACAATGGGGATCATTTGACACAAACCAAATAAAACTAACTGGTGATGTTGGAAAGCAAACCAGTGGTTCCCTCTGGGGAGGTGGATGGAGCAGGGACTTGGAGAGGCACAGAGGGGCTCTGGGAGCTGATAAGGTGACTTTCTTGGTCTGGGCAGTGGTCACCCAGTGTGATGATTCATTAAGAAGCAGTAGCTTACCCCTTACTCTCCCTTCAGAAGAGCAGACAGGCCCAAGGGTATTGCTTTGCTTCATTTGAAATATGTTGGTATTTAATATTACCTTACATTTGTATGTTACTCTTTGATTTTTGTATTTTGAGGCTATTTGGATGTATGTTATTGTTATTTATTTTTTTAAAGATTTTATTTATTTATTTTTGTGAGACAGAGAGAGGGAGGGAGCATGAGCTGGGGGGAGGGGCAGAGGGAGAAGCATACTCCCCGCTGAGCAGGGAGCCCATGCAGAATTCCATCCCAGGACCCTCAGTTCCTGACCTGAGCCAAGGCAGACACTTGATCTACTGAGCCACCCAGGTGCCCCTATATATTTTCAAAGTTTATTTTAATATTCTTTGAGATTGCTACATATTAATGTTTCCATGACTGTCTCAAAAATATTAGAATGTCACATGAAATGACTTGGAGCCTAATTCTTTAGAATGGGCAGAAATTGATGCAATGTGGTGTTCTTTGGTCAGGTGGCCTGAGTTTGAACCCTGGTACTGACACTTAAGTTTTAAATTGTGTCTCAGCTTCCCCATCTGTAAAATGGGCATGGTGATGATAAATATGGCATTCAAATGCAGTAATGTACATTCAGAAAGGTGTCTGGCAGGATCAAGTGTCATATAACATCAGCTCCTTCTTTTTAGAGAAAAATGCTTAATGGACGATATCATTCATATACAAAAGAAGAAGGAATGGCATACTGAACCACACACATCCAAAATCAGGCTTCAGTGATTATCAACACATGACTGGCCTTTTTCCATTAAGACTTCTATCCGCTTCCCCCTCCCAGCCAGACATAATACCATTTTACCCAAATATATTTTAGTATATAGGTCTAAAAGATAGGCACTCTTTTTGAAAACATAACTGGGATTCATTCTTGACTCTGTTCCCCAGATTTCTCCATTCACTCTGTCAGCAAGTCCTGAGGATGCTAACTCCAAAACAAATCTCCAGCCTGGACCTTGCTTTTGGCCTCTACCCCTTCTCCTGGTCGAGGACTCCATTATTGCTGGGACTGCTCTCTGGTGTCCCATCTCTACCTCTCGTCCTCCAGCCCACCATTCCATTCTGCACAAAAGTCAGCAATATGCTTTTAAAAGATGTAAATCATACGATGTCACTCTGCTACTTAAAATCTTCCAGAGACTTCCCACTACATGGAGAATATGGTCACAGATTCCTGCCAGCCTTCCCTCAGTAGCCAGCCCTGGTCACTCTATTATTTCATCCTCTCTTCTTCCTTCCTATATTCCTCTGATGCTTGATTCCTGCTTATGTGCCCAATTACTTGCTTACTTTTTTCACTCCCCCAATGGATTGTAAGCAACTCCAGAGCAGATATGGGGGTCACTTGCCACTAGCCACAGAGCTTCGCATGGGGGTGGAGTGCAGTAAGGTGACCAAGGAAGGTTTGTGGAATGATATGTGTTCCAAAGTCTGAGTCACAGCTGTGCTCCAAAGGCTTTCAATAGGGAAGAGCATAAAAGCAAGTCTAGTTTTGTTCTTAGGCTATAACTTCGCAGATCTAATGAGTTGTGCAAGTGACTTCTACATTTCTATGCCTCCCTCCTCTAGGAGGCCTACTAATCTTCTTCTGGTTTCCCTGTTATATTCTCTCAGGTGTTTATTCATAAGATATGAGTTACTAATGACACTGAAATGGAATCATTTCTGTTTCAGCATTCATTCAATTCATTCATTCCATCAAAGAGAGCATCCTGAGGCTGGAGGACTGACTCAAAGGACAGCCCTTACCTGAACTCCCACTTAAAACTATTGGCAGAGGAGCACCTGGATAGCTCAGTTGGTTAAGCATCTGCTTTTGGCTCAGGTCACAATCCCATGGTCCTGGGATTAAGCCCTGCATTAGGCTCCCTGCTCAGTGGGGAGTCTGCTTTTTCCCTCTGCCTCCTGCCGCTCCCTCTTTCTCTCAATCAAATAAATAAATAAAATCTTTAAAATCAAAAAACTATTGTAAGGATCAAAATGGTAACTCAGGTAAGTGCTAATAGCAGAACAAGTACTACTTAAGCATTGATTGTGAGCAGCCATTCTAAGAACAAATATTTACTTGTGAAGAATGGGAGTCTCTGTAATCAAGCATTTATAAGTTCTAGAGTTGCTTTGGGATCATGATATCACAGTAAGAAACTATTTTACCCGTCGCGTGTGTTTGTTTACATTAATAAACTAGTATTAAGCACCTGGTATTTTTCACTCCAGAGCTAGATACTGGGGAACGAATGGTGACCAAACAGATGTAGACCCCTGCCTCGAGGGAATTTACATTCCAGCAGAGAAGACAGACAATAAAACGTTCTTACAAATATTTGATTGCATAATTTGGAGGGACTTACCTTGGTCTAGGAGTCAGGGAAATATTCTCTGAAGAGGTAGTGGTTAACCAATCAAGCTTTCTGCAGTGGCTTGAAATAGCCACTCTTGGAACTGCCCTGTATTACCTTCCAACTGCTAATTGGATGTTAATATTATCTTTCCTCTCTGACCTTTCTTATATATTGTATTCATGAATCTATGGTCATTGCCCAAGACAGCGATACCAAGTGAAGCCATGTTACTAGGGCTCCACCACCCTATTTGACTCACTAAATTTGCCTCCAGGGTTTTGTTTTTTGTTTTTGTTTTTTAATTCTAAGTAATGGAAATCCACCTACGCTAGCTAAAAGGTTAAAAAAAAAAAAAAAAAAAAAGACTGATCAATAAGGACACGAATGTAGATCATGAAACCCACTGCAGCTTCACAAGGAAATACCCAGGACATTGGAAAAAGTTGTTTCCAAGTCCTGCTCCCAGCCACAGGGTCACTTGACTCCATTTCCATCTGCACATGGCCCAATTTCTGCCTTTACATATTGTAGACGTGAAAACGAAAGAACATGAGTTCCAACCTTGGTAAGTTACAGGTAGAGACTACACCAGGTGGAGTTGTCACACAACGGGAACTTTATTTGCGACAAATAAGGAGATCACAGGGAATAAGTTCCAAAACTGTGAGTTAACCTATAAGCAGGTTCTTTTTATTTAGGATTTAGGATTGAAAGACCTGCAGATCCCCTTACCCAAGAATCCAACACTGCCACTGGATGCAATCAGCAAGAGGTTCTCTATTGTTACGCAGGCACCTGCGGGTGGTCAGCAGCTCCTGCTAGCTGAACACACCCGGCTGGGGTGGTGCCGGGTTTTTATAGACAGGTACAAACAAGTTTTGGGTGGGGCGCAACTGATTGGTTGACAGAACTTTTGAAAAAGGCATAGGTGGAGTTTGCTGATTGGCTCTAAGGACCCACCGGCGAAGAGAGAGGCGGGAAGGGGGAACAAGCTGATTGGTTCTGAGGGCCCGCGTGTGGGAGGAGAGAGGCAGGGAGGGGGAACAAGAAGGGGGAAGGTAGGAATGCCATCATGGCGTCTCTATTATTTCTATAAACCAAGCAGTTACAGAAGGGCAAAAGAGCAATTAATAAGCAGTTAATAACCTAATTTACGCCTAAAAGCCAGCGGTTCACAGAAAAGCAAACAAGCGGTTAGTTATCCTATCTATCTTCTAGGGGAGGGGTCTTTCATTCCCCCCTTTTTCTTTATCATGGATAGAATCTTCTATCCCTTCGTCCTGTTTTTGCATGTCCTGCCCTTGCATTGAGCTAGTCCGGGGCTCTGTTTGTTTAAGGAGTTGGTATCCCTGTGTCAGTACCATAGTCTGAGCAACAGACAGGCGATCTTTAATGAACTGTACTAACCTGTTTAAGACACAAGGACCAAAAGTTAGAATCAATAACAGAATGATGAGAGGGCCCGTTATAGATGACAACAAAGTAGTAAGCCAAGGCAATCTGTTGAACCAGTTTTCGCGGTGGAGAAGGGTGGAGAGGGGGTGCAAGGCATCAGCCCCCATGAATATTCAGAGCGAGGAGCTTTGTCATCACATGTAAAGGCAGGCATAAAGCTGTGCAGGCACACTTAGAAAACATACCTACACATGCCTGCATACATATGTTAATGAAGCTTGTGCTCCTCCAAGGAGCACAGGGGTGGAGACTTTAACATTATAATGAAGCAGATATAACCCACTGGCAAGAGAAATGGGCTACAGGTGTGACAGGCACAAACTGGATGTGGTTTTGGGCTCCCTATTGATGAAGTTCTAGAACCTAGGTGAGGTTCGGTGGGCTGAGGTCCAGAGCCGATGACCAAGAAAGAATTCTTGAGACATTTTTGGTGCAAAATGGTGGTTTATGAAAGCACGGGGACAGGACCCATGGGTAGGTGGAGATGCAGCTGCCCGGGGTTGTGAGGGATGGCAGGTTATGTACCCTGCGGTTGGGGGAAGGTGAGGGGAAGGAAGGGTTCAAAGGAGTTTTCATATGCTAAAGAGGGACTACAAGGTGCCAGGATGTCCGAGGCCTACCTGAGGCCTTGCCCTTGCGGCTTGATCAATGTTGTCTTTAGACCAGTCATTAACATTAAGATAGTTGGGAGACTTTTTGGTGGGGTTTCACAATCCTGCTACCAATTGTCTTTGTTAGTGAGATTTAGGACAGTTGTAAGCCAAGGGAGACTCCAGTCTTACAGGACTGTGAGCTCTGCAAGTTAACTATTTGCTTATTGTTCATGGCAGTCAGGGCTGCCTGAGGGATGCTACACATATGATTGAGGGGGAGCGGATGGAGACGGGGTGCAAGGTGCCAGCTTTTGCTTTGTCTTCAGCCAGCCTTGTGCTCCCTCATCATTATTTCTGTAAGGAATGCAAGGCCTTGCTTACTTTTGAAACAACACAGAGAGTTTCACTACTGATTTATCATCTCTGATATTCTTGGGCTATTTCCTGGCCTGGTAGAGACAGTTAGTTTTTGCATTCACTTTGTTCTCTTAAAATCTTTACTGAGTTTTTTGCATTTCTTTGTAATCCTGACACCTCCTAGGAAGTTTCCCAAGAAGCCTGCTTGGGCAAGTAGAGCAGGTAAGTAGGGCAGATAGATCCTGGAAACTAGCTGGGGGCTTGAAAGGACTTCCCTTCTGTCCCAAAAGCCAAGTCTCATCTTTCTTTTTCTGAGGACCCTAACTCTTTCTGCATACACAGCCATAGCTATCCTCTCATCTCCAGGCTAGCATGTCCTTGTGCAGTGGCCAGCACAGACGGACTTCTCTGGTCCCAATTCCCAATTCTCAATCGAGATCTGTGTTTGGTACAGTTTGGGTCATGCCTTCAACTCAGGTCATGATCTCAGGATCCTGGGATAGAGCCCCACATTGGGCTCTCTGCTAAGTGGGGAGCCTCCTTCCTCCTCTCTCTCTGCCTGCCTCTCTGCTTACATGAAATGTCTGTCTGTCAAATAAATAAATGAAATCTTAAAAAAAAATACTTTATCAATACTTCATTAGCCATTTTAAAAATACATAAAAATGGGGTGCCTCGGTGGCTCTGTTAAACATCTATCTTCAGCTCAGGCCATGATCCCAGGGTCTTGGGATCAAACCCCACATCAGTCTCCCTGCTCGGTGGGAAGCCTGCTTCTCCCTCTCCCACTCCCTCTGCTTGTGTTCCCATTCTTGCTGTCTCTCTCTGCATCAAATAAATAAATAAAATCTAAAAAATATAAATAAATAAAAATACATAAAAACATGAATATAGGGAAGCACATTATTCCCTTTATCTCAGGCTCCAATGTGCCTTGGATCTTCATTTAAATTTTGAATATGTCATTCATCATAGATTTTTTGCATTCATGTGATTTTTTAAAAATATTAAATCAAACTATTAATCAGATGACTGAATTTTCTAGCACTGTCCCCCTTACAGCTTGTGCTCTAGGTAAATTCCTCACCCTGGTCCTTAACTGAAATATGAGGGTCAGTCACCTGAAAAGAGATTAAAAATATAACCAACTGACAGAAAGTAACCTAGGGAGTGTGCGCAGTGAGGTCTCCCTCAGGAGACCAATGTGCCTGAGGAGGGAAGGTCAGAGGTCAGAAGTAGGAAGTAGCCTGAATGTGGTGCAGCCCTATCCCACCCTGTCTCTTAGTGCCCTGTGTAGCTGGTGTCAGGCTTCAGAGTTCCTTTGCCTTTAGAACCCGTTGGTTCTCCCTTGTGTCTTAGTGAAGTTTTTTCAAATGCCGCAGCTTTTCTGCAAGGAAAAAGGGCTTTATCCACCCTGGGAGCAGAGAGTTTAAAATGGGAATAGTGAACCCCTGGAGCTAGTGTGGGGTGACAGCCATGATCAAGTAGTTGTAACATTCATACTGGGCTTCCTGTGTGTACACATGGGCCTCAGGCCCAGAACCACGACTCTCCCACCTGTCAGTGCACCAACCCCCTGAGCGTTAGCATGCCATCCTTACCTGGAGAGTCTCCTTTCAGATATAAACTTGGGAAGACCTGGGTTTATTTTAATAAAGCATGGGCTCATTTACTAATGGCTGCAGCACTTGGCTTTACACAGAGAACAAAATCTCAGGCTGAAAGGATGCATGTTAGACATCTCCCATCAGGGATTTGGCCAGAAGAGGCTGGGTACCCACTCTTTTTACTGCTGTAGGGCAGGTAGTTGAAGTTACTGACTGGATTGTTGAGGATATGCAGTGCTAGTCCCACCCCCATTGCCTTCTTCTGCCTGTCTCTAAACCTCGCAAGATTATCCATGCACTCTCTTGGCAATTGAAGCTCAAAAGCAGTCTGCAAGGAATTAAATTCGCTGGGTGCATGAAGGCGTGCATTATAAATAAAACGCCAGTGGAGGAATTTCACCAGTGGATTGAAGAGTAACCTTGCTGCTAGCATTCACTCTGACATTTAGGATCCCACTGGCTTGTGAATCGAGGTATTGTTCTTTGGGGCCACATAGTCCGGGAAGCAAACAAAAGCTGCTCAGAGTTAGCACTGCATTGCTATTCCTGGGAGTGGGGGAAGAGCAGGAACAAATCAACCAGGGAAAAGTCCCTAAAAGTAGACAGTGTGAGCAGAGCGTTTTCTGCTGACTTCCTCTTCTGTTTGTTCTAAGTGAGAGGCTCTGGACCCTGGCAGTCGATGGGGTTCTGTGATCTGGAAATCAAATATTGACAAGCCGCTGAGGAAACAGGGCAGGAAACAGAGTCCAGGTTTGGACAAGAGTTCCATTTCTTTGGAAAGTGGAGTGCTGGCCTCAGCTTTAAATTCCAGTCCAAGGCTGAAATGAGGCAGCATTGCTGCAACTTCCCCAGCTACAGTGCTCTGGGTGCTCTTGGGGGTAAAGAAACACTGGAGCCAATTCATAGTTCCTGCGGTTTGAATGTGGTCACTGCGAAAACCTGATTTTCTTTTTTTACCTTAGAGAAACTTTGCACATGCTTTCTTAGTATTCATTTTAGATTCTGGAACATTCTACTTAACACAGACTACTCTCCTTCAACCATGCTCTCTCCCTTCAAGACTTAATTCAGGCCTGTGGCCTTAAATACCATCAGTGGCTGATGGCTCCTAACGTGCATCCCAGCTTCATTATCTCCTCTGAGCTGCACAGCTGGATGTTCAACTGTGCATTGACACTTCTAATCACCTCAAACTCACTATGGCCAAATCTGAACTTCTGAGTGCTGCCACTCCCAGTTTTCCCCTCAACAAGTTCATAGCCATCCTCCCAGTTGCTCAAAGCCAAAAACCTAAGAATCACCTATTCTCCCAAAATATATCCTGAATAATTCTGTTCCCATCATCTCACTGACAGAACTAGAGTGTAAGGCATCTTCCCCATTCGCCTAGGTTATTATATTGTGAAAGCTTCCCTCCCTCCTTCTCTATCACTTATTTTTACTTTTTTATGTTTTAAAAAATCCTTATTATGGAAAATTTTAAACATACAAGAAGTAGAGAGTATACTATAATAAGCCTCCATAAACCCATCAACCAGCTTCAAAATATCAGCATTTTGCTCATACTATTTTTTTTCACGCAAACACTGGTATTTTATTTTATTTCAGAACATTTAAAGCAATTTTATCCTGTCATGCCACTTTTTTCTATGAATTCTTCAGTATGCTTCCGTAAAATTCTTTCATTTTTTAGATTTTATTTTTTTATTTGACACAGAGACAGTGACAATGAGGGAGGGAACACAAGCAAGGGAAGTGGGAGAGGGAGAAGCAGGCATCCTACTGAGCAGAGAACCCCATGCAGAGCCCTATCCCAGGACCCTGGGATCATGGCCTGAGCCAAAGGCAGACCCTTAACAACTGAGCCACCCAAGCGCCCCATGTAAAATTTTTAAGAAACATAATCACCAAAGTATTATCATAGCTAATAAAATTTGCAATACTCTTTTCATACTGTACATATTGTCTTAAAAACCTAATTTTACAAGTATTTTGATGGGATCAGGGTCCAAACAATTTCCACATATTGCATTTGGCTAATTTGTTCCTTAAATCTCTTTTATAATCATCTTTCCCCTCCTTCTATGCCATTAATTTGGGGGGAACTTGGTCATTTGTCCTGTGGAGTTATCTGGATTCTGAATCAATTGATGACACCCTAAGGGTGTCAATTAAATTGTCTCACTGTTCCCTGCTATTTCTTATTAGAAAAGTGGTAGCTAGCTCTAGAGGTTTTATTAAGTTTAGGTTACATTTTTATGACAAGAATAATACATAAGGGATGCTAAAAACTTCCTTCTGCATATACCAGGAGGTTTAAAGTCTATGATTCCAGTTTTAGTGCATCTATGACTGACTTGTGACTTATTTTATATAGGCTACTATTCAGAATCCCTTCAAGTCAAAATTAATGGAATGGTGCTATAATTTTTAAAATTCTGTGAGAATTCTATTTGGTGATCCAAACCTAGAGTCTACACAGTAAGTGGGAAGAGGGAAACAACATGATTAGTTGTTACTGCTGAAGACAAGGGATAGGGATAAGGACATGGTAATAAGGCATCCAAAAATCACAGGCCTCCTGTCTCACCACTGGGATCAGATACTGAATGGATCTCACCCTGATATGGGCTCTTGACCTTGACTTGCATCCTTTTCTTCCTCCAAGGTGCGACCCTCACCTTTACCCTCCAGCCCTCTGTTCTGTCTGGACTTCTGGAGAAGGGTGCTCTGCCAGAAGGGGGCCTTTGCTGATGTTACATTGACTTTTACATTCTCCTTTAAAGAGAAAATGCCAGTTACTTCACAGCATAGTCGGTACTAAAAAAAATTATTGGTCTCACTAAGAATGGGCCAGTCATCTCTTGAATGATTTAGAAAAATGATGAAACAAGATATTTTGAGTTCTGAGAGTTTAAGAAAAACCGGTCAAGAGAACTTTAGCCAGCAAGAAGTTGAGGATAGGGAGGCTGACAGGACAGGACAGACACTAGAGTAAATAACTTTTCAGCGTTAGTGTCTGCTTAACAATCCAATCTTCTTAACAGTCCAACCCCATCCATCCACTGCAGGCTTTGCCCCAAAAGAAGATAGGTCAAAGATACATTCTCTAGTGACCTCGTTATTATGAGGGATAAACTGCGTGTATCAAGAGGAAGGGACAGTGTTTTGGAAGGGAAGAGACTAGACATTGGGCTGCTACCTCCCAATAATGTATAATGGTTTTAAGATTAAGCAGGTCTATGAATTGCATTTCAAGCTGTGTAGAAAGACATCAAGTTAAACTTAGCATATACTATCTTGTTGAATTCCCATAACAAGCCTATGAGATTGTAGGTATTATTCATCTTTATTTTGCTGATGAGAAAGCTGAGGCTCAGAGAAGTAAATCACACTGATTTAAGTCTCACAAGCTAGTAATGTTTTTTTTTTTTAAATGGATTTTATAACTCTGTCCTCTGAAAGGCCTAGAAACAGTGATAGACCCAATAGCAATGTGCACCCTACTTGTCTCTATGGCATTTCTCTCACACACACACACACACACACACACACACACACACACACACAAACCACAACAAAAACTAGGCTTTTTTAAAGAAGTGTCCAATTCCAGGTATGGCAAAGGAAATGTACAAAATGACCTTGCAACATATTAAGGAGGAAGAAGGAAAGCAAAGAAGTAACAGCGACTACTAGAGCTGTGTCAAAATGAGGTATTAGCTAACTTGAGAGCCAATAGAAGTCAGAAAGACCCTCTCAAGTTGGCTATGAAAATTAGAGCATCATCATCATCATAAGAAAAAAGATAAAAGAAAATTAGAGCATCAAAAATAATTAGGGAGAGTTTAAAAACATTAAATATGTTAAAGCTTACGATTCATAAATATATCTTTAAAATCTCATTCCCTGGGCACATCTGGAAGATTCTAGGAAACCATTTTGTTGTTTGGAAAATTGACAAATAAAGGGGTAAAAACCTATGCATCTATCTTTCTTTTCCCATATGAACTGTATCTCAGTGTGACTGAATAGTTGATGAGAAGTTTCTCTTTACAGAAGTATTCCAGCTAATAATTGAAGAGGGAATGATAGAATTAGGAGATAACCATTTGGCAACACTTAATGAAATAGTGTATCTAGACACTCATATTCAATAACTGCAAACTTCACACTTATATATACAAACAACAGATATTATGGGTCTCCTGATAAATGTACAGAATACCACTTATGAGGTGTTATTGGCAAAATGGAACCTGATTATAATTAAGCCTGTAGATATAAATACTAATTTCCAGGAAATAAGGGGATAGAAGAATGTACTAAATGACACCGTGGGGATACAGTTGGCAAGATCTAGACTGTGGGAACTCTACAGGAAAAATGAACCAATTTCTTCAACAAATAAATAGAAACTACAGGGCACCTGGGTGTCTCAGTTGGTTAAGTGTCTGCCTTTGGCTCAGGTCATGATCTCAGGGTCCTGTGATCAGGCTCGATACCAGGCTCCCTGCTCAGCAGGGCATCTACTTCTCCCTCTCCTTTTGCCTCTCCCCAAACCCTCTCCTTCTGCTCATGCTCTGTTTCGAGTTTTCAGTCTCTCAAATAAATAAATAAACTCTTCTAAAAATAAATAAATAAATAAATAAATAAAAGCTATGAAACTTTTTTTTTTTTTTGATGGAGTAATTGGGGGAGAAACTTTTCAGTTAAGAGACTTAACATATAACCAATTGAAGTGCATGAAACAAACTTGGACTGTGTTTAAAAACAACAACAACAACAACAACTGTTTAGAAATCTGAGAAAATGGGGGAAATTTGGACACTCTGGATATTTGATGATATTAAGGAATCATTGCTGATATTTCAGATATGATGATAATATTGTCATTATATGATTTTTGTATGTGTGTGTGTATACACATTTTCCTTTTAGGGACAAAAACTTTAATTTTGAGTTTTATTAAGAATTTAAAAATCTAGGGGCGCCTGGGTGGCTCAGTGGGTTAGGGCCTCTGCCTTCAACTCAGGTCATGATCTCAGGGACCTGGGATGGAGCCCCGCATCTGGCTCTCTGCTCGGCGGGGAGCCTGCTTCCCCCTCTCTCTCTGCCTGCTGCTCTGCCTACTCGTGACCTCTGTCTATAAAATAAATTAATTAAATATTTTTTTAAAAAAAGAATTTAAAAATCTAAATATTTCAGGGCACCTGGATGGCTCAGTTGGTTTTGGTTCAGGGCATGATCTCAGGGTCTGGGGCTCCTGGGTGGCTCAGTAGAGGGTGCCTGGGTGGCTCAGTGGGTTAAAGCCTCTGCCTTTGGCTCTAGTCATGATCCTGGGGTCCTGGGATTGAGCCCCACATTGGGCTCTCTGCTTGGCAGGAAGCCTGCTTCCTCCTTTCTCTCTCTGCCTGCCTCTCTGACTACTTGTGATCTCTGTCAAATAAATAAATAAAATCTATAAAAAAAAAAAAAGATCTCACGGTTCTGGGACTGAGCCCCACATCCAGTTCTGCTCTCAGCAGAGAGTCTGCTTAAGGATTCTCTCTCTCCCTCTCTCTCTCTCTAATAAATAAATGAATCTTTTTTAAAAATCTAAATCTTTCATAGAGGACTGGGAAGCCTCCCCGGACACTACACACTCCTGCATTAAACACCCTCACATACCTCACTGCACACACACCTTGATGAGGTACAATTCAGCAGCACAGGGAGTGTTTATATTTTTACAATTTGTATAAAACAGGCATTTAGATTTCAAAATCTATATTACTAAATTACCAGCAGCAGTTTTAAGCATTTCAACAATGCATATGAATGTCACTTTTTCTGATGTCTGGGATTTTCTTCAAAATAACAGGAGACATGTGGTGCCTGGGTGGCTCAGTGGGTTAAAGCCTCTGCCTTCAGCTCAGGTCATGATCTCATGGTCCTGGGATCAAGCCTCGCATCGGGCTCTCTGCTCATCGGGGAGCCTGCTTCCTCCTCTCTCTGCCTGCCTCTTTGCCTACTTGCGATCTCTCTGTCAAATAAATAAAATCTTAAAAAAAAAAAAAAGATTAAAAAAAATAACATGAGACAAGGGAAAGTGGGTAGGAAAATAGATGAAAGAGGATTTGACAAAACAGCCAACAGTGGAGCCTGGTTTGTGGGTTCACTGGGGCTTATAGATATTTTCCTTATTTTTGACGTATTCCAAAATGACGTTAGCAACAACAGCTAACTGTTTCCCTCAAGATAATATCCTTGGCTCTTAAGAACCTACAATCTTTTGAGAGCAAATCCTATTTCCTACCTTATCTTCTACTTCTTGAAAGTCACTTTCTTCTAACCAAAGTATGTTATTCATTGTCTTCCAATGGCAAATGAAGACCCCAGACTTTGAGGACATGCATTATATTGTCCTGTTGCTGGACCCATTCCATCCATCATCACTCTAGGTACATGGTTCCTCCATCTCTCTCCTTTAATCCTTCCCATTGGACTATACACTTTTTCCTCTGGGAACATCAGTGACACATTAGTATGTGTATCTCACCTTTAGCACTGACATTTTTAGTTACCTTTCTGTATACAGGTGACTTTCCTCCCTAAGATATAAGTCCCTAGGATCCAAAACCTTGTCTTGTACTTATTGGTACACACAGAAGACTTGGCACTATGGTCTATAGTAAGTGATGAAATAAATATGATTTAAATGGCTATAATGACTCAGATGCTAGAGGTAGAGCCTTTGAAAGGAAAAAAGATGGTGATATCTGAAAGCAAAGGTGGGGAAAAGAAAAGCTAGAAGGAGGCAAACTTCCCAGAAGAGAAAAAAAGTTACCTGGTGACAGCCTTTTGAATACTTTGGGTTTAGCATAGGAGGATTTTGTCTTATGCCCTTAGTAGATAATATTAGCAGATTTCCCCAGGCTCTAAGTAAAGTGTCATTTTGTGCACACACAAGGAACTTTTATTTCCTGCTTACAGCATACCACTTCTGTCTGTCCCAAATGTTCAGTTGCCAAAGTACACAAACTGGCTGAAACATCCCTGAACCGCTCATCAAGTGGACATTACTCAGTTCCTTTTATTAATCCTAATTTCTTTCTAAAATGTATCTCAAACAGCCAAAGGAAAATAAAGAAAGGCTATTTGAGAAACGGAAAGCTCGCCTCTGCCATTTACACTGCTGGCTAGAATATTATCCCTTTCTTCCCTAATTCATTTTTTTTAATGTGGCAAATACACATAACATAAAATCTACCATTTTAGCCATTTTTAGATCAGTTCAGTAGCATTAAGTACATTCCATGGTTGTGCAACTCTCACTACCATTCATCTCCAGAACTTTTTCATCTTGCAAAACTGAAACTCTATACCCATTAAACACTATGTCCCTATTCGTTATCCCCCAATGCCCTGGCAGCCCCCATTTGACTTTCTAGCTCTATGAATTTGACTACTCTCAGTAGCTCACATAAGTGGAATTATACAGTATTTCTCTGTTTGTGCCTTATTTCCCTTAGCATAATGTCTTCAAGATTTATCCGGGTTATAGCATGTATCAGAATTTCACTCCTTTTTAGGCTGAATAATAGTCCACTCTATGAGTATACCACATCTTGTTTACCCATTCACCTACCAATGTCATTTGGGGTGTTCCTACATTTTAACTATTGTGAGTAATCCACTATAAACACTGGTGTAGAAATATCTGTTCAGGTCCCTATTTTTCAATTCTTTCGGGTATATTTCCAGCCTAACCCATGTTTGGAAGCCATTATTTGCAGTTACACTTCTTAGGCATACTGAATATTTCCCTTCTCCCTTCTCTCATTTTTTAAGGAATTCTAGAAGATTTATCTTCAATTACTAGCCTTTGGTATAAAGCCCCATATAAAAACCAACAGCCTCTGAGTGTCAGGAGATTGCCAGAGTTGATTTGGAAACAGGAGCCAGGTGGGTATGGATGGGCGCCAAGCCATCTGATTCAGTCCTTCCTGCTATACCTGAGCCTGATTTAGAATAACAGATGCTTCAGTCTCTGGGCTTAAGGATTTGGAACGACTGTTCAGTAAACAGCAGTCAGACAGGGTAAAAACAGAGTCCAGGAATCTGAGCCTCCCATTGAGCAATGGCTGAGTGTGGCTGTGATTCACGGGAGCAGGAAGCTGGCAGCCAAGTTAAGGATCACAGTGACACACTGTGCTAATGAGGCATTGCTGTGGCCCTAGGTGACTAATCAATTCTGCCCTTTGCTGGCTTGAGTTTATCAGCTTTTAGACAAGGGATCCTGTGAAACAGCCTTACTGTTCAGAGCCATTGTGAGGAAAGATTAAATATTTAAAGTGTTTCGGGCTTTGCAAAAAAGAAATCATATAATTCGTAAATGTTTCTGTGAATCCCCCGCTATTGATTAATGTAGGCTTTCCGAAAAAAAGTTGAAGACCAAAGAAAGAGAGAAAATCTGCAACCCCTTCTGAGCAAGCAGTTCTGTGGGTTCTTTTCTGATCTAGTACTGTCAGAAAACATGAGTGACCTATAGTAACCTTCTGTAAAAGGCCCGTCTGGGCCTTTAGATTACAAACCAATTTCCTCACATGATTTCCAGAGTCAAACAACTACTTAATTAAAACCTGCAGAAGATTCTGGAGGGATTCTCTTTACCACAACGCCCAGTGAGATGGAGAAACATCTGCTTTATTTTCTTAGCATAAATTTGGACTATTTAAATCCATCACTACTATTAATTCCTCAATTCAGAAAGTAGAGAATAAAAGCACTTGAAAAAATCTCAGTGACTCTCTGCAGATGGGGAGGTGCTGTAGATCAAACTACCTGAACATGTGAAAGGTCTGAAAACAAAAACCATTCTAAGCATTAGGCAAACTACCTCCTTCTTTCCAAGATTATTGGCTAGAAAAGCCAGGTGATACCTCTTTTAAATTGGCCCCATGTTTGCCATAAAGGGATTTGGCCAGTAGCAACATTTGTTGAATCCAGGCTCTGTTCTGGAGCATGGCCAGAACTCTCCTGGAGGTAGAAAAAAGTCTCCAACCTCTATTTCAAGAAACATCATCTCAGGGTGTTGGCAGAAGAACCAGGGAGTCTTACAAGAGCATCAGCTCAACAATGCAATTTCTTCGGCACTTAAAACTGCTTTTTAACAGTTTCAGTGGTTTTTAATGGTTTTCAGCAGTTTAGTGGTTTTTCTGGAAAGCCAGTTCTAGTAGCTGAAATCAGGGCCTTATGAATGAGCCATTAAAAGAAACTAAAAGACAACAATATTGTATTATAGTCACTAATCTTGCTAAGAGACTAGAACTTAATGATTCCAATCACTAAAAAGAGAGGATAATTATGTAATGTGATGGAGGTGTTAATTATTGCTACAATGGCAATCATATTACAATATATAAATGTATTATATTATCATGTATATGCTTTAAATTTAGACAATGTATTTATCAAATATATTTCCATTAAAAATAAATAAAAACTATTTTTAAAGGATTTTTTAAAGTATTGAATAATGGGACCCCTGTTGCTAGGCTCCATTTGAAAAAAATTTTTTCATTACTTTTCAAACCTACTCTTTGTATTACTTTGTATTACTGTGTATTACTATATTAGGGGATCAGAAATTGATTATCTTTCTTTCTTTCTTTAAGATTTTATTTATTTATTTGACAGAGAGAGAGAGAGACAGAGATCACAAGTAGGCAGAGAGGCAGGCGGGGGGTGGGGAAGCAGGCTCCCTGCCGAGCAAAGACCCCCCCAGGGTGGGGCTCAATCCCAGGACCCTGAGATCATGACCTGAGCCGAAGGCAGAGGCTTAACCCACTGAGCCACCCAGGTGCCCCAAAATTGATTTTCTTAACATATGTGTGAAAGCTGAATCGAAATGGATTGCTTTTTAAGCTGGTCAATGGAAAAAGTTCACACAGAAGACCAGCAATTAGATCACTATCATCTTTTTGTAAATGGCTAAGTTCCAGGCTTCAAAGTCATTTTCAAAGCCAAGCTCAGGACAAATAAGAACAATACACACCAGTCCAAATATGTAACATGCACATCTGGTGGGAAATTTAGAACTTGGGTTTGCTTTTATGGAACATAAAAATGAAAGTTTCAGGAAAAAAGTTCAATCTGATATGGAAACTACTTTCAGAGAGCAAACCCAGTATTTACCGCATCTTTAAATGAACTTAATTGTTCCAGTGAATGCTAACTTAATTCTTGCATGATAGTTTTGTTCTTTCACCTAATTTTTAATGTAAGTTGCATTAAGAGCACAAAAAATTTTGTCTTTTGTCCTGATTCCCCAAATGTTAACATTTGCCACATTTGCTTTAACTTTCTCTCTTGCTATTTTTTTTTTCCCTTGAGCCATGTGAGAGTAAGTTGTAGATACAATGCTCCTTAGCCCAGATACTTAGTGTGTATTTCCTGGGAAGAAAGACATTATTTTACACAACCACAATGATAAAGTCAGAAAACTAACATCAAAATGTTAATTTTGATGCCAAAATGCCATTATAATCCTCAGACATTATTCAGATTTTGTCAATTATCTTAATAATGTCCTTTACAGCAAAAGACAGACTGGATCCTGTGTTGCATGTGATTATCATATTTCTCTAGTCTTTCTTAGCCTGGAACAATTCCTCTCTTTTTGTCTTTTATGATATTCACATTTTTAAAGACAGCATGTCAATATATTATAGAAAGTCTCTCCATTTGGGTTTGCTAGATGTTTCATAATTATTCCATTCAGGCCATATACCTTTGGTAGAAATTTCATGGAAGTAATTTCATAGAAAAGTAAGTATTCTTTCCAGTGCCTCATATCAGGAGGCGTATTATGGTAGTACATAATAAGTTCTCATCAAAAACTATGTCTTGGCATGCTCTTCTCAGTAGGAAACACATGAGAATTGTAAGCCATCATCAGATTCTTAATAGCCTTAGTATCATTCTGTATTTATTTACAGAATATATATAGAGTACGTCTTATTCCTGTCTACAGTTTAGCACCCAGAAAAGTACACGACATCTAATTGCACTCACTAATACCTACTGAGTGAATTACTTTTCAAGAGGAGAGCATTCACTTCATCTTCACAAACCATCTTTTGTGACATGGCAACCCACTCTGGATCTCCTCAGTCTTGGCTTCTTTCTCAACTTAGACAGGATCACACAGCGGTCCAGTCTAGACACAGCTCCCTCTTAGGATATGACACATGATTCCCCTCTGAAGCTCAAAGTGGTAAACTGCCACTCACTTCAGTGCTGGAGAATGTTGGGTCACTAAATAAACACATGTTTAGAATGAATATGCTAAGTAATTTTCTCACTTCTGCCAAATACTGAAGTTTCATAAAGTGGATTGAAGAACTAACTCATTAACATTCAAAAACATTTTGCAATTCATAGAAAATATTAGCATCATCAATTTCAGACTTCCCTATAAATTGGTGTTAACACTCAGGATGTAGGTCCTTGTCATACCCTATGTGTTAAGGATGGCTGACAGATGACTAAATAAACAGGTCAGCAATAGAATATTTAACTGGAAAAAGATGATTATAATTGTTTACCAGGTTTTAATTTCTTCATAGATACTCATTTGTGGTTTGACTTATAGTATGCACAAATTAGTATTAGAGTGAACATTTATCTTTTTTTGCTGTAGATCTAAACTCCTTCCTATGTTCTCTCTTAATTTTTAATATTACAAGTGATTGTTATTGTTGTATTATACAGTCAATAGTCCTTTTTTGACTTGCCCACATATGCACATCAATGTACACATCACCACATATGTCTCAAAATTTCCGTCTGGGATTACTTTGGCTTTTTCTCAATATAGTTCTTTAATGACACAACTATGTTAGCAGCAAATGCTTCCAGTTTTTACTATCTGAAAACACCTTTGTTGTGCCTTCAGTCTTGAAAGACCTCTTAGCTTCATCATCAGTTACAACTGACTTATTTTTGTCAGTGCAGTGTAGCCATCATCTCCTTGGCCTTATGGCCCTTACTGCTCTTATTGCTATTAAGAGATTAGCTTTCAGCCTGCCTGTCCATTTTGGAGAGATAATGTGCCTTTCTCTCGGCTTACTTTAGTGCTCCTTCTTTGTGCTTGGTGTTCTTCAGTCTAAGTATAACATACGCAGCTGTCAGTTTCTACTCGTTTATTCTGGTTGTGATTTGTTGGACTTCCTGATCAATGATTGCCATTATAATGCCAGCTGGTATTTTTCATCAGTCAGGACATCAGAAAATTCCATCACTGTTTCTCTATCTCCTACTGGAATCCTAAATTCACGAATGTTAGGTTTCATCCTACCCTTTATGTATCTTACCTTATTTTTTACATTAAAAAAAAAATCTGTCTCTGAGCTGCATCTAGAAAATTTCTTCAAATGTATCTTCCAGTTGATTTATTTTTCTTCTTCTTCTGAAATGTTCACCTGGTATAAGGCAGGCTGTTCATTAAGTTTGTCCATTTTAAATTTCAATTACTATATATTTTATTATGAAAGTTTTGTTTAGGAACACCTGGGTGCCTCAGTAGGTTAAGCGTCTGCCTTCAGTTCAGGTGTCATGATCCCAAGGTCCCGGGATTGAGTTCTGCATAGGGCTTCCTGCTTAGCAAGGAGTTTGCTTCTCTTTCTGCCTGCTGCTCCCCCTGCTTGTGCTTTTTCTCTCTTTGTCAAATGGATAAATAAAGTCTTTTTTTTTTTTTAAGATTTTATTTATTTGACAGACAGAGAGAGCGAGCACAACTAGAGGGAGCAGCAGGCAAAGGGAGAGGGAGAAGCAAGCTCTCCTGCAGAGCAGAGAGCCCCATGTGAGGCTCAGTCCCTGGACTTTGAGGTCATGACCTGAGCTGAAGGCAAAGGTCAACTGAACTGAACCAACTGAACCACCCAGGCATCCTGGATAAATAAAATCGTTTAAAAAATGTTTTGTTTAATTCTTTTTCAAATAAGTTTATTCAACTTAGAGTTTCTCATTAGTTGCTCACATTTTTGTGATGATTGTTCAGAAAGGAGTATGAAGAAATCTATGCCCAGAGAAAGCTCACCACATAGTAAAGAAAATAGTCAGGTAGAAAAACTAAATTACAACATCAGAGGGGAAAATGCAACAGGGAGCATATAACATATAAATGTAGCCAACTCATCAAAGGGTTCCTAAAGAAAATGACTAACTACAAATTGCAAGTTGAAGTTACCAGTTAATCCGTATTTCTCTTGAGCAATAGCATTCATATGATACCAGCTGTTGCATAAACTAGATTTTTAACAGTATTAAATACTGTTAAATACTGTTTCTCCAAGCCACAGGAGAAAACAAATATCCATGGACTTTTTGAAAATCAACCAATCTGTGACAGCCCTGGTATCTCCCAGTCCCTAATTTTGAGTCTTACACTCATTCTTTGTGCTAGATATCATCCATTCATCCCCAGATTCATTCTCTCCCTAGGGGACAGATAATCTGGGTTTAACTGCTTCAGTTCCTGTCACTGCTGAGAAGCACAGGAGGAGGGAAGCTGACTCGCTCCTTGCCCTTGGCTGTAGTTCTGCAGTGGCTGTGTCCTTTGGGATGAAAGGACTTGCTAGACAGCGCCTTTCTCCAGCTCTCAACAGGCGCTGGTAACATTTCAGGCTTGAGGGTTTCCCTGGGTGCCTCAGGCTTCCCTGCTGGTTTCTTATTCCTCCCCATTCTTTTTAAACTTGTTCTGAGAACAAGACACCCCAAGACTTAGATATCAACAGTTAACGGACAAGATGAGTACCTTCGTGTCAAGGGAAAAAACCCCGAAAATTATAATCAGGCTGAATGACCATGAGGAACAAAACCAGTCAGCACCAAGATGACAAGCTTGCACAAAATTCATCAAAATTTGCAGAAAGATCCTGCTATGCTACGTATCTTATCGTACTCTTCAGCGGCAGCTGCCACATCCTGAAACTGCTACCAGAAATGGTGAGCTGAGTCTTGCTGGTCACTCTGCTCCTGAAGTTTGCAGTTGGGCTCCTGAGTCTGACCAGTTTTAGAGCATACTTTTGGTTTGCAGCATAGGCTATGTCTCCCCAGTTTATAAACCTCATGGCAATAAAGTTTTTCCTTCCCTCTGACCAAATCTTTGCATTCCAAGAATTTTTGTTAAGAGTTCCTTCATTCAAAAGTCTTTTTAAAAATTCCAGTGGAACATGCCTTCTATTTCCCATCAGGATCCTGCTTACTACAATTTCCCAAAATGGTTTTCCACAAGTCTCAGAGGGTCCCCTTGGGTTTGATACTTCACTAGAACAACTAACAGACCTCAGGAAAGCGCTATACTTTATAAGTATAGGTTTATTGTAAAGGATACACATAGGGCAGAATCTGGGAGGGTCCAAAATGCATAGTTTCTGTGCCTTCTCCCTGTGGAATCAGGGTGTGTTACTATTGGGGTTTCATTATATGGACATGGTTGATTAAATCATCGACCACATAATGAACTCTATTTCCAGGCCCATCCCACCTCCCGAAAGGTGTGACTCAAAGTCCCAACCCTCTAATTACATAGTTGGCTTTTTGTTTTTTTGACCAGCCTGCCAAAACTATTTAGGGACCTATCATGGGTCACCTCATTGGCAAAATGAAAACACTCCTATCATTTAGGAAATTCCAAGACATTTAAGAGACTCCATGACAGGAAGCCAAGACAAAGACCAGAAACATTCTTTATTATACAACAATGTTTATGTAATGGCTTAATGGACATGTAGCTTCTCCCAGAGCACAGGATTGTCGAACTTCATATTAGTAGTGGGAAGGGACTTAACACACAAATCAATATACAACTCAATTTGAATGCTATTTGGAACTAGGGTTTCCCAAATTAAGGATTTGGCAAGTTATGACAGATGTTGTCATTAAACCTATGAATTGATATCTATATACTTACCTCACTTTCCAAAAGATTTGGGACCATGAACAAGCCGCCTTTTCAAAGATCCTATTGTAAGAAAGTATAATTCACTCAAACCATAGAAAATAGTCCAAGTGGAGGCAACAAATGTGAGCTGAGGGCTCTGTGGGCTTAGATCCACACCCTATCTCAGCCACACTATTACTCTTGCCTTATCTCTGCTGCTCCATGTATAACACCAAGAGCTGGACAAGATGATATCTGCCATTCCACGCCTGCCACAAGTCAACTGCCAGTTCCTACAATGATAGCATCATGTGTATTTAAGTTTCAAATAGCTAGCACTTGTAGACTATTTATGATATATAGTTTTCAAGCTTTTAATCTTAGAAATTTTCTATCATATATGATATTGAGATTTAAAAATCAATTCTCCAGGCACCTGGGTGGCTCAGTGGGTTAAAGCCTCTGCCTTTGGCTCGGGTCCTGATCCTGAGATGGAGCCCTACTTTAGGCTCTCTGCTTAGCAGGGAGCCTGCTTCCCTTCCTTTCTCTCTGCCTGTCTCTCCGCCTACTTGTAATCTCTGTCAAATAAATAAATAATCTTTTAAAAAATCAATTTTCAATTTAGTATATGTATATATATATGTATATATACATATATATATACACACATACATATATATAAAGTTAATTTTTATATTAAGGTAGAGATTTATCATTTTTCAAGTTTGTAGAAATAAGGCCCAGAAAAATGAAAAATCAATATAATTTATTAAATGGGGAGGAGTCAAGATGGTGGAGAAGTAGCAAGCTGAGACTGCTTCAGCTAGCCGGAGATCAGCTAGATAGCTTATCTAAAGATTGCAAACACCTGAAAATCCATCGGCAGATCGAAGAGAAGAAGAACAGCAATTCTGGAAACAGAAAATCAACCACTTTCTGAAAGGTAGGACCGGTGGAGAAGTGAATCCAAAGCGATAGACCCCGGGGGGAGGGGCCGGCTCCCGGCAAGCGGCGGAGCAACCGCGCACAAAATCAGGACTTTTAAAAGTCTGTTCCGCTGAGG